>NC_088793.1:187560115-187892615 GCF_011386835.1 Chrysemys picta bellii
GGTTTTTTTTTTTTTACTTAATTTTAATAATATAAAAGATCTGTTTTTGTTTTTTTAATGTTAGTGAGAGATTTATCTACAGTAGCACTAGCTACAACTCAGAATAACAGTGGCCTGTACTGGGTAAACTTTCCCACTCACGTTTACCAATACTTCTCAATCCTGACTTTTGGTATCCTGCTATTCTCCAGAGAAGAGACTGCCAGTCATGCTGTATTGTGTATTGTTTTCAGATTGGACAAAAATCGACTAGAAAACAGATTAAGACATGCCAAATTACGGCCAGATGTACTGAGTGCTTCCTGAAAGGGTTCAGTACCTCCTACGATCATGAAGCTACATGTCATATTTGAAACTAGGTCCCCAGAGGTAAAAGGCTAGTGCACTAACCCAGTGTGCTGTTTACTCACCCCACACACACACCTTACTTCCTCACCCTCTATCAAAGATTATTCCAGTGACCTTCTGAACAGCACAGCAATTAGAGATGGCCAGAAATAAAGTAGGGATACAAACTCAGTATTTACTCAATTGAGGACAACATGATAATGCAAGCTAGCATTTAATTATTCTATTTAGAGTATGCTGGTGGGTATGTGTGCTACCTCTCTCTACTGGTGGGAATTAGATCTGCAGTACAGTTCACTGTTTTGTAACTGTTACCTTCAGGTGCCTAACCTGTATAGAAAATATAAGCTCCTTAGGGAAATAAATGGAATTTCTACAATAATTCAGGTGGCAGAAACTTGCATTATTTTGTATTATTTTCCTTCTGCTTCATATATGCAATTAGTTGACAACTGAGATTGCTGGATAAATATTGTTATAACATATTGTTTCCATTGTGTTAGCGGTGAAGTTACTGTTCGGTTTTTATTATTATCGTTGTTGTTCCCTAAGGTACCAATCTAGATTGGCATTGTGCAAGGCATTCTAAAGACATACATAAAAATGTGGTTCTTGCTCCAAAGAGCTATTCTGCCACATCTATGGAATCATTGCTTTGCTTTGAGTACCTCTAACTCTGCATACATCTACATAAGAGGTTCTGAGGGACTCTGATATGAGTCTTTTTGCAGCACTCTTTTTTCTGCTTTGAGTCATGGACTTCTATGGGTCTTTTACATTTTTGAATTGGCCAAAAACTGCGGAATTTGTGAAATGAAGGAGTTTTTTTTTTTAAAAAGGAAAATTTCAGGAAAATATGGGGTATTAATGCAAAACTTTCTATTGGCCAAAAATTCACAGCCTTTTGCAGAAAACATTTTGTAAAGCAAACAATTAGATGAATTCGAGTAATGGGTACTTTACCAGCTTCTCTTAACCACCTATACAGTAGGGATCTATTGTATATACATACTATATGCATCTTGTTTATAAGCATTCCATGCTATGCAAATGTATTATATGTTGATAACAGTATGTACTTTAAGCACACATTCAGTGGTTCAGAACGGAGAATGAAGCACACCATTCAGATACTTCTCTGTTCATCAAATGATATGCTCACTTACATTTTTAAAGTGATACGTAGTAGGGATGCATGAATGGGCTTCTGTTTGATTTTGGCATCCCCAATATCTGAAATATCTAATATTCAGCATCTTGCCAGATGCTTACAGAACCTTGTTTCTCTGGACCAAGTGCTCTTTCCCAGCAATTCATGGGATTCCCTTTTAACTTAATGTGTTACTGTGGGGCTGTCCACTGACCTGCAAACCTCCTCCCACTTAACTCCAAGTCTTTGACCAGAGAGTCCCTCCCCTTCCTACCAGGATCTTGAGAGAGAGGTAGGTGGCCACCTCCCATCTTTAATCTTTGAGATGAGGCACCTGTCAGTCCCACTGGCCTCATTCCAAGAAAATAGCTGTTTTTGAACCAATCCTATTGAACTGCTCTTTCAAAATAAGTAGTTTTCTGGGGCTTCAGTTGTCCCAGAATCCCTTGCGGCATAGCTATGGAAACCACAGGGTTTGGACCCATAGCTAAGAAAACTCCCATCTCCTTAATTTTCTCACATGTATTTCTGTGCAGTAGGGTGGGTCTCAGGCTGCAGGCAGCCATTTAGATAGACATTGGCAGTAGCTGGACAGGAGTGTTTCCTGCTCCCACTGCTTTTCTTTGGGGGAAGGGCAGTATGCTCTTTCCCCAAAGGTATTTCCCAAAATAATGAAAGTAATAGCTCCGCTGGTGGGCCTGGTAGTAGTATCAAGATGGAGAGAGCAGCATCTAGTGCTCCTGAGGGACTCTAGGAAGAGTGAAAAGGGGACAGAGTCAGTTGGCCCATATATGGATCTCAATATGATGGATATTGCCAGCAATAGGGCATACCAGAAAATATGTGCTAGCCCACTGGCAGATGGGGGAATCTGCAGGGATACAAAGTGTTCGTCTGATGTGAGTCAGCACAGACTCTTACTACTTAATAGTTAATGTCATCCTTGTGGGGTGTATGTCACATAGTTCAACAGTTCTGTTTCCATCCAGAAGAGGCTAGTTCTACACATACACACTAGCATGTTCATGACAATTTCATTTAACATATATAATCATAGTGTAATAGTAGTGGATGTCTGAATTATACAAATCTTGTTTCTTACTTTCAAGGTCCTGACCAAAGCCAGAAATCACAGTTAATTTTTTTTTTTTTTTTTTTTTGGTATTTAAGAAGAACTCTTTACAGTAGGTGGAAAAGCTGCCACCAAACAGGAAAAAAGCCCTTATATAAGTCATAGAATAATGTAACAAAGGTTCTGTTGTGGCTACTGCACAGGAGAACTAACCTAAAGAAGCATAGTTTACTGTACCTCTACACTTTTATACTCACCAGGGGCCAATACAAATGTATGTATACACATATTTTTCATCAGAAGTTTTTAGGTGACAGGATAATGTGCTAGTAGTTGACCCATTTGAGAGTTTTGACAAGAATCCCAAAATGAACGATGATAAATACCAATCTGTATAACTGAGCTATTGCTTCTACAACATTTTTGGACATAAATGCATACCAGGCTGCAGTACCAGACACACACAAACAGAGCACAAGGACTCATGATTGGTCATTGACTTCATTGGAGTTAGTCCTGATTTACTCTGGTGTAAGCAAGGAGACAATCAGGCCAAGAGGCTCTGAGGCTGATAGAAATTATAGTTGAAAACTGGTTTTCTAAAAGATATAGTAACAGGAGGATTGGGAGGAACCCAGCAATTTTTAGGATTGTACGACATTTTTTTGTGGCAAAAATTGATGGACCTGCATTTTTGTGCAATTGTCTGAGTTTCTTTAGATGTACTTTTCCAATGGAAAAATGTGTGGCAGCTTCCATTATTACTGTTGGTTGTCACTTATTTTTTACAGTTCCACAGGTGTGCATAATGCTCTGGAAAGACATATAGTACAAGTGGAGTGGACTGTAGAGCTCAGAGTCTAAGGACTGAGTTGGACAAACACACATATGAATACTGTATTCACAGGAGTGTTTTCATGGACATGAGTTTTTCCTATTGAGCTGTAGAAAATATGTCAATTAGTATATTCAGTCACACAAGTATATTTACATGTATGTTAGTATTTGAAGGATGAGAATGAATCGCACATTGGATCAGGGCAGTGTTCTAGGCATAAAGAGTAGCAGAGGAAAAGGCACAGAACTGCTTATGATACATGGAAGCTGGAATCTTTCAAAGCATGTGGAGATGGCAGAGTGTAGCATATGTGACGGGGGAGTAATAGGGTATGAGTGACAAACTGTAGGCAGAGCAGAGCTGGACAAGACCTTTAAGATGAGGACAAGGAGTATGAAATGGTTTAAGAATGGCTTAATGCAAGGATTCTAGGAGGCATGCAACACAGTTGAAATAGCTGGAACGGAAGGTGATTTTAGCTGCAGCATGTACCATGGGCTTGTGGGAAGTGATAGGCAGCTGGAGGTTTCAGGAAAGAAAGCAATAGATGACGATTGCATGGACCAGGGATTTAGTAATGATAATCTAGAGGAAGGAAAATGCTTATATCCAAATGAATATGGACAAATTAATGGAACATCTAAATAAATACTACACACAAGGACCAAATTCTGGTCTTGGTTATCCGGGTATCAGTGGAGTTTTCCAGGTTGATACCAGCATAACTAAGAGCAGATTTTGGCCTATTATGTGTATAAATAGCAGCAGGAAACAGTAAATGTGTTAACTGTTCAAATGCGTTAATGAGCTTGTATTTGAATAAGGACTCTCAGGAACAGAATGGAATATCTCACAGGGACAAATTTATACACAAGCAGCAATTACTTTTGGGACCTCATAGAAAAATAAAGTTTTGATAGAGTCAATGGACAGTTTTGGATTCCTGTAAAAATACAGAAACCATACTTTTTCTTTAATTGTAAAAGTCACAGCAAATGTATTCTTTCTAACAACAGGCATATTTCAAAGAGTAACATATTATATATGCTGTTGTAAGGTGAATGAGCTAAAATAGTTGTTCTTTAGACATACAGCTGCAATATCATGAATTTTATTAGGCTTCACTAATTTTCCTTCAGTTTTGGAAACTATAGATTTTTACCCAGCTGCTAGAGAAATTTGGTTCCATCTACAAATATCTTTAAACAGTAAAAAGCAATTCCTTAAATAAGCAATTAATGTGTGATGCATGCCATTGTAACTAGATATAGCAGCAAAACTTCTAGACTCAATCAGGCAAAGGTTGCTATTTTATTTAGGAATAATTTGAGGATTTTATTTTTAATTTAAAAAATTGTATTATTGCTGAGTTGCTTTTATCATGTGATTTTATTTTTAATTTTTTTTTAAATAAATTTAAAAATTAGCACCGAGTTAAAAAACTATAATGAGGGAGAGTTTATTGATGTCAATAGAATCAACTTAAGGAATGGGCAACAGCCACTTAAAAGAATGAACTATTAAAATACGTGCTCATTTCCTTCGAAAAATACTGTGCAAACAGCCAAATTCTGGCTTCCTCGTGTGCAAAGGCTCTTGCTTGAACACATATATAGCTTTTCTGATACAGAACACACAAATAATGAAATCATCCCAAAGTGAGGGAGCAATTGGTCTAGTGGGATTTAAAATATCAAGGGCCTGTTCCCAGTTTGGCCACAAGGGAGTGCTGGATAAAAGTTTTCTGCTTCTAATACCCTCACTCTCCAAAAAAACCACAGAGAAGCCACTCTGCAGCCCTTCTCTCCACCCCCAGCAACAGGAACATTTAGTATTTGTTCTAGCACAGGGTTAGGGGATCTAGCGGCATGGTACACTGGTGTGCGTGCATGTGCCTTCTGACCTGGCTGTAGTAAATACATGCCCTTCTAGAGCACAGATTATGCATCCGTAGTGATCATCTATGAGAGGATGCACACATGTGGCTTTCATTGACTTCAGTGGCATACGATTAAAGAGAAGTTAATGGGACCCATGCATGTGGGTTGAATTTGGCCAAGTGGTATACAGAAGTACACAATGGTGATGCACATCTTTCCCAGCTGTCAGAGGGTGGCATGTAATTTTTCAGTCCATGGGCCAAAATTATCTCTAATACCTAGAAGCTGGTATTTTCTTTGTGAAAAATGACAACTGGAAGCATTTACTTAAATTATCATATGGCACTTTAGAGTTGGTCAAACCGAAATTCAGGCCTTGTTAAATTGCATCTGTGCATTATGAGGAGTATGAGTGGCTATTTGATGTTTACCCTCCTTCCATTTTGCTGATATTGCTGGTAGCATGTGGCAAAAGAACATGAGAGATAGGGGACAGCAAGTGAAAGGAGAAATGAGAGAGAAGAAACTAACGAAAGGAAAAAATGAGTACAGTGGTGAAAAAGATGGCCTGGCCTAGAAGATAACTATGGGAAAAATAACATTGAACGGTCTGAGAAAACAGACTAAACATGGCAGATATGTTTTTATTAAAGGTGGATATTTTTGTAACACAAAAGCAGAGAGTGTTGATTTTCGGACCTTTCTTGACATATCTTATATCTCTCTTTTTCAGTCTGTAGCTGCTACTGCTTCTCTTTTCTCTTTTTCTCTCCTCTTCTCTCTTTCCTCTCCCTCTTTCATTGTAAGTGAATTGAGGCCCTTCAGTGCATGTCTGTCAGACTTTTTGGGCAGTCCTGCTACGTACATATTGTCCAACGTTATTATATCACCACAGGAATTTGAATGTGGATTTGATTTTGATGGTTAAAGTTTGGAACCAAAATATTGTCACTATCACAGAGAGAGAGAGAGAGAGAGAGAGAGAGAGAGAGATCAAAGTGGTGCTGCATATAAATATACCCCCTATTTTCTTCTTTGTGTCAGGGAGATGTATACAATACCAATAAAATGGCATTCATGCCTTTTTCGGACTATTTGCTTTCAGTCTACCATTCTTGTAGTTGTTCTCCAGCTGCAGTCTGTCTCTAGCTCTTTTATTTTGTGGAACACTTCACAGGAGAAAGATTCCTCTATGGACGACTGCATGGCTTTCAAATAATTTAACTCTGTGTACCATCGGGGGTGCTCTGTGGACTCCTGAAGGTCACAGTTGGAGAACTGCTGCTTTAGTGTAAGAAAGGTTAATTCCACACAAAGACAGCTATACATAGAGTATGTCTACACTATGAAATTAGGTCGAATTTATAGAAGCCGGTTTTATAGATATCGGTTTTATACAGTCGATTGTGTGTGTCCCCACATAAAATGCTCTAAGTGCACGAAGCCGGCGGACAGCGTCCACAGTACCGAGGCTAGCGTCGACTTCCGGAGCGTTGCACTGTGGGTAGCTATCCCACAGTTCCCGCAGTCTGTGCCGCCCATTGGAATTCTGGGTTGAGATCCCAATGCCTGATGATGCAAAACAGTGTCGCGGGGGGTTCTGGGTACATGCCGTCAGGCCCCTCCCCCTCCGTCAGAGCAACGGCAGACAATCGATTCACGCCTTTTTACCTGGGTTACCTGTGCAGACAACATACCACGGCAAGCATGGAGCCCGCTCAGCTCAGCTCAGCTCACCGTCACCATATGTCACCTGGGTGCCGGCAGACATGGTATTGCATTGCTACACAGCAGCAGCTAATTGCCTTTTGGCAGTAGATGGTGTATTACGACTGGTATCCGTCATCGTCGTACTCCAGTTCAATCATAGGCACCTGGGCAGACATGCTTATCTCCTGGAGACTCAGTCCTGCCGGCAGTCCTATTGAACCGTCTTGACGATGATGGCTAGCAGTCGTAGTACAGTATCTTCTGCCAAGCATCCAGAAGATGCTGAGAGCTATCAGTCATGCTGCACCGTCTGCTGTCAGCTTAAGATGTAAAAAATAGGAAACAGGAAATGAAATTCAAAAGTTTGCGGGGCTTTTCCTGTCTACCTGGTCAGTGCATCTGAGTTGAGAGTGCTGTCCAGAGTGGTCACAATGAAGCACTGTGGGATAGCTCCCGGAGGCCAATAACTTCGAATTCCATCCACACTACCCCAAATCCGACCTGCAAAGGCCGATTTTAGCGCTAATCCCCTTGTCGGAGGTGGAGTAAAGAAACCGGTTTAAAGGGCCCTTTAAGTCGAAAGAAAGGGCTTCGTCGTGTGGACGTGTCCAGGCTTAATTCGATTTAACCCTGCTAAATTCGACCTAAATTCGTAGTGTAGGCCAGGGCACAGATACTCTGTATCTGAGTTCTGTTTTTCCCCATTCAACTTTTAGAATGTACACATTGTGTGTTTGTTGATTATGACAGTTCTGTGTAATTTTATAATTTGTGGCCTATCAACAAGCATTCAACCTGTAAGGTTTCTGGGCAGTATTGGGTCCCCAAATCCAAACACTTGCTTCTTTTCCTGAATTCTTAGGAAATTTGAATCCAAAGGTCATGGCTGGCCTTATGTCTGTAATGTGCCAGGCAAAAGTCTAGATCCAAACACACATATGTTTAGAGATGTTTAAAGCCAAATTTTACAGCCCTGACTCATCTCTGATGATTGATGGAAATGGGTATGTACTTATTTTTTTTAAAAAATGACAGATATAAATATGACTAATTCCTTTTGCATGCCCAAACCTACTGTAGCTTGGCATGTGAAATTATGTGTCATTAAGAGGGAAACACTGACTTAGTTCAGTATCAGAAACATTTATTTTTTGGTATGTATTAAGTATTAGCCAGGCTTGTATAAGCATGACTATTTGTGCTGTGCCACTGAGACACATAGAAGCAAGAAGAAACTGAAGTATTTGCTTTTTTCAATATACTTTCAAGGTGGTCAAAGCAATCATAGTTCAACATCACTGAATGCCAAGGATGAAAACCTGGCCCCATTGAAGTCAAAAGGAGTTTTGCCATTCATAGAATCATAGAATATCAGGGTTGGAAGGGACCTCAGGAGGTCATCTAGTCCAACCCTCTATTGACTTCAGTAGATCCAGGATTTCACCCTAGGTTTCCACCCAATGATTGTAGCATGATATTCTGTGACAAAACTTTTACTTTCTTTTTATAGAAACACGCTCATATTAATAATGGATATGACACAGCCATTTAAATGGCTTGATTACATCAATTGATCCAAGCAGGAGAATTTTTTAAAAGTCCTATGTTCAAGTACCTCTGCTGAAAACTCACTGCAAACTGCATTCTTTCTGTAAACACTCTGCTTTCTTCTTAAACAACACATTGAGAAGATGATCTCTGATGAATAAAGCACAATGCAGTCAGTATTGAAAAATATATTCACATATTTGCCAAGTTTAGTGAACTTGAGATTTTTCATGATAAAAGATACCCATATTTATTTGGAAAAATGACATGATCAAGAGGGACTTACTGAAACATACCTTCACAATAGAGTACCGACAAACCACAATGCCATCAAACAAGTTACACATACAGTCACCTATTGTAAAATAAAGATAAGATTAGTTGAACTCAGAACCATGCCAGGAAACCTCTTTCATGCTTCATCAGAGCATAATTTGTTTGAAGAAATGATGACTGTTAGATATAATTATCTGATTATTTGGGGGTGGACAGGAAAACATGCCTAAACAACTTTGCATTATGAGGTTTCATTTAGTCGTTGAATTGTTTAATGTTTATGTAGCATTAAAATAAACTACACAAATCAAAATCAGTTAAAATATTTGGCCAGATCACTTGTAGATTGCAAATTTGAATGCAAAGACATTTATTAAAGTAAAGAGGAAACTTTTGATTATCTTCTTTTATTTGTTAAAAATTGGATTTGATTTTATGATGATACAATGTATTTACAGAGAAAAGAATGAAGTCATGTAAGCACATCAAATTACTAATTGTGTCCACAACACTCCCCCACACAAAAAGTATGTAAGACACACTATTTTAATCCCTGTTTTTCAAATGGTAATAGTAGTAGTTTTATTTGCATTGCCTGAGACATTTTCAAATTTCTTTATTTAGAAAGTGCTCCTTCATAAATACACTTCTACCCCAATATAACGCTGTCCTCGGAAGCCAAAAAATCTTACTGCGTTATAGGTGAAACTATGTTATATCAAACTTGATTTGATCTGCTGGAGTGTGCAGCCCCGCTCCACCAGAGTGCTGCTTTACCGCTTTATATCTGAATTCATGTTATATCGGGTCATGTTATATCAGGGTAGAGGTGTACTTGATTTTGATAGATTAGGACAAATGCACATCAAACTCTGAATAATGTATTTCCTTTTACTGTGATTTTAGGTGCCTTTTTATGAGATTATGTATCATATAATGCCCTCCATTTTTAGGCAGCACGGGTGGAGGAAAGTATGAAAAACTCCACTAAAACAGTTTAATATCTTTCAGAGGTAGAAACATTTAACCAATACATGATCATTTGCCCTTCTTTCACCTAAGTGGAAGCTTTTCCATGTCATCTTCATGTGGCTGGGCCTCTGTGGATTTGGTGGAGCATTGTTGATTAGAGGGGACATTGTCAGTATGACTAAATGAGCGTACTTTGTCTCTTCAACTGTTAAAACTCAAAGGATGGCTGCTCTACACAGTCTTGTGTGCAACGTATCCATGGGGGAATATCCATGAGAATTAATGCTGCTCCTTTCAGCATTAACCTTCATGTTATTTCATCATCACGTTGCAAAACCCCTTTGGAGAAGGGGTGTGATAGCCCTAGTGTGGGTTAGGAAGCATGGTCAGTTCACAGGAGAATTTGGGGACCTTGAGCAGTAGTACTGTAGGGAATGCCCTGCATTGGATTTCTGAATATCTACAGGCTTGTATGGCCACTCATGCTACCTGCTCAGCAGAGACACAAACCATGCCCTCATGATAGCAAGTAGGAACTCAGAGTCTTCCAAGTACCTTAAACTCAAAAGAGGACTGTTTATTTTTGACAGAGGATTGTGCCCTTTTTGTAAGAAGGGGATTATTTTCTCTCACCTGAAGCTTTCTTGGAACCCACATCCATCATCAGTTCAGAAAATCCTGTAGGGAGTTTCACTAATAGTCTTGTTCAGATGCCATAGAAATAACAAAGACAGACACAGGGATAGACAAAAAGAAAGGCACAACAATAATGTAACACTGAATGTCACCATTGTATTGTGGAAGGAATGTAGCAACAAGTAGCTTAGATGCACTTGTGTTCTTGGTATATTCTATTTAACATAGGTCTGATTTTCAGAAGTAATTGGAAGCTGCAACTGCTCAGCACCTTTGAAATCAGGCCATAGCATAGACATTGTATACAGCATTCTTCATTAGTTAAATTGTCTGATGAAGTCAGCCTCTTTCTGATAGTCTCTGGCCAGATTGAGGGTGCATGTAGTAGACTATCTCCGATAGAGAGCTTGAAATATATGGATTTTGTTTTGAAAATTTTATATATATAAAAATAGAAAAAGTATTGTGAGGAATATATAGGTTTATATAGTTTACTAAATTATGTTTATTTTAAAAAACTTCTGTATATTTCTAGTGATCTGAATTTGGGAAAGCAATTAAGGAGCTTAGACAACACCAATATTACAAATAGAAGATACACTCCACAGCCAAACAGAAGTGAGGACGTCGTGGTGCAGGCTTTAGTGCAGGCTTCACAAGTGAGTATGTACCCAGCAGGGTTGGGTGAGCTTGTGCATCCTGTGCTGAAACCCGTATCCTCACTTCTATTTTTAGTGAACTAGTTAGAATTCATCTAGCATGGGTACGTCTACACTAGCTGCCATCCACACCAATGGCTGTAATGTAGGCATACCCTTAAATCTTCTTCTTGGATGGATGCTGAAAACCTTCAAGTTTTGAGAAGATTCCTATGAGAAATTGCATGCAAACCAAGAAAAAACAGATGTTCTGACAACCAAGACAGAAGGTTTAGGAGGTGGGATTACTGTGATCCATACACTGAATTATGCATATTAGTCCTTGGAGTTTATCCTTTACAATGGTAGTAACTGGAGTGCTGGAACCCTGGAATGATGGTAGTTGTTCATTTCCTAATGTAAGTAACATATTGCATTTTTTAAAAGTTAAAATAATGTTAAGGTTATGAAGTCAAGAACTCAAAAGTTAAGAAATGCTAGAATTAAAATTGCAGTCTTAATTTGGCCCCTTTCTGCATATATATTATGATGCAGTCTTTAATTACACGATCACATACTAGTTTTTCTATATGACCCCATTTCATTCAATGCACGGGATGATGGGTGCTCACTGAATAGGTAGCTATTCAATGCTACTTTTTATTGTTTTTCAGTGACAACACATGCCTTATTTAATGAATATCATGCAATCCCCTACTTCATTCGATACACACCTGCCAGCTTCAGCAACAAAAGAGGTTGGGTCCTACAGCCAGCAGCCTCATTCACTAGTCAGTCCCAATTCATTCTAAGAGCACTTCATTGTGTGCACTGTACATTGTGTGAGACTGGGGTCCTATGGAAGAAATAGTATGTGATCATGTAATTAAAGACTGTATCATACTTCACACACACAAGGGGGCTGAATTAAGGTTACTCAGGTAACTGTCCTAGGTACTTAACGTTTGTGTAATTATATTCATCCCCACATGGCTCATCAGCAGGGTTTGAATAACCTCCATCCTTAGAGGTTTTTAAGGCCCAGCTTGACAAAGCCCTGGCTGGGATGCTTTAGTTGGTGTTGGTCCTGTTTTGAGCAGGGGGTTGGACTAGATGACCTCCTGAGGTCTCTTCCAACTCTAATATTCTATTATTCTATTCTATGATTTAGATCCAGTGCATAGCCCTCTACAATTTGAGCTAATAATGGAGTAACTGGCAGCCATAGTAGGCTGCTGTCATGTGAACTAACTACTAGAGGGGAATTAGTCATGTGCTTTGCTAGTAGTTTCAAAGGTATTTCCCAGACAGTAATGTTGGGACTCAGGAATCCTGCATTCTGTTTCAGGTTCTGGAGAAGGAGGTAGAGGTTACAGACCTTTCTGCCTCTATTCGTTACCATGTTCACCCTGCCAGCTTGTCCTCTTCTGTCCCTGTCTCCCCTGCCCCTATTCCCTTTCTAGATTCCCATTGTCCTTGCACTGTGTTTCTCACCTTTGCATGTGTTTCAGGCTGGTTCTTCCTTCTCTGCACTACTTGGCCACCAGCAGGGAGAGCATGGAGATTATGGGAGAGAAAGGCTCCCTTCTCTCAGTTCTGGTGAATGGGACCACAGTGAGCAGGAATTGCAGGGAAAGTCTTGCTCTGCCCCTGGGCGGTAACTTCCTCATTGCGGATAATCTTCAGAGAATTTGGCTGCAAAATTCCAATAAACTTCTACTGACTACATGCAAATGGAAATTTTCATAGGCTTGTAATTCAGCCAAATTTGGATGGATTTTCACATAATGTACCGATCTGACTTCATGTTGACCTCCCTGCCAAATTTTATGTATGGAGGCACAAGGCCTTCTCCATGAAACAGTTGCAGGAGGTTTTTTTCATTGTGAAAGCTATTTTTCCCCCTAACCTCATTCTCAGAAACAGCTGAACCCTTTTTGCTGGAAGTTTGCAAAACTATTCACACTAAGAAAATCACCCAGAATGAGAAATTTTAGCCAAAGTGATTATAAGCAATTGAAAACAGTGTCTCATAAAGAAAAGTGTTCAGCAACTTTCACTACAGGCATCACTTCCAGCTCTGTCTGCAATGTATATAAATTTACATGTATAGTGTATTCCACTGTAGGCACAGAGAAGACTTCACACTTAAGGTTACAAGACACGTTGAACGCTGTTTTTGTCTCCTTCTATGCTAACTATATCCTACTTTTAGATTTTTACCCTGATTAAGGAATTATTCTCTGACTGCTGTCATCTCAGTGGCTGAAGATTCTAGTTAATATAAGTGCTCTCCAGCAGTCTTGGTCTCTTTTTCTTTCAGCATTCAGATCATAGGACACCATTTATGGCTTTCCCACAGAGTTGTAGCAAACTGTCTTCCAAAGGCTTAAATGCTATAAAGCAAGTCTTTCCAAATTCATGAGCTTAATATTCTTCACCTCTTAGTCAATAAAGAGGAGAAAAATCAAATCACTGAGCCAAATATCTTTGTGGCTTACTTCTACACTGACTTCCTCCACTGAACTTTTTCCAAAGTGAAGTTGTCCATGAGCATTTTTGTAAAATTGTTTCCATTGTTCTGCCTGTGTAAGTTAATAATTTTTATTATTCATACTACAACAGTATCCATGAAATTCAGAACGCTTTCAAAACTTATATGAAGATGCTGTCTCTCTCCCAAAGATCTCAGAAGTAGGAAAATATTCCCCTGCAAATAATTAAATAAAGAGCATAATGGACAGAACAAAGAAGAAATGCTTTTGCTTGTAGATACATGTTCTAAACATTGACTGAGATTTTTACTCTGTTTCACAGAACTGGGCATTATTGGATAAGTACATCTTTAGTACTTAAGTGACATAGCCAAGAAGAAAGCTCCTTAGAAGCAAGTCTTAAATTAGATTTCCAGCAAGCAAGCAAAAAGGGAGGCTGATTCTGTGGCACTGAAGAATTTTCTTCTTGATTTCAAATAATTGATGGAATATTCCTCACAAAGAACATGTTAGAAGCCTAATGGCTTGGTAGCTATAGTTTAACTTCATAATGCAGGAGACAATTAAAATAAACCCATGACAGGGAATAATAGTCCTGGCTCACCATGAACATTAACTTAGAACAGTTAAAATTCAGATGGTCTATGAAATAATTATTATTGTGAGGTGGACTTATACTTAGCACTATCAGAGTTTTCTCATGATATCAGCATCCATCAGAAAGTTTTGAAAAAAGTATTTTCTAGGAAGATGGAAAAACTTCATGTCAAGAACCACAGAAGTAAACATTAATTTTGGCCAAGGAATTTTCTTTCATTTGAAAACCATGGACTTAACATAAGCACTTTAGTCTTCATTGTTTTAGGCAAGACCATGGTCTAAGTAGGATCTGACTCTATGAACTCCTATATGTAGCCAGAGGGAGTGGAGGACATTGAGTTATCATAAAATTTGGTTGCAGATTATTTATGCTGTTTTGAAGAAGGGGAACATTAGCGAGGGGAGCGCTTCTTTCCCTTTATATTTAAATATATTCCATATATCTGCTCTTTCCAGGTAGCTTAATGGAGTTTGGTAGAACATCAGAACATTTTCCAAACTTATGGTCTTCACAGTCTTAAAAGATTGTTAAGATTTAAAGGAGAATTATAAATGGCAGGAGCTAAAGGCTTGATTGTCTTTGTTAGAAATATATATATTTTTTGCAACTCTTGAGTAGAAGTAAAGACAAATGAACATCTTTATGGTATAATCACCAGGTTGAAAAATCAGGTAACTTTAGTCCACAAACTCCCTGTTAGCACAATGAGTTTTTATGTTCTTCATATCTTCGTTGGTGGATGAGTTGATGTTTAAATGCTCATTCGTCATTTACTGTATAAAAGAAAAGCTATTACCTGAAACTCATTTTTACAGTTGCAGGCAAACTGAAATAATCATTTTCAAGGACCTAAAGCTGTTTCTTGAAGAATGTCATCATTTTCGCCTTATTTTACTTACCACTTACACTAGTATATGAGGTACCTTCAAGAATTGCACCTCGCAAAATCTCATTCCAGATATTGCCAGCCACCTCTGTCTGCACGAAGAAGGCTAACAAAACTTTCAGTTTAAGCAAACTATATTAATCTTGCAGACAGGACAAAAGAACCACTCTAAAGGTGCTATTCAACAATAAATACATCCGGTTTCCACTGTGTGCTAGCGTATACAAGTCGATATTGGTTGGGATAGTTCTGAAAGGCATTGTAAGGTATGGTACTTAATGGATTTATTGCTCAATCATGTCCCTAAAAATTAGACACTTAACAAAAACCCTCTGCAGCCCAAAACATAGTGAGTTCCAAAATCACTTCTGAAAGGATTGTCTTTTAATGGGCTTGGTCCCAGAGCCTTCCCAAACACAGATCTTGAACAGCCAGGCTGTGCATAGGCAGTTTCCATGGTTCTTAGGGGGAAAGGAAAGTCCACCGCCTGTAGTATGGCAATGCTTACTTGCCCCACAGAGAGGAGATGAGTAGTTTTGAGAATGTCAGTTGCTATTCTTTTAGTCTTAGTATAAAGCTCTCCCTTTCAAGTAGCAAAAGACAGAGATGCACTATCTCCATTTTAGAATCCTATTAGGTTCTATTTAGTACTTCTTTTTTTATTTCTATCAGCCTTTACAATCACATATTTTGTGTGTGTATATAAAACACTTTGATAGGTGATTATATAAACCTTCCCTTTAACTTTTTAAATCTTATTTTATATTCCTCCTGACTGATCTGTGATAAAACCAAATTATTTTAAGCTAGTTTTGTGTACATTATGTATGCAGTTGATTATGTACCAAAGACCCATATTTTCAAACATGGGTTTCTATCATTAGGTACCTAAATCCATATTTAGGCACCTGATATTCACAGGAACCAAGCAGTCACAGTTCCCATTGTGTCAAAAATTGAGCAGCTAAAAGGCATGCTGAGCAGCTCCAGGTGACATTTCAAAGCAGGCAGGAGACACTTGCTATTTGAAAGAGAGCAGGCCATATTTTAAGAATGCTGAAGGCAAGACAATATATGGAATCAACCGATATTTTCCTTTCAAGCCCCACTAGATTTGATGTTTCCATCTTCCTAAGAAACTTTGACATTTCCTTGACTAGATAGTAACTCCCGCCTCTCTCTGAAGTGATTGCTCAGGGAAATGAATATATAAATGTCCAGATTCTGCAAATGAAAATATTTAGTTGACTTAAAAAAAAAGAGCAGGTAGGCGCAAGAATGATGACCATAGAGGAGAAATTGTCCCATTCAAAGGTAGCAACTGAGGACTTAAGCCCCAATCTTGCAAAACTTTACACTCATGCTTATAATTTCACCCTGTGCACTACTTACATTTCATGTGTAAGTCTTTGCAAGGTCAGGGCTTAGATGTTGATTTTGACTGAGCAAAAAATCAAGGTAAAATAAAATCAGAGGTAAATGAGATGGGAAATAAGCTAAGGGGAAGGAATAGAAGAATTATGCAATCCAAAATACCAATATTGGGAAATATTTTGCTAAAAGAGCTACCAGAAGCTGTCTAAATTTTTATATTTTATATTTTTTCCCCTCCCTGCTGGGTCTGGTCTCAGCTATTAGTCTCCCTGTTGAAAAGATCTTAAGCAATCAACATGCTGTATAGTATCCTTATTTCCTTCAAATCTGTTAGGAATCTCAATAAACCATTCTAACCTGTCAGGAAAATGAATGAGATCCATGATGAGGATCCTTTGCTCCCTTTTCTTCCTCCTGCTTAAACTCCTGCCTTGGAGAGAAAGGATGCAAATGTGGAGACATTAAACATTTGAGAGTAGTGGGACTCTGAGTAAACTCTACTTTTACAAGGCAGGTTGAGGTTTTCTCATGTTAGACAGACATAAGAATTTTTATATTTTATATTTTTTTCATATAGTTAACTGCAGAGGAAGCTGAACTACATATGAAAGTAGTTGTGAAATTAAACAAAGAAACACACTGGTAACAATAAGGATCCTTAAAACTTGGATTTATATTTATGCTTGCTATACCTCTTAGGATGTCTTTACCTTTGATTACAGCTTCACTTCATATAGTATAATTTAATTTTTATTCTGTTTTTACAATTGTCATATTTGAGTATTGCCACTTTCTGTTCAATACTGTATTCAGCTGAGACACAGGAAACTGAAAAGTATTATAGGTCACAGCCAGGATTTATAGAATCTCGGACAAGAAGTAGAAGTGACTCCTGTTCTGCCTACTTTTTCCTTGATTTCCTCCCCAGCTCCTCCAACCCTCTTCTATTTATTTGTTATGTTTGTTATCTTAGATGGCTGAGGCACCTACATGAGGCGATTGGCTGAAACAGTCAGGTGATGAGGTCAGCAGCAATGGCTCTGAAGAAAATTATTCCACTCTCTCATCACTGTAGGCCGACTTGCATTCACAATCCTGCTTTGGCTTGCCAGGACATTAGGCTGTGTTTCAGTGTTTCCAAACTGCAGTCTGCCTCCTGTTGTCTAACCTATGAACGAATAGTACTAGATAGTCTTTGTGGGAGCAATAGACAAATTGAGGTTCAAAGAAACCCATTAGCAAGATTTAAAAGCTCCACTCCCCCTTAGCCCTACTAAACCCAGGTCGGCAACAATGGCTCAGATCATTATTATTATTATTATTATTATTTAAAAAAAAAGACTTCCTTTAAAAAGTGGAAGTCAATTCCTAGTGAGGCAAATAGAAAGGAGCATAAACGCTGCCAAATTAAGTGCAAGAATGTAATAAGAAAAGCCAAAGAGGAGTTTGAAGAACGGCTAGCCAAAAACTCCAAAGGTAATAACAAAATGTTTTTTAAGTATATCAGAAGCAGGAAGCCTGCTAAACAACCAGTGGGGCCCCTTGATGATCGAGATACAAAAGGAGTGCTTAAAGACGGTAAAGTCATTGCGGAGAAACTAAATGGATTCTTGCTTCAGTCTTCACGGCTGAGGATGTTAGGGAGATTCCCAAACCTGAGCCGGCTTTTGTAGGTGACAAATCTGAGGAACTGTCACAGATTGGAGTGTCACTAGAGGAGGTTTTGGAATTAATTGATAAACTTAACATTAACAAGTCACCGGGATCAGATGGCATTCACCCAAGAGTTCTGAAAGAACTCAAATGTGAAGTTGCGGAACTATTAACTAAGGTTTGCAACCTGTCCTTTAAATTGGCTTCTGTACCCAATGACTGGAAGTTAGCTAATGTAACGCCAATATTTAAAAAGGGCTCTAGAGGTGATCCCGGCAATTACAGACCGGTAAGTCTAACATCGGTGCCAGGCAAATTAGTCGAAACAGTAGTTAAGAATAAAATTGTCAGACACATAGAAAAACATAAGCTGTTGAGCAATAGTCAACATGGTTTCTGTAAAGGGATATCATGTCCTACTAATCTATTAGAGTTCTTTGAAGGGGTCAACAAACATGTGGCCAAGGGGGATCCAGTGGACATAGTGTACTTAGATTTCCAGAAAGCCTTTGACAAGGTCCCTCACCAAAGGCTCTTAAGTAAAGTAAGTTGTCATGGGATAAAAGGGAAGGTCCTTTCATGGATTGGTTAAAAGACCAGAAACAGAGGGTAGGAATTAATGGTAAATTCTCAGAATGGAGAGGGGTAACTAGTGGTGTTCCCCAAGGGTCAGTCCTTGGACCAATCCTATTCAACTTATTTATAAATGATCTGGAGAAAGGGGTAAACAGTGAGGTGGCAACGTTTGCAGATGATACTAAACTGCTCAAGATAGTTAAGACCAAAGCAGACTGTGATGAACTTCAAAAAGATCTCACAAAACTAAGTGATTGGGCAACAAAATGGCAAATGAAATTTAATGTGGATAAATGTAAAGTAATGCACATTGGAAAAAATAACCCCAACTGTACATACAATATGATCGGGGCTAATTTAGCTAGAACAAGTCAGGAAAAAGATCTTGGAGTCATCGTGGATAGTTCTCTGAAGATGTCCGTGCAGTGTGCAGAGGCGGTCAAAAAAGCAAACAAGATGTTAGGGATCATTAAAAAGGGGATAGAGAATAAGACTGAGAATATATTATTGCCCTTATATAAATCAATGGTACACCCACATCTCGAATACTGCGTACAGATGTGGTCTCCTCATCTAAAAAAAGATATACTGGCACTAGAAAAGGTTCAGAAAAGGGCAACTAAAATGATTAGGGGTTTGGAACGGGTCCCATATGAGGAGAGATTAAAGAGGCTAGGACTTTTCAGCTTGGAAAGGAGGAGACTAAGGGGGGATATGATAGAGGTATATAAAATCATGAGTGATGTGGAGAAAGTGGATAAGGAAAAGTTATTTACTTATTCCCATAATACAAGAACTAGGGGTCACCAAATGAAATTAATGGGCAGCAGGTTTAAAACAAATACAAGGAAGTTCTTCTTCATGCAGCGCACAGTCAACTTGTGGAACTCCTTACCTGAGGAGGTTGTGAAGGCTAGGACTATAACAGCGTTTAAAAGAGAACTGGATAAATTCATGGTAGTTAAGTCCATTAATGGCTATTAGCTAGGATGGGTAAGGAATGGTGTCCCTAGCCTCTGTTTGTCAGAGTATGGAGATGGATGGCAGGAGAGAGATCACTTGATCATTGCCTGTTGATCCACTCCCTCTGGGGCACCTGGCATTGGCCACTGTCGGTAGACAGGATACTGGGCTAGATGGACCTTTGGTCTGACCCGGTACGGCCGTTCTTATGTTCTTATGTTATTATAGATGTTAACATGCAATGTCTAATTTGTTAAATAATACTTTGGCGTGATAAGGTCAAAAATGCTAAGTTAAATATACGTCAGAATCGAAAAGCTAAATTTATAACCGTCAGAGGAAAGACATTTTACTACTTTCTAAACTAGCTACAACTTGCTGTCCTGCAACTATAGTACTAGAAAATTATAATGGGATTGATTTACTTTAGTGCCTGTGCCTGTGTTTTATCAAACCCTACAGGAACATTTACAGCAATTGTACTTTGTGTAACGTAATATCTTGTGAACAGTCTGGTGAGAATGAGCTACTTTATTTGTACCAAATGTGTTGTTATGGCCCGATCCTGCTCTCATTGAAGTCAATGAGGAGTTTGCCATTAATTCCAATAGGAACAAGGATATGCACTTGATGTTATCAGAGCATGAAATAAGCTAATATATATAGAGAGAAAAGCATACGGAGACAGTTAATTAGCCAGTGCTGGACTTAGGACCTTCACTTAACTGTTTTCACTTTTGCAGCTGATTTCTTTTCTTCTATTTTATTTTTTTGTTGACCAGTGTTTTCAGCCAGACTGACATAATATGACTTTTATTTCACAAGCATGTGGTCCTCACCATTTGCACTACCAGGGAAGACACTAGATGAAGTGGCTAAAAAAGCAATTATCACCTTTCCCACCTTTTCACTTTTAGTTAAGTTACTTTGTTGAAGGCTCAGTTTACTACAAATGTTTAGTGGCGGGTTTTTGCAGGATCTCAGGCCTTGACAACTTTCATGAGAAGAGGTGGCACAATGTCAGCAGTAAATGAGAGTGTTATTTACATACTAATTAACGTTTGTACTAGCAGGTGATAGAATGTCATACACAATCCCCATATTCTGTTCAAATCTATTTTTAAGCTGTATATTAGGATTACGAATCTATGTAACCCATAAAGATGGTCAAAATGTTTTCTTATCTAAAAGACACTCCTATCCTGTAGTGTAGTTCTGCCCTTCAGAAGAATTATAGGATGGTTTAATGTGTCTCGGAAATCTTTTCCTGGATGACTTTTCCAGTTCATTTCAATGTTAGAAGTGTCAATTTCCAGCTACTTATCAGAAAGCAAAGTTTGCATTTTGCTAAAGCCTGGGTCGTCTTCTGATTGCTCAGAAACAAATTTCAATAGTATGTAATAAAGAGTGTTTGAATCCTAGTGTGGCATTGTTTGAGTTCACTATTAACCTCTCACTCTAGCACTTTGAGTGAGGGGGCATTTCCTTTTAGCATCAGAAAATTACCTTGCTCAAATGCAAAGGGGAAGCTCCATAATAAACCTTTAAAAATAAAATAAAATAAAATGAAATCATAAAAAAATCTGCTTCCCACATGGGGAGAAATAAAAATTGTTACTAGAACAGAAAGTTCTTCAAGCTGACATATGTACTGCCTAGTAACATACTCTGAATCCATATGTCTGCCATATATAGCAATCAAAGGTGTATTGCTGCTTTTTTGTAAGAGGTCACATTGTATACCTACTCTTCTTACCACTGAAGGAAACAATCAGGGACTGTGAGAACATTAGCTGTTACATAAAGAGTATGATCCATGTGGATAGTAATTAAATTAGTGACCTGGCCTCTGGCTCTTCATAAGGTTGAACTTTGTGAATATCCAAGGAGCCCATTGATTAGAGAAGTTCAGATTAACAGTAAAAGTGATCAAAAAGCAAACAAACAATAATGGTCCAGACCAGCAGTACTGCTAAGTGATCACTAGTTGCTAAGGAATGTGACTGGAATGATGCTGTAAATTACTGATTTCATTTCAGTGCGTCTAGGATGGAACTGTGATTTAATTGTACTGTAATTGATGCCATTTGACAACAGTTGAAGTTTCAGGCTGATGTGTCATAAGCATCTGTATCTCTTACATTTGCATGTAGATAAAGGGATACAAAATGTGGCCAAGAAGCATTTTAGCTTTATGATTAATTTGATATATGGATGGTTCATTTCTCACTACTGTCTGTTCTATACAGGATCTTGGGCTTTAATATTTAATGGCTATTTCTGTAACCCCTACCAATGGTGTGTAGTGCTTACTCAGAGGAGCAGTCCCATTCAAGTTAATGGAACCTCGGCTATATAGGCCAAACCTGCAGCTTCCCTTATGATTGTAATTAGCTACTGGAATAAGTAGACAGTGATTCCTTCCACATGACAAGGATATTAACCTATTGTAACCCTGACCCCCATCATGTGGGGTGGGGGGCTAAGAAATAAAGATCAGTCTCTTAGTAGCCCTCCTGCATGTCACATCTTTATTACAAGCATCAGTAAGGAATGATGAATCAGGCCCATAACCTTGAAAACACAACATCTCATCATAGGAGAAAGAAGTAAAACAATGTATTTTTGTGTAAACACCAGATTCACTCTGCATGGATCTTGTGAATCTGCAGTAAAGTGGCAGGTTTGGTTTGCTCAGGTTCTTATGCCTGGGATATGCTTGGTGTTTGAAACTGGTGACTTTTTATCCACAGAAAGGGGTTGCACTGATTTAACTACATCAAATTTTTCTATCAATTCACTGAAAATTGTGCATAGACAAGCCCCAAGTTAATCCTGTGCTTAAGTGTTTTCTGGATCATTGCCAGTGTTCAGCAACTTGCAGGGTCAAGCCCTCATTGAACAAAGAAGGAGCAAAACAAAATACACGGAAGACATACTGGAATATTTTTTTTTAAATGTTTCATAGAATGTTTTGTGTCGTGTTATAGAAAATGCATACTGTATGTTTCCTTTTTATGTATCAGGGTGATGTTATTGTTTAGGATGGATAGAGCTGGTTGTGAAGATGCTCCATATTCCTGGGCCTGTTGTGGAGGATGACTTGCTCTGATTTCATGATTACAGTTGCTCATGCTTGATTTCTGAATATTTTTTTATGTATGTATCTAGGTATCTGGGGTGTACCACAGGGCATTTGGATCCTTGAGGACCGATTTATTGGTTTTGTGCCAAGTTGAATTTTTGAAATTCTAGCAATTTATTCTCATAGGATTAAATGTGCCCCACAAGGTCTTAGGCACTACTTAAACCCCATGTTGAAGATTTAAGCAGCTCCTAGGGTCTTGTGGACATCCTCTGCCTGAGAGTACATTTAATCTATCTAGAATTCCTGAAAAGCTTCTGGTAGATTGATATTTCAAAAAGAAATGTTTTCAAATATCTTAATTTTTTTTAAATGCAGTAAAGTGCACTGGGACTTTTGAGGAACCCCCTCAAATTGTTCCTATTAATTTATGTTTATTGCTTCTATATAGCACTCACAAATGTCTATATATTTGCTTAACTAACTATACCTGCTCCCGTCTCTCTAATAATGGACAAATCCAACTATGTGGGTATTAAAATCTGTGGTTTGGGTGCATGTTGCACAAAACACTAGTAGATATTAGAGAGACAAGGTGGGTGAGGTAATATCTTTTATTGGAGCAACTTTTGTTGGTGAGAGAGACAAGCTTTCAAGCCACACATAGCTCTTCTTCAGGTCTGGGAAAGATTCTCTCACCAACAGAAGTTGGTCCAATAAAAGATATGATTTCACCCACTTTGTCTCTCTAATATCCTGGGACCTACACTGCTACAACTACACTGCATACATTAGGATAAATATTATTTTATCATGTACGTATATATTATAGAATGACTTAAATTTCATCCTAAAACCCATAAATACAGCTCTTGGTCCCACTGTGGGTAACAAAGGGACCAGCAATATCATTTATTACCCTGTTGCTATTAACAAATAGAGTGTATTAGTGTTGATTTACCCATTCACTCTTGAAAAGGTGTTGAAAAGAATTGCCCTACTTCTCTTTCCCTAAAGACCCCAGATGAACGAGTGGCCCAGACAGTTTGCCCCTCCGGAAGCACAAACAAGCCATCATCCAAAGTTACTGGGAGGAGAAAGGTATTGCAGGCAACTAGGTCCCCAACTCAGAGGATGTCACTTGATATGGGGGGTTCCTTCTGGAAGAAAGGGAGAGCTGAATGAACCTTTTTTGAACCTTTTTTGAACCTTTTCTGAAGCTTATGAACCTTCCTCATTCTGTATAATTCTTAATAGTTTGAAAATATTTTCTTTGATTTTCATCTGCATGGATCAAAAAGGCTGAGTTTCCTCTTGATTCACCTTGAAACCCTGTGGAAATAAAAAGGTTTATGTAATTTCTGGTCCATCACTCAGACAGATTTTCTCAAAAGTGGCCCCACATTTTGCCCCCCAAAAGCCCTTAGTGAATCTTTTTTTTGATGGACCTGATCTGTATTTCAATTTTTAAACAAAACTCAAAACCAGAGTCGTTGCATGAGAGTTTGGGTTTCATTTTGTGAACATTTTGCACAGCATTACTTATACTGTGTTGGCTATATTACTGCATTATACTGTACTGCAAAGTAACTCCGAAACTACTACGCTGACTATTGAATCAAATCATACTGTACCAAGAACTAACAGTACAGTAATATTATACTATCAAGAACTCACTGTAATGTACTGTACTGGATATGGATATAGGGCCAAATTCTAACCTCAGTTATCCCAAAGTAAATGTAGGAAACTGTAGTTAAATCCATGGATGAGTCATTCCTGGATTTACATTTCTGTGTAACTGATCTCAGGATCTGACACATGTTCTCAGCTTTTACCATACCCAAAACAGATAAATCATGATAGCATATATTTGATATATTTTATATTGCAAAATTTATAGAGCTAAATACTGCATATCTATTATCAGAATTGGCCCTTTGTTGTAACTGACTGGAACCCTACTGTCTCTAGAGAGATTTAAACTGTTCAGTAGATGGTCATCAGTGTTGTTGCATATGCAATATACATTCTTTGTACAATACCCATAATGTGATAGGGAATGCTTTTTCCTCCTTTAAAAATGTTAGAAATGGAAATTCCAGCTATTTGACACTGCAGTAACTTGCTGAGAGAGGGCTGAAGGTGTAGCTTTTTCTATAATTGTTTTGAGCAACTGTCTGGGTTGTAATATTGCAATAATTACATGATGAAGTCATAATTAAAAAGAAAAAAAAAGAATTTGGGGCCTACATAATTTAAACAGGACCCAATTTTATCAAATATGACCCATTAGGTTGTCTGGCCTGTGCCTTATAAGACATACCAAATTTTAAGCCGATAACTCAAATGGTTCCTGAGATATAAACTTGTGAAAAGTCACAATTTTGCATTGTGCTGAAAAGCCACCTTACAATACAGTGACTACCATAGCTCTTTAATATCCAGCAGAGTTCTCCTGCTGTGCTTTGTCAGTCGGTAGCAACATCCAAGTCTTCTTGTAAAAGTAATTCACACTTTTTTCACAACACTGTTGCTTTAATTACCACTGAACTCTGCTGTTGCTCAGACAGGCCTAGCAGGACCAAGAGAGGGTCAGCACCGCAGTCACTGCAAAAGAAGCAGATGGCTTTTTTTTCTTACTTTAATATTAACAAACCATCTTTGATTGAAATGTTCCTAGCTTCTGAGCCCTAGTCTTGTCTCTGTGCTCTCTTGGGGTATTCATTATCAAAGGATACCCACAGATGTCAATCTAGAAAAACATCAGAAATAATACCTAAAGTCCTAATCAGAAACTTCAATAAAGAAAAGACTTACATATCTTTGACATGCAAACAACTGATTGGATTTGTTGTATATGCCCACTGAATTTCTGATGGAAGTGGACAAACTAATCAACATATTGTACATTTTTAGGCTTTATAAATTATTGTTATGCATTCATATGCAATTCCTTCATTTTTCTCATATTTAGTTGATTTTTAACACCTCGTTAGAGCCAAACACTTCTATAGTAGAATAAGAAGGCACATTGCAAAGTTAAATTATAATTACAAAAAAATGTTTCATCTCTGTCCTATAGTATTGCCTAAGAAAATATCTCACATTTATGTAACTTCTTTCACCCCTAAAAGATTGTGAAGTACTTTTCAGATGTACAAGTCCCATTTTCAAACTCAGGTTCCTAATTGAGATGCCCAAATCTTGCAATTGGCCAGGTACATTAGAATGTAATTGCCTTAATGCCCATTTGGGCACCTAATTCAGGAGCCCAAGTTTGAAAATTGTCTCTCTCTCCTCTACATTTCATATAGAGGAATCAATATATTCACTGCTGAAATGCAGCCGCTTCTGTGGGGAACACAGATGCTCTTTATCAGAGCACAGCAACATTACAGAATAGTATAGAGCAGGAAATGTGAATGAACTCCAGATCCAAATGACACTGCAGAAGAAATTTAGGTAGACAAAATTTAGATTTTAGGTTCCCAATGTTAGAACCAATACAGCACACCAACCCTCTAAAAAAATGCTGTGGGATCTTTGACAGGACCTCTGTTTCACATCTCACCTGAAAGATGGTAGTTCTAACTGAATCATGCCATTTAACTCTGTATTAGAGCACGGATCTGTTTCCGATTTGGAGCAGACTGCCACCTAAAGAATCTCCAATTAATATCACATCCTGCAGTGCTCTGGTTTTACTTGGAGACCTCTCAACCCATGAATTGATCAGGAATGATCCTGCTTAATTTATTAAATCTGACAAGTTCAAAGCTAGAGATGGCATAGCTACAATCTAGTAAAATACTCTAAAGTACAACATGCCATAATTAGGGATGAGATTTTTCAAAGGCACAAATGGTGGTTGGGCACCCTGATCTCATTGACTTTCAATGGAAATTAGATAGAAAACCTCCCCCTAGATTGTTTGATAGGAAATAATAATAATAATTAATAAAAAAGCCAGTACAAAAATACCCCATTCACCCAACTTTAAAAAAGTTACACTAGTAGTTTTGAATAGCCAGATAACCCACCTATTTGGTACCCTAGGGGAATAATTCTAAAAATAACCTCCCTGTGTTGCATTGCACCAAACGTTTCTTTCTTTCTTTCTTTCTTTCTTTCTTTCTTTCTTTCTTTCTTTCTTTCTTTCTTTCTTTCTTTCTTTCTTTCTTTTATTATTATTAAGTACTGCACCCAAGACAGGAGGGAGATGTTTGAAAAGGAGAGCAGGGAAAATAAGTTTGTGTTTTTAACATAGTTTCAGAAAAGGTAAATAAGGAGGCAGAGGAGGGTAGGGGGTTGTATATCCTATGGGTCTTTGTTTATGAGAACATTCTAGCACTGAGTCTGTCCAGGGGATAAGAATTCTGGTTATCACATATTGAGTCAGTTAAGAGTAAATGTAGACATGTGTATTATACAATGTGGTAAAATCCTCCCCTTACTGGGAGCAGCAATGAGTAGGCAGTTGCACGATCTGAACTTGACACATACAGCTGGCACAGGACAGGAAGTCTCACTATGAGTGAGCATAACATGTGTCAGGCAGCATGTTACTGCTCCTCTCAGCAGGAACAGTGTGTATTTCTTAACCATTGCTGGCTAGCACTTGTTGCTGGTGGTAGCATAAGTGCTAACCAGTCGGGATGCTGGATATGCCCTTGCTGCTAGCCTGGTGTATCACCCACTTCATTCTATGGAGGCATCCTGCATTGCTGTTTCTGTGAAGGTATCCATCTGGCAAACATACCTCCCAGTGTGCTCTCTGGAGGTGTTCTCACCTGGCATGCTTCTGGTATTCTGCCTGGCTGTTTGTGTGGGGAAAGAAACTAACAGAAAGCAGGATTTGCCTCCTGTGTATTGGCGTGGTATCATTCCTTAGAGTATATTTTCTGCTTCCCTGTTGTCTGGGGCAGTATTTTCTAATTATGCTTTGGGCTGGCTCTAATGGAAAACATTCCTAAGCCATAATAAGTAAGGAAATTGAAATGAGTGGTTGATATATGGATTTGCAGTGGCCTGCATACATATAGCTAGATACATACAGCCAGCGCACAATTTTTTTTTTCACGGAAGGAGAAAGTTCTCCACCAGCATTAGTAAAAAATAATCTTGCTTCTTAACATATTGCTGAATGATTCAGCCAGAACTACAATTCTCTCTTTTCTAACTCCAACTCTTTATTGCCTTCAGATTATGTACACTTTTCAGCAAGTGAGCAGCAGATTGCCTGCTCTGCAAAAAGACAGCCTCAGGTGGAATCACTTTCTACAAGTTCTTTATTTCTTATTAACTATGTAAAACTTCTTGGTCTTTTAACCATATGTGCAGCACTATAAGAGTAACTGATCAACAATGTTCTCAATGAGTGACATTCCTGCATGAGGGTGGAGAGATTGTTTCCTCAGTTTGAATATAGCCATGCCAGTATTTGTTACATTCTCTTTTCTGATTCTGTAAATTCATAGATAAGGGATGCAGTAAAAGCCAGAGCTGCCACTGCCATGAAGCCAATGAAACTTGTGTGGTTTAACCATTTAAAAAAAAAATACTTGGATTGTTTCCAATCTCATCTGTGCTGGAAAAAGTACCACAGATCACCCCCGTCCTCCCCTATCTCTCCCCCAGACCTAACAGACCGCTGATGAATGTTGCCAAAATAGCCAAAAATATTCAGGTCCAAATTTATGAAAGGACTAGAAGAAGACAGTGAATCTGAGGTAGGCAAGAGCCTCTGCAAGTTATCTTACAGAGATGATGATCCAACCCCACTGGATAAACCTTGGGATCACAGATCTCATCTGGTGGTTCCCAGAGAGATGATGCACCCAGAACACAAGAAACCATTTACAACATTTTTTTTTAAGAAAGAAAAAAAATCTGAAGGAATTTAAATGAAATTAAAAAAAAAATCAAAGCACCACTAGGATGGACAGAAAAGGAGAAAAAGAGAGCAATGTTTCAGACCATCTGGTCTGGCCAACTGATCTCTGTGCACAACCTTAGGGGAGAGGGGACAGTAATGGCTTAAAGTCACCTTTGCACTTCCCAAATCCTAATAGCATTCATACTTGAACTTCTGCATAAACCAGAGCAACCTCAAGACTGCTCTAACTTACACTGACAGTAAAGTCACCCTAGGAGCCATTCCACTAGCAAGAGCCTTGGTGAATCACAAAGTACCATGCCCACTCCTTAAGCCTGTTGGGGAGATTTTGCCAGAACCTGGGACTGGATGACAAGGGATCTGTCACTCGATAATTGCCCTACTCTGTTAATTCCATTTGAAGCAACTGGCACCGGCCACTGTCAGAAGACAGGATACTGGGCTAGATGGACTGTTGTTCTGACCAAGCACAGCCATTTTTATATTCTTTGTCCTTAAACAGTGTTGGGCCCAGTTTCTGAGAAAATAGGCGTAATTCCTGCTGGCACTTCTGGAAGAGATAAATAAGGAGAATTTAAAAGATCTTTAAAAGTTTTGCCAAGCTCTGTAAGAATATTGCACTTGTGAATGACCTGGGAAAGAGCTGAAGTAGAAATGTCACCAGCCAGCGGTGGAAACACCATAAGCAGGTTGAAGAATGAGGTGCTTAAGAATCCAATGGTTGTTTGGAATTTCTTTCAAAAACTAGAATGTTCTGGAGAAAGTCAAGGAAAATCTTCCATCCAAATAGCAGAAAGGTAGTAGTGACCAAATACAGAAATAGCTTATGGCCTCATCAAGTCTCAAGATCAGAGAAGTGTGAGATACAACAGTAGCTAACTGACCACCCCAAAGGACTTAATTATTTTTCCTGTGTTTTGGTCAACTGGGAGACTTTCCTGGGCAGTCATGGCAAGGGCTGATGATAGCTGGGTCATGGGGAGAATGTGTGAGGAGGAAGGTAAAAAAAGCAGTCATAAATTTGGAGGGGGGATCTAGGCTGAGAATCTTCACCCCCATCAACATTGGAGTTACTCCATATGGCCTGACCACACTTCTGTTCTTCGGTGAGAAGCCAAGGGATATCAGAGTTTAACTGGACTATGAACAGGTGATGGTGCCATTTTATGAGCCCAAATCATCACTTTTGCTCCCTTTTTCACAAAGAAAGTCTTCCCCTTCTTTAGTGTCTGGTTTCTAGGAGGAAGTCTGAAAACTTTGTCACTGTCAGAATATTTTTTGTAAATAAAATTTTCTCTAAAGATCGTTTTCCCTTCTCCTGTTGCTTTGTCATCCCTTTCCTGCCCTATTCTTGGCATCCTTCTCACTGTATTTTGATGTTATTACTAATTGTGTTATCTCTCCAGTTTAGATTGCAGGCTCCTGGGGGCAGGTACCTTGTCATTTTATTGTGTCTGCAAGGTGACATGGCCATCTCTGGTGTAATATAAATAATAGATTATAATAAAAACATCTAGATGCCATAATTGTCAGCCAGCTGTATTCATGCAGCATCAGGGATAGAACTCATGACTTAAATGGAGGCTTCTAGCTAAGATCTTCAGTGCCGGGACTGTGGCTTCCTATGTTTTTTCAGCACCTAACAAAATGGGGCTCATATTCTACTTCAGGCCATTGAACTCTACTACAGTACAAATAAATAATTATAACTAATGAGTTTCCAAAGCAATTGCATTTCTTCAACTCTTTGAAGGAACCAATCTATGTATGCTTCAAATATTCCACCAAACCCAAGGCAGTACTAGTACTGGCAATATGTTGGTCTATTATATCCCTTCCCTCTTCTTTGTTAAGGCAGTGTTTTTCTTCTTGGAGAAAAACATTGCCTTAACTGAAAGTATTCAAGGTTCACAGAAATTCAATCCAACAGTTGAATGCTGGTTTGAAACCCCACTTAGACTATACCAGGATTGATGAGAATATGCCGCGTTTCTCTCTTTCTCGTCTGGTCTTATAATCAAACCTGAACCTTCCTGGACTACACATGCCATTGGAATTCGGTTAGAGTTGGTCTCACTAATGTTCGTGGGTTAGCTTTTAATGTATACTATAGACATATATAAAACAGTATACGTTTATTCTTCAAAAAAATAAAAATTAATTTATATACACACAGTGTGTTTGGGCAGCTACAAAATATATGTTCTTTCTCTTTTAAAGGGAAATACATATTGGTAAAGTGTATTGTAATGTTCTAAAAGCAAGAAGAAAACTTGATAGCTAAAACAATATAATCCTTCTGAATGTGGTAACAATTTTTAATACTCTACTGTAGAATGAGGAATTCAGGCTCAGTGTTTAATAATGTGTTGTAGAACAGACAATGAATGCAGTCAGATCCACGAAAGATCTCTATTGGCTTCATCCTGACCATCTGACCTTACTTTGCTACCACTGTACTTGACAACCATACCAACCCCACAAACAGGGAAGTATCTTAGCCTTTTCAGATTTAAGATACTGTTAAAGCTGATGAATCAGATTTCCCATATGTGGACATGACAACTATGAAAAAACTATAATTTAGGACATACAGTATTCTCTTTATCCTTTTATGTGGAATTTCACTTTAATGTGATGCAAATGATAGTAAGAAATACATTCACAGAATGTTAAAGCCTTCCTATTAAAAATTCTGTATGCATTTTATATTCTAATTCATGTACAGTCAAAAACCCTGATAAAATCACAGTCCTGATTTGACTGCTGCACTTATCGTATTAATGAGGATACTTTATGCCTTTTGAAAATTGGGATATAGTCCATTATGTGATTGTAAATGATGTGATTGTATCACATCAATTTGTTATTCAATCCGACCCCTCCCTTCAGTCAACTTTGTATATAAGAAAAGCCATTGGTGAAGGCATGCTGAGTATGGAAAAGCTAAACTTGAAATTAGTCTTTTCTTCTTTTGTCTTATTTTTACTTGTTAAAAAGAGAATATTTTTTTTCTGAATCCTAAAATTCCCTCTAACTCTAGAGGGAAATTCAAAAAGGAATTAAAAAGCACATAAAGGAGCACCAGACAAGGTTCCCTAACGGTATGTACTTGCTTTATCATACAGCCACAACAAACTAGAGCAGCTCCATCAACTTTCTGGCTGGTCATGTAATGACTAAACCTAGGAAATCCTTCCGACCCCCCAAAACTGTAATATATTAAGGATTGAAATCTACTGTTGGTGTTGTTTGCAAAAAGGGGTTCTTTGATTGTGATGTATTTACAATTTTTAATATTTTCATTTTTCTTAATTACTGACCATCATTTATTCTGCCCTTTAGAAACACTCAGTGGATGTAATGCATCGGAACAGCTGCAGATGTCCTTGTAGCTTTTTCTCTACTCCCCTAGTTTCTGTTTTTGAATCAGTGTTGATATGCGTAACTTGGTGAAGGTCAAAAATCTGTTTTCCCCACCCAAGGCTACTATGTGGCTTGCCACTAGTAAGAGAAACTCCCTGACTGACACGATCAAGTTTTATAAACTTTCTGCAGTTTAAATCCCAACGCTGGGAAACTTTTCTAGCAATAGGGCTCCTAACTCAAAGACACACTGAATGCAGCACTATAACTAGTAAATTAAGTCTGCATTCTAGTGTTCTTTTCCCCCTGGCTTCTAACCATTATGCATTTAATTCTCTCTGTAATGGGGTCTCCACCATTACCTTCTGAAGCTAGTACCACTCTTACTGAGTGTTAGTGGGTGTTCTCGGGAATTCAACCACCTTCACTCTGTTTCCCAATGGCTGCCTGTTGTTCTTTGTATAGTAAATGTTATCTTCAATTTTACTTCCCAGAGCATTTTTACATTTAATTTCTTCATAAAAAATTGTTGCCGCTGTCTTAAACTTCACTGAGGTAACATTGCTATATGCAGCAGAATATGCTCCAGTGTAGAGTTTATTAGAGATTTGAAACACAAATAATCAAATTGTTAACACACAAAGTGCAATCTCATATTTCTAACTATTGGTCCTGTTCACCTAGGAACCTGATCTGAAGGCTTTATCAAGATATATGTTTTCCTTGAGTTTGGTTGTCATGGATGAAACTGCTGATGTTTTTTATGGTTCTGTCAATGTCATGCTGTAATATGAACAAATGTATTAGAACACACATGCACACACACACACAGGAAATTAGCACAATGGAACATAAACATTTTTTTATTTTAAAATGACCTTTTGTGGTAAAGAGAAGGTGTTTCACTAGAATATATTTAAAGGTCATAGGAACCTTTAATAGTGGTAGATAAATTTTGCCCTATTTAAATTCAAGCCCAATAAGAACTTTATACAATCTTTTGGACAAAGCTTGCAACGTTCTAATCTCTGCAAATCCACTCTGTACCGTTCACTGCTCTTATTAATCAGTTCTACAGAGCTGTACTCTTCTCAATACTGTTACACACACTGCATTTTTATTCTTCAGCTTCAGCTTGGCCTTTTCTATATTTTTGCTTCGTCTTACATTCAATTACCCACAGCCTAGTTTGCAGAATAGGATACTACTGGCGGCTGCATTTAAGCAACAGCACATTATGTCATCTTGCTTCATATATTTCACTCCAATCTTTTCTAGGATAAAGCTCATTTGAGAAATCTTTCCTCCGCCTTTGGGGAGAAATTATTTGCCTTCTTTCATTTGGTCTGAAATTTGCCTTCTCAATGCCTTTGTTTAAAAAGAAAACTTATTTACATCTTCTTGGATCCTATTAGTTAGCTAAATTGCCTAATTGTTGCAGTTTTAGGAATACCAAGTCATTTTCTCTCTCAAATCATTGTGGCACTATTTTATGGCTTCCATAATAGCATTTAGTGGTCCAAATTCAGAGCTTACTTTCTTTAGAAGGTTTTTGTATTCATTCTAGTGTATACTGTGATATCTGAGAAGACCATATCCCTCCCATACATATGAAACTGGGATAAGCACTCTTTGAAAATAGAAGATATTAGCCCAGTAAAAGATTCCCTCTGAAAATCTCCAGTGTCAGAATGAGTGCCACCTAAAGAAATTCACTGTCAGTCCTCAGAGATGGTACTTGATATTCAGTTCTAGATTAGTTTAGCATTACTGGTTCCTTTTAATTAATTTCTCTATCCAAGTTTTGATGGATCCCTCTCTCTCTCTTTTCCTGCACAGTCTTTGGTAAACAAGGGCAAGTAACCCCATTATGACATATTGCAAGAAGTCTTGCACCCTACTGAATTTTTCTAACACTTACTATGTATCAGCATATAATAAAATAATTTTCTTTCTATGAAAGAGAAGCATACAACATGTATTAGTAACTTTCTGCATCTTTTCTTGCAACATTGATAAGCCTTGACTGATTTTGCCCAATGGCCAAATGTCACCTTAACCTAGTTAAGCACAAATTCCATTGAAGACAAAATTTCCTTTTGGGGACTGAGACAGAACTCTGTTTTTAGCATTGATGTAACCTTACTTTTCTTCCTCCTCTGATGACCCAGCATTTTGGGGTTCTGGTCACTGTCTTTCAATATTGTATCTAGAAAGTGAACCGGTTTTAACCGATCCTTTATTTAAGAACCTGAAACAGATTCCATATGCCAGGTATACAGAGGAGGTCTCGTATATTAAAACTGTCATTTATACAAATTCTAATATCTAGGACTCCAGTTAAATAGAGACTAAAACAAGCATTGTCCAGGATTTAACGCAGTTAGTTTAAAAATAAAAAAGCAGCCAAGGGAGTGGAATTTTCAGAATAAAAAGAAAAGCAAAAAATTTTAGAAAACTTTAGGCTTCTTCACTGACATTGTACCCCAAAATGCTTAGTTGATAATAATTTAAAATATAAAATATAGTGGAGCCTGAAACTTCATTCTATCCCTTCCAAATTATTGTCTTTAATTAATATTATTATTGATCACATAATAGAAGATCCAGTCTGAGTGATATAAAGATTTGAAGATTTCAAGGCAAAGCTTTATAACTTAATTATGTTTCCCTAGGAGACTTAACATAATTCAATTTATTTTTCCCTTGTGTTTCATCAATCATTATATGAATAGAAGAGATGTCTGAGCCTCATTTCTATGTGAATTTCTGTAGATTCAAGAATTTTCAACTATATAGAGAGATTATTGGGAGAAAAAGAGCATACCTTCTATGAAGACACCAGTCTCCTAAGCCTCACCGATGATGATAGCATTGTCTTCTGTTGTTGCTCAGTCAGTAAATTTGCTGAATACAAACTGTTGAGCTTCACAGCTTTTGTAAACCAAGTTCTGCTGTGTTTAACAGGTAGAAATCAGGCCTACTTATTGTTTTTCTTCACTCTTTCTGAAAAGGCTTTATTGTACATGGAAGACGCATGGTTTTGTGTGTGCTTTTTCTCTTGCAATTTTTTTTTTTTTGGACTGTTGATTTTGGCCTGTTTTCTATAAAAGAACATAAGAACATAAGAATGGCCGTACTGGGTCAGACCAAAGGTCCATCTTGCCCAATATCCTGTCTACCGACAGTGGCCAATGCCAGGTGCCCCAGAGGGAGTGAACCCAACAGGCAATGATCAAGTGATCTCTCTCCTGGAATCCTTTTCCACCCTCTGACAAACAGAGGCTAAGGACACCCTTTTTTACCCATCCTGGCTAATATCCATTAACGGACTTAACTTCCATGAATTTATCCAGTTCTCTTTTAAGTGCTGTTATAGTCCTAGCCTTCACAACCTCCTCAGGCAAGGAGTTCCAGAAGTTGACTGTGCGCTGTGTGAAGAAGAACTTCCTTTTATTTGTTTTAAACCTGCTGCCCATTAATTTCATTTGGTGGCCTCTAGTTCTTGTATTATGAGAACAAGTAAATAACTTTTCCTTATTTACTTTCTCTACATCACTCATGATTTTATATACCTCTATCATATCCCCTTTAGGGGATGCTCTGTATGATGCTCTGTTACTGCCATAATCCATATCACAGTGTGAGACATAGGTGGTGTCAAATCCTGCAATTTCTGAACACCCAGCAGGCTCTGCATCTCCATTTGGGAATCACCAAGCCAATCATGATATTCATCACCTTTTATATGAGGCCTCCAAACCACTCACTGAAATGAGATGGAGTTTAATTTTAGGGCCTGTAACACTTTATTTGCTACTCCCCTTCGTATCCCAGTTAAGAAAGGTGTGAAACAAGGAGACATAGTTTCACCGAAACTCATCACAGTCTGCCTCAAAATGGTAATGAGGCAAATGAATTGGAAGGGTGGAATCAACATCAATGGAGAACAGTTAAACCATCTCATATTTGTGGACGATATTGTGTTGATCGCTGAAAATACTATCCAACTACAGAAAATGCTGCAAAAACTCAACACAAAAAGCAGCCAAGTCAGACTGAAAATTAACCACTCCAAAATGAAATTTATGCACTCTGATACCTTGCCAAAAACCCAAATAACAATCAAGGGAGAACAAATAGAAGAAGTTGAGCAATATGTCTATTTGGGCCAAGAAATTAACATGTGCCACTATCAGGAAGGTGAACTCTCGCAAAGAAAGAAAGCAGGTTGATGCACATTCAATTCTATCTCGGATGTCCTCCAAAGAAAAATCAACAAGACAACATGTGCCAGCCTCTTCAACTCAACAGTACTGCTGGCAATGTTGTACAGCAGCAAAACATGGGCACTGACAAAGACAGAGGAGCAGCAACTGTCTGTCATGGAGAGGGCGATGGAAAGAAGAATTCTGGGAATTTCAATCCGCAACCAAGTCCCCAATGAAGTGATCAGACAGCAGAGTGGAGTGCAGGATGTTGTTGTTGAGAGCAGGCAGAGTAAAATGCAATGGGCCAGGCATATAGCAAGGCTCACTGACAATCGATGGACTGCAGCTGTTGCTGAGTGGTATCGACGAGAACTGAAACAACCACTCAGCGACTTCTAAAGAGATGGTAAGATTTTATTGTGAAAAGACATGGTCGCACATGGAGAAGGAAGGCCAGGATATGAGAAGAATGGAAGATGCGTTGTGATCGGCGCAATCTATACGAGGGCTAAAGGACCGATTCATCAAAGTGATCAAGGTGAAGGTGAAGGTGAAATCTGCAAGATGCTTTACATGTTGTCAGACATATTTTGTGAAAGGTCTTTTCTATGTTAATGAAGCACTTGTACCTCATCCTATATAGTCTTAATCATACTGATTCTCAAAGCAGAAAAATAGATGCTGTTTGGCTATGAACTAATTGCAAATGGTGATCACAGAATATCAGTGTCTGTACATTCTTAGCTGTTTAAGAGATGTCTGTCTGTGTTGGAGCTGTTTGAAGGTTGACAGTCAGGAAAGCTGTTATTGAACCCAGCAGAGGGTGCTCCAGAGTTTGCGATCAACACAAAGTCACATGGTAGTGCAGAAATTTCATTACCTCCTCTAACAGTCTAACTTTCCTCACCTACTGTACAGTCTGGTTAGCAATGGTAGGAGGAATCAGAGATGTTCTATTGCTAGGGGGTTAGATGAAGGAGCTTTTTAAAAAATATCAAATAATTCCAGATCTGAGTCAGTGACTTTTAAAATGAAAGGTCTACTCTGTTACCGTTAATGGGCAGGCTTTCATAATTCCTTGCTATCACAGTACTAACTTCCTCTTTTCAAAGCCTTTCTGAACTTCTCATTGTCCAGCATTTGTATCCCTCACTTTAATGAGCGCTAAATAAGAATTATATAAGAATTTCAATAATTCTCACTGGACAGTTAATTAAGCAGCACTGAGTCTAAGGAGCAGTCAGCTATTACCTCCTTTTACAGACAAGTGCATCCACAGACACAAAAGGGAAGAGGTCAATTTATTTTAAAAAATGATGTGTGGATTAGTAATTTTTCTCTGTAATAAATGACCTAGCTAACAAGATGAAACAGTGAAATAAAATTTCACTTTTTTTGTCCCTTCATTTCTCCAATCCACTCTCTTGTGTTCCCTCAAGCTTCTTTTACACAGGAAATGAATTCCCTTTAACTTTTTAGGGCCTGAAAATGTTGAACTAAAGCTCTCCAAATTTGCTTCCCTCAGTAAATTGCATGGGGCATGGCCCTACCCAATCCTTCATTACACATTTTTTTTTTAACAGCTTCTGTTTTTTCTCATATTTGATAGATCCTACCACAAACTTCAACTAGAGTGAGTGCAGAGGACCATAACACCAGTCTTACACACAAGGTATTTTATTAAGTCCAGCAGTTAAAAATGTACAAAGTTCCTAGTAATAATCCATTCATTCTGTTCTCGCCTGATTCTTGGAGTAAGCCTGCACAATTATTCAAATCCCAGCTTTTAGCTACAGCATACACCTCGCCATGGGGCTGTGCCTCTGTAATCTTGCTTTGGTCTTGCATGTCAAATGGAATTAACTCCCATAAGAAATGTATGCGAAGACAACCCAAAGTGTCTAATCCTGCTGCTGTCTTAAATTTCTGAAATTCAGACCTGTCATCTTTTTTCTATAGCTTTGTTGAAGTTCTCACTTATGCTTCAGTCCATCCAAAGATGAAGTTTAGGGAAATTTGCATTTTTATATATTTTTCAGTTGTTCACTCCTGTGGCTTTTTCATGTGTTCCCTTTGTAGGAGTGTCCCCCCTTCCTCCCCCTCAGTCCTATTTTACACTTGCAGAATTTCTGATAGAGGTGGAGTCAGTTGTTTTTGTAGCTGGCAATACACAAGTTTAAACCCAAGGAGCATTATTTGATGATTCAGAGGCCAAACCAAAACAGAAGCTAGGACTTGTGTGAGTGAGGAAATAATGATATCATTATTACCATACCTTAACAACTTAACCCAGCTAATCACAAAAACTAATTCTGCCTCAATTAAATCTCAAACTGCATTGCCTCCTTAAGGAATAAAATGCTCGCTGAAATTAGTTTTGGTTAGTCTAACTACACTGTTTGTGTGTTGTATTAAGAATAGATTAGCTAAAGAAGCAACCTTTCCAATGCTTCTGGCTTCTGCTCTTCTGTAGGGGGCATACTTTCAGATATCTGCAAAACACGCCAGTATAGTAAATAAGGATTTTTTTTAAAAGAGAGAAAAGCATTATCATACAGAGCTTAATTTTCCACCTATTCAATCAAATATCAGCAAGATTTGATTAAACTTAGACAATTTTATATGAACTAGCCAAAATGCATTTACATAGAGGGGTCCAGTTTCAACATAAATTCAGTAAATAGCAATTACAAAATTATAGTCAAATAAAAAACTGTTTCTTCTAGCTGTCTTGAGTAAGTGAGGTTGGAAGGGTAAAACTGTAACTTATTGTAGTGGATATTTAATAAGTGGTAAGCCACAGCACTCTCCACTTGAAAGTTAATTACGGCCATCAAATGACCATACTTGTACAGAAAATATGTTAATGGTTTAACCATGGTAACAGTCACAACAAAGCCCAGCAAAATAATAATGGCTTTATGCATCATTTTCACTAATCATTACAGAAAGACTTATCTTTTAAAAAAGAGTGACCATCTCTTGTTTGTTTTCACATTTTTAGGAAGTAAGTGTATTAGCAGTTAATTTTGAGACTTCTTCACTTCACTGCAAACAGGCACTGATATTGAAATTTTGATATGTGGAGTAGGTCAAAGTGTATTCACTTATAATGAAATTATATAAATATGAACTATATTGTGCATGTCAATGCTGTATTTTCTTTATCTCTCTCTTTTTTGTTTTCTACATATGGGTTTTGAAGAAAAGACTCTTTAACTTGTAGAACTTCACCTAGTCTTTCAGATCTTTTTAATTTAGAAGTGTAATTATTGTGCGATTTTTGTTGTTGAATAATCATCCTCAAAAGTAGACAGGATAAAAGAACAGGAGTTCTTGTGACACCTTAGAGACTAACAAATTTATTTGAGCATAAGCTTTCGTGGGCTACAGCCCACTTCTTCGGATCCATGGGGAGATAGATTCAATGTTTGTAATGGCTCAACCATTCCCAGTCTCTATTCAAGCCTAAATTGATTGTATCTAGTTTGCATATCAATTCGAGTTCAGCAGTATCTCGTTGGAGTCTGTTTTTGAAGTTTTTCTGTTGCAAAATTGCCACCCTCAGGTCTGTTATTGAGTGACTAGACACGTTAAAGTGTTCTCCTACTGGTTTTTGAATGTTATGATTCCTGATGTCAGATTTGTGTCCATTTATTCTTTTGCATAGAGACTGTCCGGTTTGGCCAATGTACATGGCAGAGGGGCATTGCTGGCACATGATGGCATATATCACATTGGTAGATGTACAGGTGAATGAGCCCCTGATGGCATGGCTGATGTGATTAGGTCCTATGATGATGTGACTTGAATAGATATGTGGGCAGAGTTAGCATCAGGCTTTGTTGCAAGGATAGGTTCCTGGGTCAGTGTTTTTGTTCAGTGGTGCATGGTTGCTGGTGACACTGACCCAGGAACCCATGTAAGTATTCTCACATTTCTTATCAAACTGTCTGTACTGGGCTATCTTGATTATCACTTCAAAGAGTTTTTTCTCTTACTTAATTGGCCTCTCAGAGTTGGTAAGACAACTCCCACCTTTTCATGCTCTCTGTATGTGTATATATATCTCCTCAATATATGTTCCATTCTATGCATCCGAAGAAGTGGGCTGTAGCTCACGAAAGCTTATGCTCAAATAAATGTGTTAGTCTCTAAGGTGCCACAAGTACTCCTCTTCTTTTTGCGGATACAGACTAACACGGCTGCTACTCTGAAAGTAGACAGGATATAAAATCAACTATCCTACTCAATACATAGTATTCTCAGTGGGTCAGATTCTGCAGTCCTTCCCCAGGAAAACTCCCCATTCAGGTCACTGGGACTTTTTATTGTTTTAAGGTTGAGGGATTGATTCTGTAAATTGACAAGTATCTTCAACTCCCATGGAGGCTGAGGGCACTCAGCATTTTGTAGGAAGCATGAGCCCTGAATTTAGCCCATTTTGAATAAATAATAGATTATACAATACCTTTCGTTGATTGTATCAGAGGGGTAGCCCTGTTAGTCTGTATCCACAAAATTCCTATCACTAAAATTCATTTGCAAATTTAATACCGTTAATTTGGGCTTGAATAGGGACTGAGAGTGGCTGGCTCACTACAAAAGCAACTTTCCCTCTCTTGGTATTGACACCTCCTCATCAATTATTGGGAGTGGACCACATCCAACCTGATTGAATTGTCCCTGTCAACGCTGGTTCTACAGCGAAGGGCAATGAAAATTATTAGGGGGCTGGGACACATGATTTATGAGGATAGGCTGAGGGAACTGGGGTTATTTAGCCTGCAGAACCGAAGAGTGAGGTGGGATTTGATAGCAGCCTTCAACTGCTTGAAGGGAGGTTCCAAAGAGGATGGAGCTAGGCTGTTCTCAGTAGTGGTAGATGACAGAACAAGAAGCAATGGTCTCAAGTTGCAGTGAGGGAGGTCTAGGTTGGATATTAGGAAACACTATTTCACTAGGCGGGTGGTGAAGCACTGGAATGGGTTACCTAGGAGGTGGTGGAATCTCCATCCTTAGAGACTTTTAAGGCCCAATTTGACAAAGCCTTGGCTGGGATGATTTAGTTGGTGTTGGTCCTGCTTTGAGCAGGGGGTTGGACTGGATGACCTCCCTGAGGTCTCTTCCAACCCTAATGTTCTATGACTTGTGAGGTAACTCCCTTCTCTTCATGTGTCAGTATAATAATGCCTGCATCTGTAATTTTCACTCCGTGCATCTGAAGAAGTGGGTTTTTTACCCACGAATGCTTATGCCCAAATAAATTTGTTAGTCTTTAAGATGCCACCGAACTCCTCATTGTTCCTTTGATTGTTAACTCTCATTAATAATACCCTGCACTTGTGTAGCACTTTTCATTCAATGATCTTAATGTGCTTCCCACTGAAAATGCCTCAAAACATTTCTGTGAGGTACACTCTACTAGCTTGTGCGTGTTTGAGTGATGAAAGTATATCAAGTAGTCAATGGACCTATGCTAATTTACACCTGCGGAGGTTCTGCCTCATAGTGTCTGTTACTCTGAAAAATAAAGGGTGAAATTATATAGATCCTAGTGGGTAGCAATAAGATAAAGTATTCATTCAGATAAAGCAAGTTATTTAGTGATTTTTGCCACTCTGTCTCTCTCCCCCCACTTTAATATGTGTTATTTACTCATATCACAATAGTCAAGAGTCTGTCAACATTTCCAACATAATCTGCCATTTTAAGGCATTCATACAAATACACATTTACCTATACAAATAAATTCTGGTTTAAAAACGTAGTATACATTTCTCTTGATGCATTCACATAGCTCTCACTATTAATAGCAATGTTATATTCGTACTTCAAGGGAACAATAAATTCCATAGCTTTTTCCAGGTCAGAAATGGAACCCCCAAAAAATATTTACACACTTGTTCCTGGCCTTCTTTCAAAGAAGAATAAGCATTTATCAATAGAGCTGACAGAATATTTTTTGATGGAATGTTTTTCCATAAGAAAATGGCTTTTGTCAAAACCAAAACTTTCCACAGGAATGTGATGAATTTGATGAAATTTCGCTTAGACACAAGGCATTTTGATTATGTCAAAATGTTCCATTTCAACATTACTGGACTGGAACATTTCTGATTTTTTTTAATTACTTTTCATTTCAAACTTTATTTTATATTACTAAAAAAAATAAAAAGTCAAAATTGAAATGAAATATTTTTATTTTATCTAAACAAAATATTTTAATTCACAGCAATGATTTTTTTTAAATTTCATTTTGTGGGAAATTTCGAAAGAAGACATATTTTGAAATTGGAGAATTTCCTAAGAAACTAAAATTCCAGTTTCCACACAGCTCTGCCTGTCATTATTATGTATGTTTATTTCTATAACTCAAGACCACCTTTGTTTTGCTGGTTGTAATAAATGAAAATAGTCATTGCCCTTTTTGGGTTTATTTTATCAAAATGTCCAACTTCTTTTCTGATTACATTTTTTAAAGTGCTGGAGATAGCCACAATGTATCCACTGGTGGCTTGTCTACACAGTGCTTTAGTCTGTATCAAGGAAGTGTAAATTTTAGTCCGCATCAGCATGTCATGTAACATGCCTGTGTGGATCATGCTAGCATGCACAAGTTTCCTAGTGTATGTTGAATGTAGTCCCATTTGAAACAATACATGCTAGTATGGACTAAAATGTACCTCTCTGGGGCCGACTAGACTTGAGAAGAGGCTGCTAGACAGACCAAATGGATGTTTCTCATATCCAATTGTTCTTTTAAGGATTGCCTTAAAGTGCTGAACACTAACAAATTCCACTAACTTGCAGGATCAAAAACTTATTTATTATCTCAGGCTTGCTCTGTGATAAAACAAAATATATGTAATAATACTACTCACAGCTCAGTCCTTTCAGGCAACAACTACCACAATGAAACACTCAAATCTCCATGTGTGGGAATGTCCTGTTTCTTGGCTTGCAACCTTTTAACTGTCCCACACTAACAATTCTGCAAGGGTGACAAAATCAAGCATAACAAAACAAGGAGAAAAATGTCAACAGAGAATCCCTTACTTAGAGCCTAACTTTCGGCATGGGAATTAGATATGTCTTCTGTACTAGTGCTTCAAGCTACTCTCAGTGTTCACTAGCTGTCATCTCCCAATAGATACTTGTAGTTTTTTGCCCATCTGTAATAGGTTCTTAGACATTTCCCATTACTGTAAATCTTTAATGTATTTAACCCCACAACATCCCCGTAAGATAGTAAGCTATTACGTCCATTTTACAACTAGGGAACGAGGCGCAGAAAGGTTAAGTGATTTGCCTTAGGTCAGATAAAGGGCCTCTGGAAACACTTGGACAGTGGTCTCCTGAGTTGAAGGTTAGACCCCTAACCAGTAGACCATTCTTCAACACCTCATCTCCTTTTCTAGAGATTTTGTCTGGCCTCCAATTCATCTCCTTTTCATTGGTGGTGTCAGCTTTTCCTTCCTGGTGGTTGGCTCACTACTGTGCTATCTCTGGACAGCTTGCCACATTGCTAACACATGTGTGTAGTAACATTGTAAAGCTATATTCTCAGGGGTCCTTGGGCTATGGTAAAGGAACTTAAAGATAAGATATTGCTTAGGGTATTCATTGTTCATGGACATCATAAGTAATGAGGCCTTGTGAAGAGTTAACAGAAGATGAAAGCTACATGGCATGCTGCAGCACATGAAAACGTGATCAACTTGGCAAAGGGTAATACATATAAGTGAATGGCCGAGTTGAGGGAAAGCAGGAAAATTCTGGCTAATGTGAAGTGATCTTAAGGGAATAACTAATTGTGAAAGATTAATTAAATGTGAGAAGAGTGTAAGTGAAGATATGTATTGAGAGTGTGAGAGCAATAGCAGAAAAGGAGGGGAAAGCTAGGGAGTGGCTCAGACTGTTGAAGAAAAGCCAAGAAAAGAAAAATAATGGGCAGAATTAGGAGTATATCGCGCAGGTCAAGTCTGTACAGTAAGTAAAATAGAGGCCTAGCTCCTGTATTCTCATAAATTAATACAGAATCTCTCCAGCTCAGTGAAGGGCAATGAGTGGGATCAGAAGCTTGGGCTCTGTCATAAAGCAGTTTGAGTGTGACAGGGTTGATTGAGTAAAGGTCCAATATATAGGATGAATGGCAATAGTGGAGCATGATAAGTTATAGAACAAACCCATTGCAGAACAATGAACCTATAAAACTGACCAGAATCCAAGAGGGAAGTAGCTGGACTTACATTGGCTACAGCTTTTTGGCTGCAGGCCTCTCCGTTGCACGTAACTATGGAACTGATTTTAAACGTAGTGATTATTATTCAATTATGTGATGCTGTAACTGAAAGAAGGTATTTCCTCTAGGGCTATCAATGTATGAGAAGAAAATACCATCTAAAGTAGGAGGATAGGCTCATGGAGTGTTGCTGGAACTGTGTCACAAGAAGCTCATACAACTATGCCAAGGTGGTGATGGAGGCTAAGAAATGTTTCTTCTCCTTTTCCATAACCTTTATAAAGTTGTGGCCAACAAACCTGTTCCAGATAGTGAACAATCTTTAACCAACATAGGTTGTCTTAGCCTAAGATCTGCTGTGAGGCACTTATGTCCTACTTCACAAAGAGGAGAACATTGCCTGTTCTGTTAAATTTGAGTCAGATAATAGAGTACCATCCCTTGGCCAAGCTTGGACCAGTCTCAGAACAGACTTCCCCCCAAATCTCTATTTCTATGATGACTTTCAGGAGCCCTGCCTCTCATGGCTGATGAAAGATAGTGGGGAGCACCTTGTTTAACTGCTAACAGAAATGGTTAATGTCTCTCTGAAGAGTGTAGACTATAGGTAACCTTTAAACACATTCCTCCTGTGGTGTTCCAGCCCTTGCTCAATAAGGTATCACTGGATGACAATAATCTAAGGCCTTGGCTACACTTACCCGCTAGTTCGGCGGCTGGCAATCGAACTTCTGGGTTCGACTTATCGCGTCTAGTCTGGACGCGATAAGTCGAACCCGGAAGTGCTCGCCGTCGACTGCGATACTCCAGCTCGGCGAGAGGAGTACCGCGGAGTCGACGGGGGAGCCTGCCTGCCGAGTGTGGACCAAGGTAAGTTCGAACTAAGGTACTTCGACTTCAGCTACGTTATTCACGTAGCTGAAGTTGCGTACCTTAGTTCGAATTAGGGGGGTAGTGTAGACCAAGCCTAAGCAATTAATTCCTCATCTCAAACCTCCTTTACTTTGGAGAGGGTGTTCAGAAGCTGGTGTCATGCTAACTCCAGCAGTATTTTAGATCCTTTCTGGTCAGGCTTCTCTCCTGGTGGATGATTCACTTGGCAAGTGACAGAAATCTTATTTATTTCATTTAATATCTGCTAATAATGTTAGAGCAACCAATGTCCTTTGACACCACATGGACCCTGAGGTTCTACTAGCATGTCTGTTGAACCTGGAGTAGACAGAATCGTATAAATGTGACTGCATGATTTTCCCTATAAGAGATCCCAAAGAGTGGTAATGGGCAGCTGCTTATCCACTCCAAGGCTCCCAAACTGTCAGTCCTGTCACCTCTCTTATTCCACACTTATTGGAAGCAGCTGGAGGAGACCACAAGCTGATATGGGCTACAATTTCACCAGTATGCTGATACCACATAGCACTCTACAGTCCCTCCGGTGCCCTAGTGTCTGGGTGAAACAGAGGCACAAATGAAAAGCAGTTGGTTTAGGATTAATTAATTAATGGCAGAATAACACTGGTGCTGATTCAGTGAGAGAAATATTTTGAGAAACTGGCAGGGTCTGTGACCATCTCCTCAGCTAAGGATATCTGTCCACTGGTTATCCAAGTGATGCAATGCTGCATTTGCCTCTGCTCCTGGACAGCAACAGGGATAACAAACTGCCCCTTTCCAAGCTATGTCTAGCAAGATGATGATGCCCTTTCTGTCAGATGAATGCCTTACTTTGCCTTTCTTTACTCCAGGCTAGACTACTCTAGAGCTATACATCTGGAGCAGCCCATGAAGGACACCCAGAAACTATGGCCTTTACAGGGTATGCTACTACAATAGACACTCATTAGTAGGGACATATCAGTGGCCTATTGCTATGTTACTCTTAAGTAGCTATTGCTGTTATGGGGAGTGTCGACAATTCACAGTAGAGAATGTGTTCCCAGGGGAAATGTTGCTCATAATGGCGGTTGCTCTTACAAGGTGTTGCTGCAAACAAGCATCTACTGTAACAAGCTAATGTAGGAAAACAAAAAATCACACAACATATCCAATATCTTCTAAAAATACAAAAGTCCTTAGTTAAACCAATTAAATTGGGGAAAATCAGAACTGAGACTCAAATAGTGTCTCCTGCTTTCCCTTCCCTGGATATTTTGAGGGTGGGATCTGGGGGTGATTTTACATAGCATTTATTCTCTATTGGACACAGACACAGTAGGGTGAGTTAAACTGAAGTTTCAGATTTTGTCCCATATTTTTGTGTTTTTATGTCTCAGTTGTTCCTTCAGTGCTTTTTGAACATTGATGTCATTTAATCTATACATTCTGTATACATTCAGGCAAATCACTTTTCGCCTCAGTTCCTCATAGGGAAAATAATATTTTTCCAGGGCTTTGGAGCTGTGCTCCGGCTCCGCTCCAGCTCCAGGCAAAAACCTACAGCTCCACTGCTCCTGAGCTGCTCTGCGCTCCAGCTCTGGCTCCGCTCCAAAGCCCTGTTTTTCCTATCTTTGTCACTCTTGTCTGCTTTGACTGCAAACCCATTGAAGAAGGGATTGTCTCTTATTACATGCTGATGCAATGTTTAGCCCAATAAAGCTCCACTTTTGGTTGGGACCTCTGGGTGCTAGCATAGTACAAATAATAATAATAATACATGCAGCAATACATAAATATCTCAGTGTTGGAAATTTGTTTTTATTTTATTTAAGAGCACATTCAAGTAATCAGTGCCAACAGAAATCCGAAATATAGTTGAACATTTTAAGAAAATAACCCATAATAACCTTGCAAGCCAATCATCTTGGTTTTGATCCGGTCCCTGTAGCCGGTTTGGACATTCTCTGGACTTTCTCCGGAGATATCCAAAGGACACCTGAATAGCCCAGTACGTGTTAATGGTAATTCAATAGATGACACTCTTCTCTTTGAGTCAATACTTCATAGGTGCCCCTGAATGGTGCTAGGGGGCAGTGTGCTGCTATAGATGCCTCTTTCCAGTGAAAATATTAAAATAAGGCATTGATTAGAGCTGGGCAAAAATTTTGGACAATTTTTTTTCATCCAAAAATGCAGATTTAGATTGATTGAAACATTTCACAAATTCTTATCATGTTTGACTAAATTTTTTTTTGTCATAAAACAAAACAAAATGCAACTAAATAAAAATAATTCACTTCTACATTTTTTAAACAAAATATTTTGATTTTATAATTCACAGTGAATTTCATTTTGAATTTTACTTCAATTTTATTTTTAATAAAATGCTAAACTCAAAATCGGGTCAAATGAAACATTTAGTTCAACCCCAAATATATATATATATATTTTACTTTATGGTTTGCTGAAAAATTAACAGAAAAGGTGTCATTTTTTTTCAAATGTTTCAAACAATTTCCCCCTACTTTTTTCAGTTTGACCAACAAACTGAAAAATCATTTATTTGCATAGCTCTGGTCCAAATCAGTTGTATCTAGTCAATCTAGTTTTTTTATATCATAGTGAGAATATCTGAATTCTACCCACCCTAACGCCCTTTGCAGTTTCAAGTGGATGCAATATGCAGCACTTCCTGTCCTAAATTATTGTGTAGTGGTGCTCTGTGTTGGCTAATGGTGGTTGCAATTTATCTTAGCAGTCGCTCCATTGCAGTGATGGAATGGGATGATCCCCCTGTAGGGTTTGTATTTAGGTTAAGTCTATAAAGTGCTTTGGGATCCTTTTGGATATACTGTGCTATATAAATGTATGATGTTATGGTTATTATATCAGGATTGCCTCATTAACCCCACTGCTTCCAGATCAATCCCTTTAATGGCTCCATTTTTCTTTTAGGCTGAATAATACAAAAATAGTACAACATGTTACAACAACTCAGATAAAAAAATCAAGATGTCCTGATTATATTAAATGATTATATTAAAATATTCATTTATCTTGTTAAAATCATTAAAACAAATGATTGGTAGGTTTATATTTATTTTGGTACCCCTTTTAGTGAAGAACTGGGATAACTGGAAGACAGAGAGATAGTTTGACTAACTCACCATCAAGACTACAAAAGCTTTTCCACAGTGCTAATTTAGGCTCTTGCTACTTTTAAACACTTTCCATTTCATAAATAAGTGGAAACTCTTTCTTCTTTTTGGCTGACTTCACCCTTTTTCTCCCTTTCCAGAGGGACCTATAAAGAACAGAGCTAAGGAAAGGGAAGGTGTGACAAAGCTTAGACAATAACGTTATTTTAAAGTTTGACTGCAACAGCTCCCTCAAAACAGATGTTCTGCGACTTTAGTGCTTGCTGTCGTGGCCCTTTCCTTCTCTCCTCTTTGATTGGCAGTGCCTTACATCAGCTTTTCACCTGTATTCTTCCGCTTTCTGGTAGAGACATTCCCAGCACAGCAATGGTAAGCAGTGGCACCAAGTCAGATATTTCTTGGGGCAAGGGGCAAATTCTGATCCCCTCTGACTGCCCAGCCCCGCAGCAGCAACCCCGTTCCAGTCTCCACTCAGCCTCCTCCCACTCCCACAGGGACCATGAGTCTTCCTCGGCTGAGGATTCTCCCCTCTTGCTTACCACACAGTGCATGAGCTGGTGCTGCCTAGAGTCAAGTTCAGAGTGGACTCTCCTGCACTCCGTAATACACTGTCTGGACAGAGGGGTAGCTGGGCTGGATTTGAGTGGTGTTGCGACCCTGTGCTCCAGGTTACAACACTGCTCCATGAAATTTGGCCAAGCCACCCTTCTGTATGGATAGATGGGTGGTCAGATCCAATTTCAGTAGTATTGCAAACAAACAGCTGGAGTGATGCTCCAGACTTCTCTGACAGCGTATTGATTTAGTACGAGACCACTGCTTAAAAGCAGTCAGGCCGTGGGCCCATGGCTCTGCAGCCTATGGAACTTTGAGCAAGTGCAAAAACTTTTTTTTTTTTGGTGTGGGGAGGGCTAATGGTACTACTGATGGTAGGACGTCTTGCTGTACTGGAGAATAGGCTTTATTCTGCTCATAACCAATTTCTTTGTCACTTTGGGATATGTTTCCACGATAGCTTAGGGACGCATCCTGTTCAGATATCTGGATAGATAGAGCACTAGATGGAGAGCCAGAAGACCTGGGTTCTCTTTCTGACTCTACCACTGCTGTGTGACTTTGGACAAGTCACCTCACATCTCTGTGCCTGTTTCCCTTTGTCTGTCCTGTCTATTTATTTTGGAAGTATCCTCAGCCCCTCCCATGGATTTTTCCCCATCCAAGGGCATAGTCTAGACTATTATTATTTTTATGTAATCATTTAATACATAGTACCTAAAAGTATTTTAGACCCTTTCAGGACATGCAAGAAGACAGTACTTTGCTCCAAGCCATTGAAATTCAAAGCCCCTGCTCCTGCCATCTGATGCACATGAGCAGACCCCTGCACCTGTGCTGAGTTGCACTGGCTTCAACGGGGCCCCATGAAGGCACAGGGGTTTGCCTACATACATCATACAGGAGGATTAGAGACTAACCAGACAACATACAGAAGAAGAGATGGGGAGAACTGAGAAAAAGGCTAAAAACCAAATGTTTGATGTGGGTTTTTTTATACCAAATACTTTGTCGATGTGCGGTGTTTGTTCCTTAACTCTTGTTAAGGTTGTTAACTCTTGTTAAGGTTGTTTGGCACAATATATTGTTTAGGTTTTATTTAGGGCGGGGGAGAGAAGGGATTAAAACATGCCCTCAGTTAACATTACCCTATAAACCCTATAGCTTTTCTCATTTCTTGCTTTTTGAGTCTTTAACATTACACAATTTATACTGAGGAAAGGATAATCTTAAGAGGACAGGATGTCCTTGGTTTAAGGCACAGACCTAGCAATCTGAGTGCTAATCCCAGCTCTACTCAGGCTTTCTGGGTGGCAATGGGTCAGATTTTAAAGTGGAAATAATACTTAGTATCATGGGGTGTGGATGTTGTAAGGCGGAACTCAATAAAGTTTGTAAAGTGCTTTGAGATCCTTTATTATAGCACCGTCAAGTACTATTATTGTTCTCAGTCACCTCATTCCATTTCCACCTGCCTCGCCCAAGAACATTCACTTGTTCAACACACCCTTCACAGTTATTTTCATCAGCTCCATATCATGACATCAGTGGTTACTCTAAGAAGACAACACTTTTCAAATCATATGGGCCAAGAAAACATTGTGGGCCATTATGATCCTTGATGCAAATGCTCTGAAGTCAGTGAATTTAGACAATTTTTCACTTGACCGGGATGAACTTGGCCCTACATTGTTACTGTGGTTTGTCGAGTATTTGTTTGTCATGTGAAAATACAGGACTAATACCAATGGCTTTAAAATATATGTGAAATAAACACCTTTTGCTTTGGGAGAAATTCTGCATCCATTGAAGTCAATGGCAAAACTCCCATTGACTTCAGTGGGGCTAGAATTTCACTGTGTGTGTGTGTGTGTGTGTGTGTGTGTGTGTGTGTTTCTAACCTGGTATATGGTATATTCCTCCACTTGAATATTATCCCATAAATACAAGGGTAGCACTTTTATAATGTCACTAGTAGCTAAAAGCCTCAGAATAGACAGACACAGCACAGATGACATCATAGTCTCTGGTATTTAATAATATTCAGAAAACGTATTGTTTCTATGTGGAGCACAGTAAACAGGTCATCACAGCTCATCTTATATAAACTGCTTTTGTAAGACAAAGAGAATCTGCCATTACATTACATCCCTAGAGCCTGTGGCTTAAAACTTATATGTTGGTCCAATAAATGGCATCAAATTATCTGTCTTATCCTTCTATTGAACGCAGAACACATGCTGCTAGGAAACAAAAAGGACATGCATTTATTTTCAAGCATAGGACTTTGGAACCACTTGGGAAGAATATTCTTGATTGAGAACCAAAACATTCCATGATGCTTAACAAACCTGCAAATTGAAAAATCAACATCTGCCCTGTGTAGCAACAATAGTAGAAGGACCTATAGCTCGAAAAATTCAAAATATTCCTTAAATTATATTTTTGTGCATTTACAAAATTACTACTCTCTGAATCAAAAGTCTCAAGCTGTTTTTATCTGAGAGCATACGTTGTGTCGATAGACAATATCTCAGCCTGTAGTCGTACATGAAAAGCCCTGCTGCATAGCATAATGGACAGTCCTGCGAACAAGAAGCTGCATCTCAGTGAATGCTCCTATAATAATATTTTAAAATAAATGATATGCATCATTAAATCACTGAGGATGACTAACTCAATTTTAGAAAAATCACAACTCCTGCAATCACAGTTACAGTTCTTATTTGAATATTTTAGCTTTTACCTGGGTAGCCAATAGAAGCTAGTGAAGCCACATTCTGCTTCATACAGATGAAGGCACTACTCTAAAAGAAACAGGAAGGAACCTGTGATTATGTAGATACAGTAGCACGGGCTAGATGGGTTTTTTTTTTTTTTCCATTTTTCTTATTTACATATCACAGGCATTTCTTTATGAAGTTATTTTAAATAATTTATTAGATTGATCTCTTCAAAATTCTACCAAGGCTAGGGGAAAAAAATGTCTTCTAAACTTATTTAAGGTTTGTGCTCAAGCAGGGCATTTACCTGCCTCACTGCTGATGTTCTAAAAATACCTCCATGTCCATACTATTATCCATTCTTCACGTCCAATTGCTCTGTTATGGTAATAGTCAGAAGCACACCATGTAGTAATTACTTACAGCTGACTTAAGAAAAGAATATTCAACTCCCCCACTGTTCCACTAGAAGGTCTTTATGCACTATTAACTCATTCCTGTTTATTAATACTCTACTGGTAATTCTGGCTGTTGCTTTTTAGGTTTGTAATAGGGGGACTATTAAACAGCAATTATTGACCATATGGGTTGGTGAATATTTGTTGTTGGTTTTTTTTATTAATCCTTTTAACTTCTTTTTAAGGAAGCCATATTACAACATAGTAGAAATGGCATTACATCTGCCTGGGACTAAGAACCTTGGCCATACTTGCCATTTAGAAAATGCAAACTTCATATTTCAGATATATCAGAAGAAGCTGCAGAAATACTGCAAAACATTTTAGAAAACATAAAAATCCTAAGAGGCAGGTACAGGGAAAACCTTTGTCTTTGTTTTACGGCTCTGGGCATTTTGTTTTTTGATTTTCTCTGCCTTTTATTTTTTTAAGATAAATAGAAATCTGAGTTTTTTGCTCATTACATCTGTTCTAGAATTTCCAAATTTTAAACTAATAAAACCCAAGCTAGAAAAAGTGCAAATTATCAAACCTCTGGGTACTAGGCAGCAGCCTTTGTGAATGAGTCTGCCTAGTGAAAGGGTTCAGGAGGGACAAAATTATAGTAATTATGTCTCAAATAGCTGGGCTGGGGAAAGTGAGTCTTTTTTACTGCAGTTCTTGCCTTTGGCCAGTAGCAGCAGTTAGTACCCCTGTAGTTTCCAGCGGTTGCCTCTCTGTTTCTCCTGCTGCTCTTCGCTCCTTCACCTCCCGACTTTCCAGAGTTAGGGAGGCAGCCAGCTGTAGTTCAGTCAACTCTCTCACAGTTGGTGCTTCCCTCTTTTGCTGCCCCCTCAGGATGATGGAGAGGAGGAGCCAGGTGGGTTGGGAAAGGAAGTGGTAACTATAAAGAGGGTGAAGCAGAGGAAGGAGGGAAAGGGGAGCCTTAATGAGGATGGATGACAAGGGATAGGCCTACAGTGAGAGAGTGGAAGGGGGAAGCTTGAGTTGGTTAGCAAGAAAGAAAGAAGGGAGATACGCCCATTAGAGGTTCCAGAGAAGAGCGCCCAACATCAAACACATTTGCTGTGGTGGGTGTTTGTGGGGAATTTGTGGGCTGTGTAAAGCCCCTACACACCACTTCTGATAAGATGGTGACATTGCAGTTGAGATTGACATTATTTAGAAGTTGAGAGAGGACATGGCAGCAGAAAATGAGGGACAGCATGGAGGAAGAAAGAGCCAGATGCAAAGGGCAAAGTACATCACCAAGCTCCCAATCTTGTAAATTGCTCTATGTGAGTGGATCCCTGTGCCCATGCGGAGCCCCACTGAAGGCAAGAAGGAAAGTCAGATTTTCAAGATGAAATCGTTTCAAAGGCAATTTTCTCTATTTTTCACTCACCCTATTTTTTCTCCTAGCAGAACATTTTCTTAGGGCTTGTCTTCACTACTGGGAGATCGACGCTGCTGCAATCGATGCAGCGGGTGTCAATTTAGCAGGCCTAGTGAAGATCGGCAAAATCAATGGCAGAGCGGTCTCTGGTTGACTCTGGTACTCCAGCTCCCCAAGAACAGTAAGGTAAGTTGAGCAGAGAGCGTGTCCCATCGACGCAGCGCAGTGAAGATCCCGGGGTAATTCACATAGCTGGGTAGTGTAACTTAGCTCGACTTTACCCCAGTAGACAAGGCCATGATCTCTTAATACTATAGAGTTTGGTAGAAGTTCTCATACCTGTGTGTGTTTGGCTTGGATTATGATTCTTTGCCATATCATTCTGGTCTTCTGAGCTGATGACCAAAAACAACTCAATTTAGAAAAAAACAGAGGGCATAGTTGTTTCTGATCATCATTACATCATACATTTTCCAGTACTAAAATAACTAGTGTCAAAATAAAAAGTTTAATAGATAAAAAAATCAATTTTGAATCTGTTGTTGTTTCACTGCCAATGAGACACTCTATTGTTTTCCTATTATAAATTTGCATATGTTATTGTTTTATGAGTTAAAAATGCTTTTTTTGGTATCTCAGCTAGGTATCATACAGAATGACTTAGAAAATAAATTAGAAAAACCTGTTAGATATGATGTCAGCTCCAAAACTGCTTCTAACCTAAACTGTAATGTAGATGAGTTAAATTGTCTACATTTACCTGTAGTCTTGTCAAGCTACAGAGATTTTTTAGTGTGATCACATAGATTTCAGGGAAGTGTGGACTTACACAAAGCTATGCTAAAAATAAATACTGGAGGTAAAAAATAGAATCTGTCCAGTCTCTATGCTATTAAAGCAGGATAAAGTATTTTATTCAGCCTGGGTCTATGATAGCAGAATAGCAACCTGTTGTTCACATTAAAAATAACAGTTATGCGAAACCTATGCATTCCTTTGTTCTCTGTTGCTGCCTGGATCTACATTGCAAAATCAGTGTGTGGCCTGAATGGTTGTTATGCCAGAAGTATTACCTCCTCAAGCAGTTATTCCTCTGAAGTGGTGTATCTCATCATAACACCAGTGTTCCATAGCATGCATTGCCTGCCTGATGGTTTCTGTGTGCAGTTTAAGGTGCTGTGTTTTGGTCTATAAAACCCTAAGTGGCTTGGACCGGCCTCTCCCCAGGTGAAATCCTGGCCACACTGAAGTCAATGCAAGATTGTTATTGACTTCAGTGGAGGTGTTGGAGTTGGAGCTCCCTTGCTGTAGAAAACAGGGATCTAGCAAAAAGGTGAGGGCTTCTTGATTAGGGAACTTGCTCCACTCTGGCTCTGAAATAGCCTGGATTTGTTGGGCTTAGCAGAGTGTTTTAAACTCATCTATTTGGTAGTGCTTTTGGGGAGGGCTGAGGGTATGAGTGTAGTGGTGCATATTTTGCTATTTTGAGAGAGTCGCTAGTTAAGTGAAGTGAATGGAGCCTCTGCCATGCTGATGGGTAGTTCTTCCTTCTATAAATGGAAATCTGGAGTGAACTAGCCCATGAGGTGATCTACTGCTTCAGTAAGCCCCAGAGTGCGGGCCACATGCAAAATTTACATTCAGATTGATGTCAGAGCCTATCAAAGAGACTGCCACAGCTGCTGGGCTTAGCTGCTTAATGCCACACCTTGTAGGTTTCTGTTGCGGGGGGTCTTATTCCCAAACCCAAAACAAGATTTTGGTTCATTTCAATTAAATGGTCAGTTCCCTCCTCCCTAATTTAAACCTGGCCCAAAACATTCAAAAGTATTCTTTAAAAGCCACTGGGAAATTATATTTTTGCAAGATAAAATTACAGCAGATAAATGACCGTGTCACTGACATGTTACTTAATCTTAATACACTTTGGTAGATTAGTTGTGTTTAGTATTCTAGGTGAAACTGTAGTGTAGCACCAATCCTTGCACATGCTAAAGGGAAAATGGTGTGCTAGTGATTCAGTCGTTATGCTTGTTGCAGGGAAGAGATTAGAGTGCGCTTCTTTGTCAGTTCATCTCCTTAACTAATAATATATTATTTATTACAAAGATTTAGTTTCTTAAACCTGTCTTCTTTTTTCTTTTAAAGATATTGCTTACTGTTTGATCTATAGTCTTTAAATATATATAGGTATGTGGGGCTGCAGCACAAGCTACATTTTTTAATGCCATCCAGTTTTATCTAAGTCTGCATTTTATGTTCACAGGGCTAGTTCAAGCACATCTGGGGTCCCCTGTAGCCCAGCGCATAAGGGGCCTTCCACTTCTGTCATCATTTATTTTTCCCTTCCCCTGTATAACCAGACATAAAGTATTAGTGTGAAATTAAAACTCTGGTCTATGTAAAAATGCTGCAGCTCACCTACACTTTTAGTATTGTGCACCCACACACACATACACACACACACACACACATACACATACACGACTTCACCCTTACTGGGTCTGCCTACCACATAAGCCGTCTCCCTCACTGCCCTCCCCACACACAGCACCCAATCTCCCTCACTCTCAATGCACTCACTGTACAGATTACTGTCTCTGCAGGAGCCAGACCCTTTCACCCTCTTCCCACAGGACTAGGTTTGGAAGAAGAGCAGGAGCAGCCCCCGGAGATCTCCTCCTAGGTCTCCTCCTTGTATCCCAGGGTTTCTTGTCTTCCTCTTGGTCATCTGCAAGGAAAGTGCTCTTCTTTCCTGTACCTGTCCCAGGGAGTGAGGCAAGCTGGGCATTCAGCCAGCTGCCAGGGAAATAGCATTTAGTGCAGGGCCCAGATGTGTTTTTCTCCGTTCTCTTTGGGGCCCAGAGTAAATTCCTCCCTGTCAGCTGGTGACATGCTGGAGAGGGAGAAGACAGAGTGGGGAATTCAGGATATTCAGCAATGCACCCAGACAAGGACTGTGTTTCCTCCTGGCAGGTAGTGGTGGAGGCCCGACTGCAAGACAGAGTGGGGTACTTCTCTCATGTTCCTAGTATGGTGTTTTTGAAGGAGGAGGGAGAACTGGAGGAAGCTGCCACAGTGTGTTCCCAACCTGCTATGTCAGGTCCACCAGCCTGTCATAAACTAGCCAATCAGAAAACAGTTTTTAATGCCAGTTATAAAATATAAGTAACCTTTTCATGGCATTTTTGTCTTCTGTATGATTTTGCATATCAGAAGCGATGTGTCCGAAGAAGCAGACAAAATAAGAACATATTTCCATCAGAAGTACAGATCAGAGTGAGTCACAGTGGGTGGAATAGGATGGGAAAGAAGGGAATTGTGTATCCTCTACAACTGCTGCCCTGTATTCTGGGCACCATGTCTGCATATTTGAATCTAGAATGGTATATTCTGTGTATATACACCTCTACCCCGATATAATGCGACCCGATATAACATGAATTCTGATATAACGCGGTAAAGCAGTGCTCCAGGGGGGCGGGGCTGCGCACTCCGGTGGATCAAAGCAAGTTCGATATAACACGTTTCCACCTATAACACGGTAAGATTTTTTGGCTCCCGAGGACAGCGTTATATCGAGGTAGAGGTGTAAGATTTTTTAACTCTAGATGTACAATGCTTTTTCATACAGTGGCACACTTATAGAGTGAGAGTGAAATAAGCACTAAGTATCTGACCCACAAGGGAAATGGAGGATTTCAGTTTATGTGGCAAAAATGGTGGAAGGAAAAAGGCACATTTTAAAATTGGTCTCCCCATCCTGTGCTAAATATCCAAATGTTCCATAGAATAACTGTAACTCCTAGTGGTGTCCTTTAAAAGATAGTCAGTATTGGATCTGTGGGTCTCCTTTAAAGATTTTTGTTTCAACAGATCTACTTCTTTCTCTCATTCCCTTGTTGTTTGACTCTGCCCTTGTCAGTGCTACTGTTCTGACAATCAACAGGGATAGCAGCATGCAACATTAAATCTGCTCATGGGAGAGCAGGCGAGACAGTGTCTTAAAACTGGGACATCTGGTGGTTCTACTGTTAAGCATAAGTGGAGAGCACTAGTTAAAATACTGGTTCAGTACTGTTCAATACTGTTTGGAAATGGCATGACTAAACAGCATTTGGTGGGTAGTAAAATGCAGTTGTAAAAAAAGTCAGTTTTATCACAAAACCACCTTCTCCCTCTTCACCCCCAGAATAACAAACTTTCAAGTAAGAAGTGAGCTCATGAAAACAGCAAAATTAAACTGGATTCCAGTTAGTAAAGGAATGTCAATGCAAGGCAGGGATAAGTTTGCGAGAGCTAGTATTATGTGTGGATTCTTGTATTTGATCATGAATATGTAGGGACATCCTTTCAATAAAAAGAAAGAGTTCTGGTAGGAAAGGTGGATTGTAAAAACAAACAAAAAAAAATCATCTCTCTCTCTCTCTCTCTCTCTCATATCGAACAAAAATACTTGATATGCAGTTTGCAATCTTGACAGCAAAACCAGCATGTCTTTGCTCAGTTCCCCTAAATGTTATCTGAGTACATTCCATTAAAAATTAGGTTGTCTCATCACCTGAACTTGAGATAAAAAGTAATAAAGTAAATATATTAAATGAAAATGTAGCAATTAGACCAAAAGTTATGTTGTTTCATGAGTATCAGAACAGACCAATCAGTGAAAGTGCCTTTATATTTAGCTCACTGTAACTGTAAAGGCCTACTACTATGCTTTAATTTGACCAAACCATAGTATAAGGTTTGTTATAAGCACTGCATGACTTTTATTGCCTTGAAGATGAAAGTTCCTTTATAAACTGACATCCAGTTTTTGCTGACCCAATGAAATAGTATTGTACATCACATGTGCAATACGGACAACGTATGTAATATCCCTCCAGATTTAGCCACTTCTGTGTGTATTAGACAGAACGTGGGACATGTTTTCATAATTTGTTTAATATACCGCTACCTCGATATGACACCACCCGATATAACACGAATTTGGATATAACGCGGTAAAGCAGTGCTCCGGGGGGGGGGGGGCGGGGCTGCGCACTTCGGTGGATCAAAGCAAGTTCAATATAACGCGGTTTCACCTATAACGCGGCAAGATTTTTTGGCTCCCGAGAACAGCGTTATATCGAGGTAGAGGTGTAGATGCTTAAGTTACTTTAATATGATTGTTTTCTGCTCTCCAAAAGTAGAAGTATTTCTTTTTTTAGGTCAGCATTAAGAATGGAAGTAGGACCGTATGGTTTCACCATCTTGTCTTTGCAGCAAACATTACCTTAAAAATGTTGTGCAAGGAATTAAGAAGAAACTGCACTGAGAGAAATGTTCAGTGTTTTAGCAGAGCGTAAGTGTTCCACTACTCTACTTTCCTCTGCAAGTTGCCTATGTCACTCTTAGTCAAGTATTAAACCTCTTTTATTTCACTGAAAGTCTTTTTTAAAACAAATGGCAAGTGTCAAATAGTGTTATCTTTTGAAATCCTGTTGCAGCAGTTCCACTATGAATTACCATGTCCATTCAAGACTTTTTCCGTTTCTTCCACACTTTTTTCTTCTTCTGTCCTTTCTAGAGCTGAAAGAAACATGCCTGCCTTTAGTTTGCATGCATTTCGATAAACTTTTGCAGTGAGTTTTGTTTTTACAGTTTAGCAACAGCCAACCCCACACAAATGTTCAGGTTTTGAATTACAAAAAAATGGGAAGAATTTGGGCAAAATGAGAAGTTTGGTAGAATTTGTTGCTAACTCAGTGAACTTCATCAGGCTTGTGGTAAAACTTGCCATTTTCATTGATCATTTTGCTGCTTCTAAAAGCCAGAGAGAGCCCCGCCCCCCAAATATTGTCAAAAACCTTTTTTTCTTTTTTAAGTGATATTGCTCAGAATATACTAGAGATGAAATTGTGTGTGTGTGTGTTTACCTTTGGGAACTTTTTCTTGGTTAATACATGATCATACAACCAAAACTTGGTTTGTACTATTTCCACTCTAAACCGGCAGTAGTAGAAGGGCATTTCTTTACATCAAACATATAGTTGGAAAGAGAACTGATATCAGCAGAGCTGGTGCTGAGAGTAAGGGGAAAACAAATGCTGGAGGATTAAAGGACTGCTCTGCCCTTCTTCTACAACCCTGTATGGGTGAGGGAGCCTGCTGGCTTCCTCCTCTGTGGCTCCTGTATGAGGAGCTAACACCTATGGTCCTCTCTCAACAAGAAGTCAGGAGACAGAGCCACAGAGTCAGCCTGATACTGGTGAGTTTAGGGGGTGTGGTGCACATGGGATTGTGTGAGCAAATAGGGGGAACACCTGAAAATGTCTCTGAGCACAGTAGTTGGGAAAATAAGTTCCTTCAGCTTAGGGCAATAAAGCACAATCTCAGGAACTATTATTTTCCTTAGGGAAATATTGTCCTCAGAGCCAGTCAGTATTTGTATTATATTAACTTTCATGGGCTGCAGAGATCTCAGTTTTATGTAAACTCTGTACATATGTTGAGACACTAAAGTAAGTTTACAAATACTGCATTTCAAATTACACTAGAATCACTTCCAGGGGACCTGTTGTTTTTTTTTCTAAATAGAAAGATTAGTTTATGTCTTGTGAAATGTATATATATAGTCAGAACTCTTGTGTATCACAGACCATAGAATTTCATCATGAAAGCATGTCTGTATAACTAGGTTTTATACCATGAGCAATTCTCCTCTAGCAGGATAGGAGTGAAGCCAATGGGTTTTATCCTGCAGGAGTAGGGAGGGGACTCTATTTTACAATTCGACGGATCTCTTGGCAGTGCTACAGACAGGGAGAGCTGCAAAAAGCAACTTCCAACTAAGACCAGCTTAACTCATCTCCTAATGCCTCAGTTCCTTTAGATTTGTCAGGTAGAGCTGCAGTTTAGAGATGGCTTAGTCTCAGCTGTATTAACATGGATGGTGCACATGCAGAGCCAGATGGTGTCCAGATCTCTGCCCCTCTCTCACTCTCCACATGCAAGGGAATATCAGCAACCTCTCCCTCCCCCCTTGTACTGCTGATCCACTTGCTGCCAGTGCTTGACTGAGCTAGCAAAATGCCCTCTCCTTGTCGCCACATTCACGGTGGTGATCTCTCTTAAGGGAGAACCCCAGGTTCAGACCCAGTCAACAGGATTAGCCAAGGTATATGGACAGAGATGCAGAACTCATGCAAAGGGACAAGGCTTCTTCATTGACGGCTTTCTGCCTGGGGCCGAGCCTCAAAATCTCCACAGAATCTTCAGGGTTTTGGATCCAGATACAAGGTTTCTTCACCACTCTTATAACTAATGAATGCATAAGAAACTCCACAAGGGTGGAACCTAACATGGTGTTTGTCTGGCCATTACATATGTATCTACATGGTGGTGTGATTGGACCCTAGAATCTATCAGCTGCAGGCTTATTCCCTTGTCTCCAGGGTCCCCTCCCTGCTCCTGCAGGATAAAGCTCGTTGGCTTTGCTCCTGTCCTGCTAGAGGAGAATTGCTCAGACAAAATAGTAATGGGCATGGTATAAGAGCCTAGTTATACAGACGCTTTCATGACAAAATTCTATGGCTTGTTATATGCAAGATGTCTGACTAGATGATCTTATGGTCCCTTCTGGGTTTTGGCCTTAAAATCTATGAAATGGTCACTCCATGTTTTGCTTATCTCCTCTTGACCCTCACCTGGACTTCTTCAGATCCCGTCATCTCCCACTGAAAGAACCTTCCAAAACAGTTGCCCCTAGAGAGACACTGACAAATTCTCCAATGTTAATGTCACCACTGACCGTTACTAACTCTTCCTCTTGCTGTTCTTTAGCTTGCCTGCTTTAAATTGACTCCCCAGCAGAGGAAAGGAGAGCAGAGATTGAAATGTCTCTCAGAGGCCCTCCACTTTGTCCCTCACCAGCCTTACATTTACAACATATAACATAGAAACTCAAACATGCCTGATAGCATTGGGAAATGAACCTCGCAACACAGCCCCCATCACTTTGTTGGGCAAAACAGGCATAGTCTCCCAGAATAACTGTCAGATCTTACACCTGGACCCAGCATGGTTATATCTGACAGCCTAGATGCTGGCTGGCTGACTGACCAATATCCACCAAAAGAAGCTATTGAGCGAAATTCAGAATATTTTGCTCCAAAGTAGGAAAGCTTCAACTAGACTGACTTGTAAAGCGAAGTGGAAGAGGTTTTATATTTGAACACGTCAGCACCAGCTGCCTCCTTTGACAGCACCGATTTTAGCAGTATTGGACTTTCTACTAACTCTGAAACAACCTGGAGTTTCTATTAGTTCTGTAATGGTACATCTAACAGTGATATCTGCACATCACCCTCCTGTCCAGGGCCACACTGTATTTTCTCACTCTAGATTGCTTAAGGACCTTATTCACGTTTTTTCTCCAGTTTGGAAGCCCCCTGCTGAATATAGTATTCACAGGGTTAATGGGTCTTTGCTTTGAGCCCTTAGTAACCTGTTCCTTATACCACATGTCAATAAAGGCTGCTTTTTAGGATCCATTATGTTAGCTCGATGGCTACGGTAGATTCAGGCCCTCATGGTGGTCCCCCTTACAAAGTGTTTCATAAGGATGGGGTTACTATCAGGGCCACATCTCAAATTCCTGCCCAGCATTGATTCTGAGTTCCAAATGAATCCATTTATTCATCTTACAGTTTTATTCTTCAAACTTTGCTCAATCCAAGGGGAAAATATACTTCATACACTTGATGTATTAAGGCAGGGCATTGTCATATTACCTTAAGAGAATAAAACCATTCTGGTACACACCTAGACTGTTTGTGGTCTGTGCTGATCAGGTTAAGGGTCAGACAATTTCCTCACAGAGATAATCAAATGTGGCCGCCAACAATATGATAAGATGCTACGAGCTAATGAGGCTAACCACCTTAGAGCACATTGCACTAGAGCCCAGGCAACCTTTGCTGTTTGTTTGGAGAATGTCCCTATTTCTGAAATTTGTAAAGCAGTGATTTGGAGCTCAGTCCACACATTTACAAGACACTTTTCCTTAGTGGAGGATTCCAGGCTGGATGTCCATTTTGGTAGGGTTGTCCTGCAGTCATTTTTTAATTAGGACTAAGTATTCAGTTCCAAGCAAACAGAAAACTTTTTTGTTTGCATTGTTGTTCTAGCCTTGTTGTTCCCATGATATGCGAGAGACAAGGTGGGTGGGGCAATATCTGTTACTGGAACAACTTCTGTCGGTGGAAGAGACAAGATTTCAAGCATCACAGAGCTCTTCTTCAGGTCCAGAAAGGGTAATCAGAGTGTCACAGCTAAATACAAGGTGCGACAGATTGTTAAACATAAGGGATTAACACATGATGCAAGAAACCACTTAAAATGAAGAGGGCAATTAACACCTCTGCCGTCTGAGGACAAAGGACAAATTGTTGTAATGAGCTATACAACCAGTTTATCTGTTGAGACCTGTTTCAGAGGGGTAGCCATGTTAGTCTGTATCAGCAAAAACAACAAGGAGTCCTTGTGGCACCTTAGAGACTAACAAATGTATTTGGGCATAAAATGTCATGGGATTATAGCCCACGAAAGCTTATGCCCAAATAAATTTGTTAGTCGCTAAGGTGCCACAAGGACTCCTCGTTGTTTCTGTTGAGACCATGATTTTTAGTGTGTAACCTGGTTATGAATTTAATTTTCCAGGCTCATCTTTTGGAGGTGTTGTAAAGGTTTCCTTTGAGGATGAGGACTGATAGGTCAACTATGGAATTATCATTTCTTAAAAGTGTTCACTCGTGTGACAATGAGCTGCCTTTCTTCCACTACTGCGGTGTTCTACTCCTCTGGGATTCTGAAGCAACTGAGAGACAGTTGAGGCTGTTCCACTCTTTATGCCTTCGGGTGGGGACAGGGAGTGAAGATATCTGGTATCCATACAAAATCAAAATAATGCTGGCCAAAATAATTTGATGATAATCTGATCTTGCATACATGGGGTGCTTGAGAATCAGGCATCCATGTGGACATCACAGCTCTGAGAACTACAGTTACTGTAAGGTAAATATCCATTCTTTATTGTTATTTCTTTTATCCCCTTTTTTGCCTCACAAAAGGTAATTAGGCCATAAACAGAGATCTGACAACTAATTTTATTTGCAGCAAAATTAATACATAAGCAAACAGATAATTTTAGTGGAGCAAAATTAAAATATATATATTTTAATGATGTTTTAAACACACCAAATCTCATTTCTCTCCTCCCCCTATAACTCCGTAGACTTTTCTACTTCAGTATGCATAGAAATATTTGCTAATTTTAGTAAACAAATGTTCTCTTATTGATTATTCCCGGATGTTCAGCAGGCCCTACTGGTCTCAATCCATGGTACAAAGTTGCTTTTTATTTCTTTCTTCTGTTCTCTGGCTCCCTTCAGAGAGGGAATAATCTGAGGGAAAAGACATTACCTTTCCTACAGCTAAATTTTCATTGACATTAATAGGAGTCAGGTGGCCAAATCCCTGCACACAGCTTTGAAAATTTAAGGTTTAGTGTTTTTTCTGGGCAGATTCTTACATTGCCAGAGTTCTGAATCATCTGAAAAGATATTAAATATGTAACTATACAATGTCAGCAGTGCCTCGAGAGTTTATCTCCAAAATTATCACCTGCCTTCAAAAAAACTATAACCCTAAAGTATTGATTGGTTAAAAGGTAGCTGATAAAGATTAAGCCAGCAACCCTGGCAGATTACTCTAATCAAATGAAAAGAATATTAACAGGGCCAGTCACTGTTCTGATAATGTTTTGTTTGAAATTCAGAGACCTTGTCTAAAGTTGTGTTTCATTCTTTTTGAATATTTTTGCTAGACATTAAAATAAATTGCAGGAAAGAGAGAGAAAATCTATCGGAATATAAAACACATTTTAGGGAATGAATTTAGGAAGTTTCCATTTGTAGTAAAATGTGCATGGTACAGTATGGTAAACAGTTGGAACTTTTCAGAATCTTTATACAGTATGCGCAGTAGTCAGCCATTAGGGCCCTGATTCAACAATGCATATAAGCGCATGCATAACATTGAACATGTGAGTAATCCCATGCAAGTCGATGGGACTACTCATGTGCTTAAAGTTACACGTGCATTTAAGTGTTTTGCTGAATTAGAGTCCAGGGTGGCACAAAACCCAACATTTTCATTTGCAGGAGGCTCATTTTAAATATTTTTTTTCTGTTTTTGGAAGGTCACAGCTTCAGAAAATGTGTTTGAAAAAAGCTAAAAACTCAAAGCAAAAGGCATGTGAAATCAGATTGTTTTACCTGATTGGGGTCAAACCCATTACAGTTTGGATAATTTCTTATCTGCTTATGTGGCCTTCATCACCAGAGTCCAAGTGCCTCACCAACAGTAATGAATTTATCTTCACAATGCCCCTACGAGGTAGGGAAGTATTAATATCCCCATTTTGTACAGAGAGAGGAGGGAAGCACAAAAGGATTAAGGGTCAGAGTCTGATACCCTGGGCCTGGCTGGGTAACACCTTACTCCATGAGTATTCCTGTTGACTTCAGTGTGATGACTCTTGGAGTAAAACATACCACCCGATATGAGAAAGGGTATCAGAACTAACTCTAGATGGCTTGATCAAGGTCACAGAAGAAGTGTGTGACAGAGCTGTTAATTGAACCATTGGATCTCTTAAATCCAGTCCATGGCCTCAACCATAAGTCTATCCTTCCACTCAAAGCTACAACTAAAGCCTCAACTTTGCCCTAGTTTGCTCAAAAACTGGCCGAGCCTTGTTTGAAACTCCAACCAGGTTTGCTGGTTTTGACTTTGTCAGCAACATTTTGCACAGCTCTGAAGGCCATCAACCTTATACAATATTCTGTAGAGTGAGATATTGTGAAATATCACTTGGAAAAGAACAACACTTGTGCCTGGGTCTCCAGTGTGTAGCAGATAGTTTCATCCAGCCAAAGGCTGAGTTGTGGTTTATTCTATTTAGAGAATTTTCTGTTGAATTCCAGGATTGAGCTAATACACCATGTCCTAGGATATTGAAGTCAGAGAGAGAGAGAGAGAGAGAGAGAGAGAGACTAGTACAGGATAATGGATTCATTTTCATCAGTCATGGAGGATATTATTAAATCACTAACTCTTATTGAAACAATGTGTCTTCCATTAATAATATCACTGCAACTTCATAACCTTTCCTACTTAGGAAGTCTGAAGTGGCTTGTAAAAGGCGAAGAAAAGGTTTTGGAACTGAAACTAATTGCCATGTAGTTGGTTTGTTTTTGTTTTGTTTTTTAACTGCACCGAATTTTAAGGCACAGTGTATAAATGCGGGTTTAAAAGTTTTTATCAGCGCTGTAGACAAATTTGGAATTAAAATCAAGAACAATCTGAAATGTTGGGTTGCTCCACTTTTAAAAATAAGTTCCCTTCTCATCTGCAATTAAAATGTTTGGAATTTGCATAAAATGTGTGAAATTAGAGATAATTGAAATACAGTAGCTATAAATGTGTCTGCACCATTTGAAAAATAAATAAAATGTCCACTAAAAGGGTGCTAAAGCCATACCCCCATCTCTTGTTTCTCACATTTGGCTCTCTGGTATTTTTCACACTTTTATAGCTAATTTTTATTGCAAAACAATATGTTACATTTGTAGCAGTTGTGGGAATGCAGAATAGCCCCTGGCAGCTTTGTAAAAAATGGAATGTTAGGAACACATTTAGAAGAATACAGTTTTCAATTTCATCCACAGCACTGGTGTCATGGAATCACATTAAGTGTGAGAAAGAAAGAAAGAAAGAAAGAAAGAAAGAAAGAAAGAAAGAAAGAAAGAAAGAAAGAAAGAAAGAAAGAAAGAAAGAAAGTGCAAATGTTATGGAAAATACTTTAAATAAATGTTCCATCCTCATTTTATTCCCTTTCTAATATTTTTGATGAGACCCCCCCAAATGCCCCCCGAGGGACTGCAGTAAAAGCCAGAACCCAGGTCAGAGCTGTTAAAAGCCCATGTTTAAAGTGCCACAGCTGAGAGTTAATCCTGGAAAACTTGTTTTTTTATATGGCATAAATAAAGGGTACCCCACTGGAGAATGCTACAGCACCTCTGTTTGGACGGGAGAGAGAAATCTCTGCTGAAGAACAAATTCTGCTGGTAACGCGGATTCGGCGGCATGCCTGCGGGAGGTCCGCCGGTGCTGCGCCATTGGTGTACCCACCGCCGAATTGATGCCGAAGCCGTGGGACCGGCGGACCTCCCACAGGCACGCTGCCAGAAGCTGCCTGCCTGCTGCCCTCACAGCGACCAGCAGGCCGCCCCCTGCGATTTTCTGCCCCAGGCACATGCTTGCTGCGCTGGTGCCTGAGCCGCCCCTGCTGAGCACCAGGGCATGAATGCCACAGCTATATTTTGCGTAACTCAAAGCACTGTCTCCAACGTGTACCTCAGTGGAAAGATTTTTCCTTTTCATTCTGTAGCCCAAGGCTATTTGGATCTTTTACCACCTCCAAACTGATGGCTATTTTAGCAGCTAATATAAACGTATCTTCAGTCAGACAACAGGGTGTGCTGCACATGGTGCATTCTCCCTAAGCGGCACCATCTCCTTCATATACTCCGAGTTCTGCTGGCCCAGCACGTTAACATTCATCTTTGTTGCCAGATCTTTTTTTTCTTGGCTGCAGAGCAAAATGCTTCTGATGTGCAAACAAGTTCGCGCAAGGGACTGTATCTTTCACAGATAGAACTGGAAATAAGGACCTCTATCATATTGCCAAATTACACTTTATTAGCATTTGCACTAGTGAAATGTATCTCGACCCTACATCCCAGTAGCAGAGATGTTGATGTGCACTGGTCTGAATCGGGAACTTCACAACAAACCTTCCATGGTTCCTGCCTTTCGAAATAAGGCTTACTAGGGCGCGGCAGACTTTCAGCATGTTTTGCACAGCCCTGAAAATTTAAGAGCTAGATTGTATTGTCCTCAACTCACGGCAATGACTTAAAATCCACAAAGTCACCCTGCCCCATGAGGGACTGTGTTTCAGGCCGACACAATCGCTCTGGGGCCATTTTTTGTGCATGGGGCAAAACAAGGATGGGACCATGGTCACACACCCTCTTTGCCCCTCTACATCCTTTTTTAGTGTTCTCCTTAAGGGGGAGCAGAAGTGAGTAGTCCTAGTACTGTTCAGGTTGCACAACTATGACACTGTGTAAATAATAATAGCCAGCTGCCATTATATAATAACTGCTTTGGAAAGTGGGACAGAATGAGACGAGGGGGTGAAAGCCGGTGCTGAAATATTCAGTGGTTGATTAGATCAAACTCTGAAGAGACCAGTGCAGACGATAATCCTGCATTTAGTGTAGGGGGATTCATCAAGCAATCACCGTGTTCCTTTCCAACCCTATCATCTCTGAGTCAAGGTACAGGAATGCACAGGCAGTGCAGAAAGCTGAAACAGAGAACCCCAACACAGAGCTCTTCCACTGATTTCTGTGATGGTCTCCTCTCCCTCATCCATTTAATTTCTGCTCAATTTAATGTCCCACAGGGGCCAGAAGTCTGAGTGATCAAGTATAGAAACTGTCTCTCTTTCATAGATAGAAGACTAGGCTAGTCTAAACTTACTGACTGACATGCAAAATTGATCATTTCAAGAGCCTTTTGTATCACACAAAACTTCAAGCTGAGAACCCAAGGCATTTCCTTTCATCAACCTGGTTCTAATTTGATCAAAGCACTAAAAAAATTCAACCCACCTTATTTCCTGTCCAGCTCTTTTACACTTTACAGCATATTATATATCCATCTCCTCTCCCTGAATTTTAAGAAGCAACTAGTTATATAATTGGATCAACAGTTGCCAATCACTCCAGCGTAACATTACATTTTTACTGACAGCCTCTAATTTTGAAGTTATTTTTTACTATGAATGTGAATATATTATCCTTGTATATACATTAAGACAATTAGAGGATCCCCTTAAGGAAAATAAGGGTTCAAATAGCACCAGCAGTATAGGTAAACCAACAGAACTGAAGGTTCACCCTTGTTGCAACCGTATGGCGTGCTAGCAGAAGGAAGGCTTGGAGTACTATCAGTGTGGTGCTTCTATTAGTCCTACCAGAAAATCAGAATATTACTGCAGTAATGAAGCTGACCATATTTATGTGCTCATGCACAGTAGACACCAAATTTATTTTCTGGCCCCAAATCCTAATGGCTCAAATGAGAATTTTGTAACAAAACAAAACAAAAATTCTGCCTCAGAGCAATTCATTGTGGATACTGCATGTGCGATACACTATGCTACTTCATTGTGCAATTATAATTTACATGTGTAACAACAGCAGGCACTATTTCATTTCAATAATTTATACAATTATATAGGATTGTTAAAAATGCAAATAATATTTTTCTCCCCTATGCTTGAGACGTAACAATGTTCTTTGAAAGACCTTGAATTTTGTCTGAGTAGCATCTCCATAAATAAAACTGAGTGACAACCTTTTAGAAAACGCCATGTTTTATACCATTAATTCACAGATAAGCATTGTTAGTCAAATAAGCATTTAAATCCCAATAGCCTGAATATTTCAATACCTAGCAGCAAACAAATAAATAGAATATGCACAATGGCAAACAAATTATAGAAAATATTCCATAGAGTTGACATTTGAACTCATCACCTCATAGGTAAAGGTGAACAACTATTAATATAATTTCATTATTACTAGGACCATTTTTTTGTTTGCATGCCATTCATTTCCCAATGTATTATCTTGAAAGAATTAAATCAGTAAAATGTAGCTTAAGCAATAATAATATAAAGAGAAAACAATACGTTTTCTTTTGTTTATTGACCACTCCAAGCGCATGCATTGGTGGCACATACCTGTTTGCTTGACTATGTAATATAAAAAATAAACCAGTTTATCCTGAGCATTCTCATTCTTTGGCCTACTGGAAAAGCACAGGAGCAAAATATAGCTCTGAACCGTTGACTGTAATTAAAATGTTTTAACAATTTGCAGAATAAGTGAGAAAATTCAGCTGAAGGGACTTCTGAATTCAGATATGTGTGTTTGTTTTTAAGTAATCATGGATTATTTTTAGTAGTAGTAGTAGTAGTAGTACTATTTTATTTATTCCATTCAACCTGTATTTATTTAAATAACAAATCAGGATAGGTGCCTGGCACTTCAGACGAGTGCTTGTTATACACAAGCTGATAAAATGAAGTAACTGGGTTTATCACTTTTGAAGCCTGTTTTACAGTACCGTGTTTTTTTCTTTGGCAATTCATGCTGTTTTTTTTTTAAGTAATGCGATAAAACCACTTCAACATCCTCCTGTATAAAATTGATTGTTGATGAGACACATGGTCATCTTCATCTGCTGCTGTGTCCCTTTCTTTAAAACAAAACAAAACAAAAAATGAACAAAACCACAAGCAGTATGTGCAGATTGAATTTAGGATAGTCTCCATGGGGGAGAAAAAAATCCATATAATCTACAAGAAAAATCCCCCCCCCCTCACAACCCCCTAAAGATGAGAGCAATATTAAAATTCACATTTTCATATCCACTACAGATTAATGTGGTTCAAGATAGATACTTAGTTCTCTGTTCGTTTCCCATGCACCTTCACAGTGAAGTTGATAGAAATTACTACAGCGGAATGCTTAAAGCAGATGTTATCCCATTAATTAGCTCTGGACCTGAGTAGGCTCAAGACTTTCCCATTTTCAGGCCGATAGGAATTGGTCCCAGTGAGCGTGCTCCATATCCACATTTAGTATCATCTCATAAACAGCAGTGAAAACACAGCAGGCCCTTGATGAAGATACATTAGCTTATTTCTAATTTAAAGTTATGTTGCTTAACCTTAATGTAATTGGTCACTGGTGACCAACTGTTTGTATAGTGAGTTGATGACCAAAGAGATGTAATAAATTATAAAACTCACTGCTTAAATGGAGGGAATGACTGTTCTGTTAAAAGCCTTGTGTGTAATAATGGTAAAATAATTGCACCTCAAACAGAATAGCTGTGAATCTGTTAATACTAACAAAGTCTTTCTCCGGGAGGTTAGTTTCATCCCTTTTTAAAGCAAGTATATGAAACACTTACATCTTTTTTTTTTTTTCCTTTCTCCCAGTGTAATCTCTTACATTGGCTGAAGAGTAAACTTTAAAAACCCAGGCTAACATTGATTAAAAATAAATTGGTAAATCAAGATAGGCTCTTATTTGGGGGTTGTGTGGATTAAAATAATCAACCAATTTCTGTGGTTAAAAGGAAACAAAATAAATTTGCACAAATCATTATATTCTGTATATCTATTAAGACCCACTGCTAGATATGTTTTAGAGAAGGGTTGATTAGCTGGTAGAATAACCAGGATAATAATCAACTATGGAGGTAAGTAATTGACACAACTTTAATGTTTAATAATGAATAGCATGCCAGGGGCAAAATAAAGGAAAATTTTCTCCTTTCTGAGAACCAATTCAGACCTAAAATTTCATAGGCCAAATATAGCAATTACTTGAAATTCCTGAACTGCTTCTCTAGTATTATAGCAAAACTAACAAGTCTAGTTAAAAGGAAAGCACACAAGTGGCTATATTAAATCAATTGGTTTCTATATGTTGCAATTTAATTTCAAACCTTGTCCCTGTTGAAGACTTAAGGGTTGATTTTAAAAATGTAGAAATGTAATGAACACACACTCTTCTGTGTCTTTTTGTAAAAAAAAACCTAGATTGTACTATCTAACTGTTAATTAAATCAAGAAGAATAAGTTTATGATTTGCTTGTCTCAGAAGTGATTCTTCCTCTCTAAATATTTGCATTTAAAATTTGGGTGGCCTCCAAAAGCCCTAACTTTGCAGGAAAGGGAACAGTTTCTTTATTCTTTTTATTCTCACATTTTGTTTCTAACAAGGACCTCCCAATAATTTAAACTATTTAATGTACCTCAAAGATCATTATTTCCCCCTGATCCCTCAGAGAAATATAGGAGCATTTCTATTTACTGCTAACATTAGATTTACCTTTGAAGACTGGTTTACAAAATGGAGACATTAGCATGTGAAAGTTATTATTTTTTATACCACTGGGAATGCTAAGTTTTTGTGTTTGGTATATTAGTGTAAATATTGCCAGGTTTGTTATGGAAACTTGAAAAGCAGAGGCATGAAGGCATTTTGGTTTTAAAAACACATGTTTCTTTACCAGATAAAATATAAATACTATTTTGAGGATTGTCTTGAATTTATATTTAAAAGCAAAATAACAAAACCATGAATAAAAAATGCCCCTTTGAATTCTTAACAATCTAACAGAACTGCTCCACCAATGGAGAAGAAGGGGGGGTAATGCATCACAATTCATATAATTGAGGCTGTAAAGAAAGATGAGAGATATGTGCACTGTTTGTGTCACAGCAGTTGTGATCTGTGAAAATAACTTCTGAACAGCCTTTCTTAATAGTAAAAATGACTCTGTTGCTGTTCCAACTAAAAATCAATACAGCTCACAATTTTAATAAGGAACATGAATCTGGAAATGTGTTTAGTATCAGGTTATATAAACACACCCTAATGAGATACTATAAAATCCATCACATTAAAGGCTGGTTTCCTACAAGGTATATTAGCTTAAAAATATTCAATATATTAGGTCAGTATACAACACTACCCATAATAAAGCAGGTCTGTCAAGATAAGATGCATGTTTTGCCCCTTAAAACTGTTATGTTTTGCACATTTTATAAGGTTCTTTGAATACATGAATAAGATAAGTTATTCCCATCCCTTTCTTAAGCAATCTCAGAAATGGCTGTGACCTGAAATTGGAAATCTTGTAAACACCCATCCGAAGAAAATGTGTGCAGTTCTGTCTTAAAGAGACGGTACATGTTTAATTATCCTAACTTCTTCTAGGAGAATACTATTAACATGCACATTAGCATCATCTCATTGGTTCCTCCTGCTGCTCCACCTTAGGGGCAGCAATAGGAGCTAATCTTATAGCTCCCATGCGCATAATAATGAAATTTTGTCTTGTCTCGAAGGCAGTGTTCTTTGGTCTAAAGTACAGCAGGAAACATTTCTTTTTTTAGAAAATTCCTGACCAACTCATTTAAAAAGATTTTAAAAATTAACGTTCTCCCTATGAGAATACCAGTGATTGCAAAATACATTGCTTTGACTTGTGAATGAAACATTAAGAAACTGTGCCAATAAATGTGCTCCATATTCTTATAGACATATACAATATAATATAGATGTTTGTGTATTTAGCTTTTTGTAAAACTGAGAGCAGTGGGTTTTGTTTTTTACAGTGTCTGTATAGGGTATTCTCAAAGAACTACCCTATACAACAACAAGATATAATTTTAATATAAAATATCTTTGTTTTTTGCGTGCAATATTCCACAAACTATAATAGGGAAAGAACGAAAAAAAACATACAAGCAAAAAAATACATGTGAATCCAAGGCTACTGAATTAAGGGAGGTTGTACCAACATTTCCCCCACTGTACATTATTTGTATTCAAGGTTTTTGAAATGACATTGTAATCTGATGATGCACCAGCCTATTATATTGTCTAGCAGGACAAATATCCTTGCGTTTTCTCTGTAGAACTAACACAATTTTTCCATGTCAGAGGTGCATAATATCCTGGCGGTCATAAGGAATGATGCTATTAATCCTCTTGGGCAATCTCCAGGTCTGATTATTAGGGAAATAAATTTGCATGCTGCATATGAGCTAGGTGAATCACCGAGAGCACAAATTATATTTCCTGACAGCAAGTTAGAGAATGGAGCCACATCGCTTTTTTATCTTTTTTTTCCCCTCTGAAAGCTATAGAATTGCAATTCATTACATGAGATTGGTTAGAATTCAAGTCTCTTTTTAAGTTGATATTAAGTTGAGTCTGTTATCTCTGTGAAGGCTAGTGGGTTCCCCTGAGTATCCACCTAATCACTACTTAAAAAAATCGAAACGTATAGTTAGTGTCATGATTTAGGTACCAGAGCTACTTTATTTATCAGCACAGAGTGAGATAATTTCAATTTGAGGCTCTGTAGCCCTCATGAATTTAACTGTCTTGAAAGCTTCCCCCCCCCCTTCCTTTTTTTTTTTTTTTCCATATTGTAATAATGGTTACGCTGGACACCTCTATTGCTGTGTTCCCAATGCATCTTACAGGATTGGTTGGGGGTTTTTTTTGTTTTGGTTTGGGTTTTTTTGTATTGTTGCAGACCTGATTTTTAACATGTTTAGGTAAAACATCACTCGCCTTTCAGTTAAGAAATTTGGCTGCATTTGCTATGCCAGAAGCACAGCCAGGCATGTCTGCCTTCAATATCAGTGATGAATGTATTTTTATTATTTCCACCATTTGGCATCTGAGAAACCTTTTTGCATTATTAAATCAGAACAGGGAGAATGATAGCAAATAAGAGGAGAATAAATGGCTTTATGTCCTAATGTATTAATTAAGCAGACATTTATTATAATCATGGTTTTATAGACATGTGGTAAAAATGTGTGATTTATCAGTGATATATTTACTGAATTCTGCATATGGTAACATTCATGAGCTAATTTGGAGATTTCCACTTTTAACAGATTTCACTTTGAAATCCTACTCATTGGTGCTGTCCTGTACGTGCAGACAACAAGCCTAACCAAGCCTTAGTGTGGTGAGTAACAATATAGCTGTAACCAGCATGGAGGCAAGAGAGGAATGTCTCGATTAAAGGTAAAATGTTCTATAAACCCATATAGATCAGATACAGCAGACTTGAATTGACTTTTGTGGGGATTCTGAAATGTCTTGTGTTACCTCAGTGGAGATGAGAAAAGGTTGAAGACATAGAAAATGTCTAAACTGGTAAGAATAGCAAGCATGACTGAAACAAAAAGAGACAGGTAGTATATCTGACAATGCCAAATCTAAAATGTTCTTAATCATTTACTTATTCATGGGTTACAGGCAGCAATACTGAGAGCAAAGGAGATACGTCTCAGACTTGAGGTTTCATATGCATTGTCAAATATATAGCAAAGGGGAAGGACTTTTAATAATCGTATGTAAAATCTGCTGAAGATTTGTCTATTATTGCATCAGTTTAGTTTCTTTGTTTCCTGATCAGGTCTGGTGTCATTTCTTTTTAGGACAGAGGTGGGGTTTTTTGCATTTGGACTGTGATCATGCATAGGCAGGAAGTATTACTCACGTTTACAAAAAGGAGATCGTATTTGAAGAACATTTAAAGAATGTCCACAGGGGAGGGACTTGCCTGCTCATAGTGTTATTTCCTATTCCTGAAGAGAAACATTGCAATCAGATAGCAGTGCAAGTAACTTTAATTTCTGGCTTGCACGAGGCATTGCTATTGGTAACACAGGGTGTTCACAGCTGTCCTGAAATAGGAAAGGGATATAAGATGGGGAAGCTAAGAGAGTTAGAGATCAGAAGAGGGACTCAAGTTTCAGCCCACTACCCTATAAATGAGGAGGACCAGCTGAGGCAAGGCATTCTCTGTGAGGAGTTCAAGTTTCTGGAACACACTTCCCGGCGTTGGTCAATCAGAGCCCAGATTGGTTAATCTTCCAGTCACAATGGAAAGCCCTTCTTTTCTTTCTGTTTTCTCAGGCTGTTGAAGAGGGAGCACAGTGGGGACTAGGTGGTTATATCCATGGACAGTCCTTCTGGGGATAGGAACCCAGAGCATAGGATGAGCACCTACAGCTATGGTTAATATAAATTTGAATAAATAAAATAAAAGCAGCTGGCATTTTTATAAAAAAAAAAACATAAAATATTTATTTCTTACTACAGACTGGCCATTTCTCCACAGGAGTAAAGCACGAATGATGTGTACACACCTATTAGCAAAACAGAACATTGTAGCAAGACACATGACTGAAACTCCTGAGGGCAGGAACCAAACGTCAGATAGTAAAGCTTTGCTTCAAAACTTTACACTCTACGTTCTCAGGGTAACTGATCAAAAATGCAATGAAAACACTGTCCTGGAAATATGGGAGAGCAAATCTAGATGAGAATTGAGAACCAGATGAGAAAGCAAAACTAGAATAAAGTGTAAAGAACAGAAATGTCTTCAACTGAAAAGGTTAAAAATAATTATTTCTCTGAAAAATATATGGTGAGGGGGTTGTTATTCATTTTTTTCAAATTTCTCCTGTCTGTTAAATGTCTAGCTCTCTCTGTAGTCCTAATCCTTGTAACTAGTGGGGACTCAGCAAATGCACAAGGGAAGCCTGCTTAAATCAATTGTTTCTGTGTGTTCTGTGTTATTACACAGAATGTTATTACACCACAATGTATGTCAATGCATCGGGATTTAGTGGTGCAGATTCCAGTGCTGTAATGACTGAAACCCCACAAAAATCAGAGTGTTGTGCCAATCAGAGCTTTTAGCTTCATTATGGAGAGCTTTTCCTGAAGGTTCATAAGCTTCATGCAAATTTGTATAATACAAAGCTTGTACAGTGTTGATCCCAGGAGGGCTATTCCTCACCTCTTACTGACATGACCAACCTTTTTAACTAGTGGAATTCTAACTGGAAATTACCTGCTTGCGTTAAGGAAAATAACTAAAATATCTGAACTCCAGTGTGTTCCATTAAACTTTTAATAGTTAGTATGCAGTTGCTAATATTGATTTTGTTTTTAGCAGAATGAAGCCTGTGTTGTGAGTATTGGAAATATGCATAGCTTCTCTTCTGGCTTTATTTCTTGCAGTAGGTTGAAAGCACAATGGTGCATTAAGTCTAAAACAGCCTGTTCTCCTGCCCGACTCTGCTGGGACTTGAACCTTGGATGTTAACACACAGGACTCATCACTAAATCTGCAATGCTTCTTGATGCAGCCTTAAGCCCCCTGTATACCCCCCTCCAATCTATGCCCAGAATACAACCCACAGTTAGATGTGACAGAGGGAAAAGGCTTGCTGCTTCTGTGTCACTACCTGCAGTCATATGTAGCTGAAGGCTCTGGCTTACATTCGAGGCGACCACAGTGTGCCATCAACTTCTGTGCAGTGACCTGTCATAGAATTTCACATGGCCTGAATAACTGACAGAACAGTTCACCTTTCGGGGAAATGTAATGTTTTCTGATAAGAAGCTTATGTTAGTTTTCTTAGCAAATAGCCTGAAAGCATTTCTGACTATGGCATTTCTAGATGTGATAAGTTGAAGGAAACATCCTTGACCATGACTTAACAAAGCAGGCCATTCGTTTAATGGGGTAGCTGTTTTAAGAAACGTAAATAAATGGCAACTTAAGGATGATATAAAATAAATGATCACAGAGACAGCCCAGAGCTGCATTGTCACAGAAAATACAAGGCACTATTTATGGAGCTGTAAACAGGGGAGGATGTTTACTATTGCAGCTGGAATTAAATCAGAAAGCCAGAAAACTGAAATTTGGAGCAGCGTTAGGCCTAATTTCAGAAGCTTTTTAGGCAGGTAACAGCATATACTGTATGATTTGTAATTAAAAATATTTTGCATTAAATTACACATAAACCTTAAAGTTTAAAGAGCCAAATTCTACTGTTTGTTTCACCATGGCACCTCATTGAATCAGTGAAGTTGCAGAAGATAAACTGAGAGCACAATTTGGACCATAAAATGTGTGATTGGGAGGCGGGGGGGGGGGGGGAGGCAGGGAGGGCTTACATGCAGATGTCAAACATTTTGTAAATGTATATTTTAACCCAAGTACTCCTTTGTAGATGGGCTGGAGTCAAATCCTTACAGCCAAAATACCCTTTTGTGGGTATTCACAGCTTGCAGCTGACCTCTCTTTATAATGGGCTGAACCAGACCCCTAGCTCTAAACTTCCAAGGTGTTCAAAAGCCCACTCTGATTCCTAATTGGGCCGATGGAGCCTATCTCTGTTCTGGTGGTTATTCTGGACTTGCTTCTGATAGTCATGCTAAGTACTACCTTATTCCTTGAGGGAATTCACTGAAACCAATGGAACAGCCTGAGGAATGAGGTACTATTCAGTATGAAACTAGCCCTTTATTATTAATTTATTATAAACTCTGCAAACCTTACCTACACTGTATATGTTAATCACAGGGAAACATGTGTGGCACATCTAAATTTAGTTTTATAAACTGCACTGCACACCCTTCAAACTGAAAATGTTTTCCTCCTCACTGTTTTACTGGTATCCCTAAACTATTACGCTGCATTTAAAAATGATTTGTGTGCAATGACATTACAGAAGGGGTTAGGCTTTCTGAGCTGCCACCAGTGACATATGACTGTAGTGACAGACAGTCAGCAGTATTCAAACTGAATTAATCTGAAAAAGGAGCAGACTTCAATGTGAAGTTTAGGGGGAGGCTGAACAGCTACATATTTACAAAAGGGATGTCACTGAACCGTCTTTCTACCCAGGGATAGCCTTTGGCTACTTAATACTTTAAAACCAGTAGTAGAAGGATTAAATACACCTGAAGTCAGGTCTTTGAGGCCATTTCTCTCTAGTGCTTTCTTTTCCTTACTTGAGTTGGACCTCACCAGATTTTTTTGAAGGCTGTGACCAGGGTTGATATTCTGATACCTTTTATTAGAATTGCACAGAAGTAAAAGAAGTCTCGCAGAGACACAGACTCCTTTTTCTGATGTCTTTGAAAAGTTAACACATCCGAGGCTACATAAGAAACAGACATCACAGAGGAGGAGGAGGAGGGATATGGTAATAAAGGTGATAGTGATACCTTCATTTAACAAATATGCAGTGCTAATTATGTAAACATGTAAAACTCAAAAATCTTTTCATCATATGTGTCACACAACTGAAATATTTTACAGTCTAATTCAAGATCATAGGGTAATAATGTTATTTTACATTGGCTAGTTGACAAGCATAGGCCAGGGCTGTCTATCAAACAAAACTGTTGTGCCAGATTGTATCTTGGCAATAAGCACAAAAGAAGAGCCAGTCAAATTCTGTTTACATATTAATAGTCGAATCAGATTTCTGTACTACAGACATTCCCTTAACTGGATGGCTATAAAAAGAGAGGAAGGAGAAAGATGCTTGTGCTTGGGTGGGCCATATTTTAAACTAAGTGATTTTTACAGAGAACTTCTACTTCTATGAAGCTGCAGATCAGGTTTCTCAAATGCACCCAAGAGATCAGGTTCTCATTCTGAAGGAGGATTTAAGCAACAATAGCTTTTCTCTTTCTTCATTATTTAACACAGAAGACAACAAAAGGAGAATATATTTTTGAAGAATGACAAGATTCTACCACCCTGTTTCTTGCAAAACTTAAAACCATTTTAGGTACATCTATGTTATAACAAAGTGGTCAGCTTGTGAGCAGCATAGGTATAAGAACATGGAGTGAAGAAAAGTTGGGAGATTCTGGCCCCATGCAGGGAACAAGATGATGCTTTCTTCTTTTAAGACATGCACCCAATAGTAGCTTTAATTCATTGCGACTCGTGCGGTCCCCATCTGCCTCCCCTTCCCTCCCCCCACCAGCATTACTGCTACGGAACAGAAAGGGTAAAATTCTGGCCCTGTTGAAGTGAATGGAAGTTTTGCCATTTAATGTAATGGGTCAGGATTTCACTTGGGAAATGCAACACCAGATTAGACTGGTCCATCCAGTTCAATATCCTGTCTCTGATAGCAGCCAGTACCAGATGGATATAGGGACAAATAAGAAACCCCTGAATGCCCAAAAGGGAGATTTCTTCCCAACCTCCATCAGTTAGTACTTTGATTATGCCCTGAAGCATGAGGGTTTGCATTCCTTATAAATATCTCATCTTGGCCAAATTAACTGTTGATGTTCTCATTATCATTAAAAATGTCTAATTATTTTTTTCTGAATCATATTAAGCCCTTATTAAGCCTAAATTATATCTTGTGGCAATCTGTTCCACAGGTTAATTATGCATCACGTAAAATGCATTTTCTTCTATCTGTTTTTAAAATGTTGCATTTCAGTGTCATTGTATTATGAGACAAGGTAACTTGAAGCATGCAATTGACCTGCTGTATACCTGTCATTAACTCTCTCATGTCCTCTCTTATATGTGTTCTCCAAACTATCCAGTCTGTCCTCCTTCCACTCCTTCATTTTTGTTATGCTCTTCTATGTTGGCTTTGGTTTTTTTAGATGGGTTGAACATAGGCTGGTGCAGCATTCCAATAAGAATGCACCATCAAGTTATTCAATGACATAATATTTTTAGCATTAATTTCTATCCCACTCTTTCTACATTTTAACATTTTATTTTCTTCTTTGACCACTGCTGCCCATTGAGCAGCTTTATTACTGAGCTGTCCACCATGTCACCTACTTCTTTTTCTTGAGTGGTTAGTTAATCTACAACCCAGCAATTCAAATAGCATCCCAGTAGTTCAAATAATTCCTTCAAATATGCATTACCTTGCATTTGTCAACAGTGGATTTCATCTCCCATCATGCTGCACATCTGCCTAATTTTCTTAATCTTCTTTTGTCTTGATGACCCTCAATATCTTATGTCATCTGTAAATCTTGCCAGCTCCCCATTTTTTGCAGGTCACTAATAAGTATATTAAATAACACTAGTCCTAATAAAGATCCTTGAAACACTCCACTGTTAGACTTTTTCCATTTTAAACAATCAACTATTTATTCTTACTCTGTTCTCTGTCAGCTTTATTGAATACACACATTTATTTTCAGAATGTTGGTATCGTTCTGCTGGAAGCACTCACTCATGTGGGCTAAAAAGTCGGAGGCTTAAGTCTCACATCAGACTTCAGGCTGATCCACAGTCAGGAATGCCCACCATTCTGAGGACTAAATGAGATGAGACCCTTTCACTAGCTTGCATCTTTTGGAGTCACTTTGGAATTCCTACTACTGAGACTATGTGAGAGCTACAAGATAGCTTTCCTTCTTGTGCTGATTTATTGCAAGACTGGAAGTCTAACTTACTATGCAGGGGTCAGTAATGGTTTACAGCATAGTATACAATGGAATATTAAAGTTAGTATACCATGGTCTAGTAGAATAAGAGACACATGCAAACAACAAAGAGAACTATAGTATGAGCAAGCCAAGCCAAAGAGGATGGATAGACTGAAAGGAAAAGACAGTTTATATTTACAGTGATCCGATGAGTCCTGCATATCCATAAATGACGATGTCTACAAGTTGAGTTTCTGTCAAAGAAGCTAATGTAGATACCTGGAATGTTCAGTTATCATGGACCATTTTTGCTTAAGCGCATTTGTGTTACATCAATGCCAGTGCTAGTGCTATGTGTGTGTACAAAGGAGCTCTTGGGTTTGAAACACTAGTAGTCCTTGGAACTAGAGGTTCAGATCTTGGCAGGACTGACTCAGTCGTCATCCTTCTGTAGCAGAAAAATTGAGTTCTGTACGATTTACTGTGTGCAAGTCTCTTAGATATAGGTTTAAGACTGAGGTGCTGTCCAGCCAGAGTAGACAGAAATATATCCCTGGGTCCTTTTTGTGAGGGTCTACCGGGATGTCCATGGAAAAAATCTGCTCCTTACTCTGTTGTTCAGTTTGCTGTAAGACATTTGGTTGCCACCTTCCACACCAGATGGTTGCATACTAAAGGTGTTATATGTGGATAATTGTAAAGTACCTGGAGGTAAAATGTTCTGTATACAGTGATCATTATTGATTGTATTTGTTGTTAAATGGCAGCTGAAACACCAGAAGCAGTGGCCTGCCTACTTTTGTTCTTCTCAACAGATGCAATTTTCCAATATCAATTATTATTATCTATGATATAACAGATAAAATATATATTATTAATATCTACCTATGGTACTTTTATGGCCCTCAATATTGTAGTGTCTGTGTGCCTCACAATCTTCATTGTATTTATCCTCACAGCACCCTATGAGGTTGGAAAGTGCAGTTATCTGCATTTTACAGGCAGGGAACTGAGGCACAAAGAGACTAAGTGGCTTGCATAGAAAGCCTAGAGAGGAGCAGGGACTTGAACGCAGGTCTACCAAGTCCTAGGCTAGTGCCTAAATCAATGGGCCATCCTTACTCTCTTCCTCATTTATGCATGACCCTGAACATTTTAGAGCCATTTTAGTTCATTCGTATAGTAGCTATGATGTGTCTTCCAGACACAATAACTTACACTGCAGAGAGTCCGATGGGAGGTGGAAGAATGGGATGAAAATGTGGGAGGTTTTTTTAAGGCAATTCCCAACCCTAAACCCTCTTCTCTACATAGTTCCTGTGCATTCTCCATTTCCTGTCTCTGCTCCATTGTGTCTATTTGAATGGTAGCTCACACCTTAAAGCTGTTATTTTCAAGTTTTAATAATATTTTGCAACTCGTTTCCTGTTTCTCAGACGACAACCTTGCCAAAAGCATTCTTTGGCAGGTACTAATTTGGGTGACGACCACTTGATCTACATTTTTGGTGGGTAATTACTAAGTCAGAAGTGAGTAACTTTTTGATATCCCCTGGCATTCAGAAAGGCGGGTATTTTTACTACCCACTCATTAAAGAGTCACTGGTAGTGTAATGCCATGAATTCTGCACTGTTCTCAGAGATGAGAAAAATCTGATTTAACTCTAAAAGTTACTACTTTATGCTTATTTTGGTCGTATTTACATAGTTAGCAGTATGTTGGCATTTTCAATATTAACCCTACTAAGGATTTATCATATTGAATATTTAAATTTGCATGAGACTGAAACTTGAACAAATCATTGGTATTCAGAAAGACACACACAAGTTCACAAGCTGATCCAGAGTTCCTCTGAACTATGTGAGCCAGATTCATCACTACTCTGGCAGCTTTGCATCATTCTTGTGATATAAAGCACCTGTAGTGCAGGCCCCTTAATGAATGAGGGAGGAAACCTAGTGACAGAGGATGTGGAAAAAGCTAATGTACTCAATAATTTTTTTGCCTCTATCTTCACAAACAAGGTCAGCTTCCAGACTACTGCACTGGGCAGCATAGCATGGGGAGGAGGTGACCAGCCCTCTGTGGAGAAAGAAGTGGTTCGGGACTATTTTAAAAAGCTGGACGAGCACAAGTCCATGGGGCCGAATGCACTGCATCTGAGGGTGCTAAAGGAGTCGGTGGATGTGATTGCAGAGCCATTGGCCATTATCTTTGAAAACTCATGGTGATCGGGGGAGGTCCCAGATGACTGGAAAAAGGCTAATGTAGTACCCATCATTAAAAAAGGGAAGAAGGAGGATCCGGAGAACTACAGGCCAGTCAGCCTCACCTCAGTCCCTGGAAAAATCATGGAGCAGGTCCTCAAGGAATCAATTCTGAAGCACTTAGAGGAGAGGAAAGTGATCAGGAACAGTCAGCATGGATTCACCAAGGGCAAGTCATTCATGACTAACCTAATTGCCTTCTGTGATGAGATAACTGGCTCTGTGGATGAGAGGAAAGCAGTGGACGTATTATTCCTTGACTATAGCAAAGATTTTGATACGGTCTCCCACAGTATTCTTCTGAGCAAGTTAAAGAAGTATGGGCTGGATGAATGGACTATAAGGTGGATAGAAAGCTGGCTAGATCGTCGGGCTCAATGGGTAGTGATAAATGGATCCATGTCTAGCTGGCAGTCGGTATCAAGCGGAGTGCCCCAAGGGTCAGTCCTGGGGCCAGTTTTGTTCAATATCTTCATTAATGATCTGGAGGATGGTGTGGATTGCACCCTCAGCAAGTTTGCAGATGACACTAAGCTGGGAGGAGTGGTAGATATGCTGGAGGGTAGGGATAGGATACAGAGGGACCTAGACAAATTAGAGGATTGGGCCAAAATAAATCTGATGAGGTTCAACAAGGACAATTGCAGAGTCCTTCACTTAGGACGGAAGAATCCCATGCTCTGCTACAGACTAGGGACCAAATAGCTAGGCATCAGTTCTGCAAAAAAGGACCTAGGGGTTACAGTGGACGAGAAGCTGACTATGAGTCAACAGTGTGCCCTTGTTGCCAAGAAGGCTAAGGACATTTTGGGCTGTATAAGTAGGAGCATTGCCAGCAGATCGAGAGATGTGATCATTCCCCTCTATTCAGCGTTGGTGAGGCCTCATCTGGAGTATTGTGTCCAGTTTTGGGCCCCACACTACAAGAAGGATGTGGAAAAATTGGAAAGAGTCCAGCGGAGGGCAAGAAAAATGATTAGGGGGCTGGAGCATATGACTTTTGAGGAGAGGCTGAGGGAACTGAGATTGTTTAGTCTGCAGAAGAGAAGAATGAGAGGGGATTTGATAGCTGCTTTCAACTACCTGAAAGGGGGTTCCAAAGAGGATGGATCTAGACTGTTCTCAGTGGTAGCAGAAGACAGAACAAGGAGTAATGGTCTCAAGTTGCAGTGGAAGAGGTTTAGGTTGGATATTAGGAAAAACTTTTTCACTAGGAGGGTTGTGAAGCAATGGAATGGGTTACCTAGGGAGGTGTTGGAATCTCCTTCCTTAGAGTTTTTTAAGGTCAGGGTTGACAAAGCCCTGGGTGGGATGATTTAGTGGGGGATTGGTCCTGCTTTGAGTAGGGGGTTGGGCTAGATAACATCCTGGGGTCCCTTCCAACCCTGATATTCTATGATTGTATGATTCTATGTAAATGCAGCTGTGCTGACCAGCTAATCTGTATTTATGGCTGTTTTGCATTTCCAGAGTGGCCAGAGCGTACTGGTGAATCTTGCCTTCTGAATTACTTGGGTACACAAAATTTGGCTGGACATATCATGAGAAGAGGGATCCTTCTGAGATTTTTGGCACTGCTTGCTGTCGTGAGTTATTTTGGCACTAGTTTGTGGTTCCAGGCAGAACCTGTCCAGAGGTGAGCAAAAATGAAAAATAATGTGGGAAGAAATGATCAGATTTCTTTTCAAACATCAGAAAAGTTCAGATTTTTGAGTTTTAGAAGTGTGTGTGTGTGTGTGGGGGGGGGATATTTGCCATATTCTCAGCTTCCCTATCTGGCTGCTTTCCCCTCCTTCTTTCTTGGCACAGTGGTCCCTAATGGGTTCCCCCAAATCCTGGAAGCAAACAAGCTCCCACAGCAAATGCTCCTGGGAACTAGCCAGTGTCCCACGAGTGAACTTAGAATCATAGAATCATAGAATATCAGAGTTGGAAAGGACCTCAAGAGGTCATCTAGTCCAACCCCCTGCTCAAAGCAGGACCAATTCCCAGCTAAATCATCCCAGCCAGGGCTTTGTCAAGCCGGGCCTTAAAAACCTCCAAGGAAGGAGACTCCACCACCTCCCTAGGTAACGCATTCCAGTGTTTCACCACCCTCCTAGTGAAATAGTTTTTCCTGATATCCAACCTGGACCTCCCCCACTGCAACTTGAGACCATTACTCCTTGTTCTGTCATCTGCCACCACTGAGAACAGCCGAGCTCCATCCTCTTTGGAACTCCCCTTCAGGTAGTTGAAGGCTGCTATCAAATCCCCCCTCATTCTTCTCTTCTGGAGACTAAACAATCCCAGTTCCCTCAGCCTCTCCTCATAAGTCATGTGCTCCAGACCCCTAATCATTTTTGTTGCCCTCCGCTGGACTCTTTCCAATTTTTCCACATCCTTCTTGTAGTGTGGGGCCCAAAACTGGACACAGTATTCCAGATAAGGCCTCACCAATGTCGAATAAAGGGGAACGATCACGTTCCTCGATCTGCTGGCAATGCCCCTACTTATACAGCCCAAAATGCCGTTAGCCTTCTTGGCAACAAGAGCACACTGTTGACTCATATCCAGCTTCTCGTCCACTGTGACCCCTAGGTCCTTTTCTGCAGAACTGCTACCTAGCCATTCGGTCCCTAGTCTGTAGCAGTGCATGGGATTCTTCCGTCCTAAGTGCAGGACTCTGCACTTGTCCTTGTTGAACCTCATCAGGTTTTTTTCGGCCCAATCCTCTAATTTGTCTAGGTCCCTCTGTATCCGATCCCTACCCTCTAGTGTATCTACCACGCCTCCTAGTTTAGTGTCATCTGCAAACTTGCTGAGAGTGCAGTCCACACCATCCTCCAGATTATTAATAAAGATATTAAACAAAACCGGCCCCAGGACCGACCCTTGGGGCACTCCGCTTGAAACCGGCTGCCAACTAGACATGGAGCCATTGATCACTACCCGTTGAGCCCGACGATCTAGCCAGCTTTCTATCCACCTTACAGTCCATTCATCCAGCCCATACTTCTTTAACTTGGCGGCAAGAATACTGTGGGAGACCGTATCAAAAGCTTTGCTAAAGTCAAGGAATAACACATCCACTGCTTTCCCCTCATCCACAGAGCCAGTTATCTCATCATAGAAGGCAATTAGGTTAGTCAGGCACGACTTCCGCTTTGTGAATCCATGCTGACTGTTCCTGATCACTTTCCTCTCCTCTAAATGTTTCATAATTGATTCCTTGAGGACCTGCTCCATGATTTTTCCAGGGACTGAGGTGAGGCTGACTGGCCTGTAGTTCCCCGGATCCTCCTTCTTCCCTTTTTTAAAGATGGGCACTACATTAGCCTTTTTCCAGTCATCTGGGACCTCCCCTGATCGCCATGAATTTTCAAAAATAATGGCTAATGGCTCTGCAATCTCACCCGCCAACTCCTTTAGCACCCTCGGATGCAGATTTGAGATCTTTGAGAAAAACTGATCTCTGTTTTTGAACTAACAGTAAATTGGCATTGTGCTTGATTTCTCCTGTTTGGATACAAAATATTTAAAAAGTTAGTTTGAATGTGACAATATACACATACGTCTGTACTGTCTATTGCTCGGCACCTTTATCTTGGCATCATAGTGAACTAAGCCCTGCTCTTTAGCTGTGTTGCTTACAGCTTGTTCCTAGAATAATTTGAGCTACCCCATGCTTTTAGACTGTCATTCAGCATGTCTTTGAAAAATTTCTGGCCACCTGGCTGCATTTTCCTTGTCTCAGGTGGCTCAGTATCCTTTCTGGTAGTTTCTCATCACAAACGGTCAGTGCCTCTCAACTGTAACTTTAATATCATTGCTTTGATGCTAGAGTTGATGCCAATGAATTTAATATCCAGTGTATAGCATTGCCAATTTATCTTGGGAGTGATAAGTAGGCAGCATTGATAAAATGCATTTAGTGCCTGAATTCGACTTAAATATGTAGTCTATGGTTCACAGCCTCAAAACAGAGAGGATAAAAACTGCAGCACAGTAAATTGATCCCCAAGAATTAGGGTGCTAATGAATTGTAACTCTTAAAAACAATTAAGTCCCAGCATACTAGAATTTCCTCAATTCCAAATAGTAAAGTTGTCAAATCACCCATGGAGGATAACCTGATAGGCATCTGGTAGGAAGGTTTGTGTTGTAGAAATCTGAAGAAATACTGTTTTGTTTTGTTTTGTTTTTAAAAACCACATGCTTTAAAGAATGGAAATTCCATTGCTGACACATCTTCACTTTCTTATTGTACTAGCAAAATGCTTTCCATGCATATGAAATCAATGGGGAAATATTGATTTCTGGCTATGAATTTGCTTTCAAGGCTTAGGCTGACTGTCTAGATACAGTGAGTCTGAAAAATATCTATTCAACTGTTTATAACTATCTAACTGGCATTTTTAAAAATATTACCCTGTATTAATCTAGTGAATAGTGTTATAACTGCCAGAGTTAATGTTTATTACACTTATTAAATGGATTCTGATATCTCATATAAAATAAATGGCAGAGTTAGAAAATTAATACTTTAATTCTTCAAATTTGTGTCAGTAACTTTATCTGCTGATCATCATATGAAGACTACTATATCTGAGCAAAAGCACACACAGCTCTATAGTGTTGGCAATGTGATTATCTCTTTAATTATGTATAGATTCTTTGTTTTCTGATCAAAACAAAATAGGATGATAGGTGAAAAAAGGGTGATCCATGCAACACTGAATAAAGCATCCTTCCTAGATCCTACAACTTGATGGAACTGTTCAAGGATAACTGCCCTCTCAGACCAGCCAATGATGAATCCGGGGCTTTTACACATTCTGTATCCTGGAAACTAATAGACCCATTAACGGCTTGTCAAAGAAATTAGACGCAGGATCACCATTGGTCATGGTGCAAATGATCGTTGGTGATAACTCTGGAATTGTGAATTTTATTCATGTTAAAAAATACAAATATTTTCAAGTTACTATGTGCAGTATACAAATAAATGCCTTAAATGGAATTAAACTGCTTGTACTCAAAAATACAATAAAATTAAAATATTACATTTCCCCCGCCCCATCTCCCAGAAGAAGATCAATGTCCAGGTTTCTAACATCCTAAAGTTTAACAGAATTCAGACCCTTTTTTGTGATTCAGCATATATTCAGTTTAAGTTGAGATTCATAGGCTTTGGGCAGTATTCAGATCTGGGCTTTTTGTTCTGCCGTTTTTAGAGACAAGGGCTATTGCATGTTACAGATCCAGATGTGGATTTTGAACCTAAAATTTCAGGTTAGAGTCAAAATTTTGGTATTGCCAGTCATAAAAATGGGTGCCAGTTGCAAAACTCTGATCCAACCCTAGCTTTGGATTCGGAATGCTATCAATGATTACTGGGGTTACCATCTGGTATTTTAGTCCAGGACCATCTCTAACTGATACAGTGAAGCTATGAATAAACTGATACTAAGGAATTCATTAGTATGAACAGTTGTTCCTAGCAAAATTGCAGGTCTGACCTATATGAGACTGATCAAACATGATAAATTTGTAAGACATTGATCTGAGGGAGAGAACTCAAAATGTTTAGAAGGAAAAATGATGTGAAGACAAAAAGGATATAGAATAACACCCATGTTTTTAGTATATAATCCTTCCTCTCCCTCCTCCCCCAGCCTCAGCACCACATTTTCACTTGCCTTAGCACATCTTGGTACAGAAAAGGGATGGAAATATTGAAATACCATGAAAAATGCTCTTCTTCAGGTATTTGATCCTCTCAAAACTAGGAGGTACCAGACATCCAACCCGTGAATGTTTATCTGAAATGGACAAAACCGCCAAACTTTTTGAGCTTCACCCATTGCTAATCATGAGTGCAACTTCCATTAATACTAATGAGAGATGTGAATATGTCATAAGAGATCAGATTCTTAAAATCGAGGAAAATATCTACAATAAATATTTTTGATTGACAAACTATGATTGTACTCTAGCTAGTGTAATAAAGCTGTTATATGAACACTAATTACAAACTATAGTTTTACATAATTTTCCACAAAAATACTACCATTGTCTTGCTATGGCATACATTCTAAGTTGTGTGTTAGCATCTGCACATATGCCTTATCATTACTAGAACAACTGTACTTTAGTAGAAAAACTGTGGAAGCATTTCCACGGTTCTGTGCAAAAATCTATCAGTTCATTTTGGTATTTTGTCTTTCCCTTACACCATGCAGATATTCAGTATATGCATCTCTCTTCAGGAAAGCACTTCAGCATTCACTTAATTCCATTGAAATCAGTGGGACATATGCATGTGCTTAAGTGCTTTCCTGAATCAGGGACTTGGTGCATACTAAATGCATTGCCATTGCTTGTTACCTATTTCAAAACTCCTCGTTGGTAGGCTTTACCACAGTAGCTTTTATAAACTTTGTTATTGTTACCCTCTACAGCTGGCACAGAATTGTAACTGCACTCAGAGCGATTAAGCAGCAGCGGATGTTTTCTTGTCCCTTTTGGATAAAGTCCATTACAGACTTACTTGATGGAACTGTAGCACTCCTGTTGGCTCTCCTTCTTCCTTTATTTGTTTGTTTGTTTGTGTTTTGTTTTCTGTCTTTTTGTTAAATAAGTTGTTTCAGACACTGTATTTGCTCAGAAGGACAGAAATGACACCACACTACAGGAAATATTTCATGTTTAAACAAGTTACAAGAAGATTATTTGAAGGGTAACAGGCAGGTTATGTAACCCATAAAAGTATGAATGATTTACAAATATTTAACAAGGAAAAAACTAATTATGCCGCTCCTGTCACAGTGAGGGCAGGCTTAGAAATGGTATAATCAATATGAGAATGTTAGCTGTAATGCAGTCTGTCAGCTTTTTAACCAACCAAAAAACTTCAACAAGTCTATAAACAGAATTAACCCTCTCTTTGCTGGATTCTGCTTCTGCTGCAATGTTTTCTCATCTCATGGTCCATATTAGCAGTTGTCTGTCATGCAATCTTTTCAAGAAGCATTTGCACTGAGGTTGAGAGAGTTTGTCTCAGAGCATTGAGGCTAAGAGAATTTGTATTGAGAACCATGAGAATGTAGTTTATAGGGACCAAATTGTGCCTCGGACCCTGATCAAGCCAAAGCACATAAACATGCACTTTACTTAAGAACATACTTAAAGGTAAGTATGTGCTTTCATGCTTTGCTGGATCTTAGCTTCAGTTGCACTTCTGAAACCTCACTGACTTCTGATGTAACTAGATGCTGAATTTGTCCCAAAGAGTCTGTCTGCAGGAGTCTAGGACATTGCCACCAGATGTAATGAAGACAGAAGCTTGAACCCTTTCCACCCAAATTAAACAACTGAATCCTGAGTATGCGACATAGTGCAGGAAGTTGTTTTCTTATATGGTTCTTATGTTTTAAAAGAAGCAACATTACCATGTATTTTACACATATTTTTAAATCACTGTATAAAGTTAATGATTCAGATGTTTTGCATTATAACCTGGCATCTCAGGAGGCATGAAAATAGCATAGTAGGAAAATGTCATTGCATACTTTATAGGCAAAGCTGTTAACAAATGGAAATCCTTTCATACCTAAATAAGAGTTCCATCTTTACTCCCTCCGCCTATCTCAACCTTCCACTGGACTTCTGATGTGCATAAACTGTGACTAACACATAATAGTAACAAGGCTTTTGGAGCTGCCAGAAATCTTTACTTATTAAAAAAGTAGCCTATGCTTTACAATTATTAACCATGCGTGAAAATGTTTCTCCTCTAAATGACAATATCCCAAATCTGCTGTTTGCCTCAGAGAACAGGGGAGAGGACTCGTTTGAAAATGGAAACCTGCAAATTTAAAAAATTTAAGCACAGATCATAATTATATCTGCCCACAAAGTGCTGGGTGTGTATAGTTCTGTTTGATTTGTTGCTTTGTTACATTAGTTGTGGTTGTTTACGGCATTATATGTTGTAGTAACTTTATTTTATTGCTACTGTCACAACAAAGCAAAGCTGCTATTATGTTATAACAAACTAAAACCACATTTCTAAACCATCACATCTAACCAAACTACAGTGCTATAACACTTAATTTACAGTTTATTCCAATCGCATGGAGGCAGGAAACATAAAATATATAAAAAGTTGGATTTCATTGGTTTGTTCCTGCAAAAGACTTTTCAGGTTTGCTGTTTGTCACAAAGAAAGCTAAGGAAAAATGCTTTCCATAGATACTCTTTTTTTATGTGATAAGTACACAACTATGCAATAGACACAGGACTGCAGTACTTTCAAGCCAGTTCACTGCATTAAGCAGGAATTCCAAGTGACAGGAACACAGGCAACAGGTCTATTTCAAATGTTTATGATTAGTACCTTTCTATTAGAGATGGACCTGAATCAGTACCCTAGAACCAATCAGCTTTCCGCATTGGAGGAGAGTGGAAGGGAACAGAAGCCAAACCTGAATCCAAATTAGTGCCTGGCCCAATTTCTGTACTGGACAAAACCAAATTTGAAGCTCAAGAATTTTGCAGTTATAGCCTGTTTCTGACTTCATATACTGTTGAGTCTCAGTACTGCAAATCAGAACATTGAGGCAAGATACTTAAATATGCAAGTAACTTTAATCACATATCAGAGGGGTAGCCGTGTTAGTCTGGATCTGTAAAAAGCAACAGAGAGTCCTGTGGCACCTTTAAGATGTGGCACATCTGTTAGTCTTAAAGGTGCCACAGGACTCTCTGTTGCTTTTAATCACATAAGTAGCCCTATTGAAGTTAAGTGTTGCTTAAATACCTTCCTGAAGTGGGGCATAAGATACTAAGGAATGGGATAGGTGCTTTGGAAAGGCACACAGTAGATACATAATGCTGCTGAGCACATCTTGGGAGGTCCCCTCAAATTCCACTGAATATACCCATTTCTAATCATTTTAGAGCATAGATGTCACATTGAATTCAATGGGATTTGATGGATCTCAACAAATTTCAGGGTGGGGCCACTAATAATAAACTCAAGTATCAGGGGGTAGCCGTGTTAGTCTATATTTACTCAGACCCTACGCTACCAGCACTCCCAGCTATCTTCGAGACACCACCGACTTCCTGAGGAAACTACAATGCATTGGTGTTCTTCCTGAAAACACCATCCTGGCCACCATGGATGTAGAAGCACTATACACCAATATTCCACATGAGGATGGACTACAAGCTGTCAGGAACAGTATCCCTGATGAGGCCACAGCACACCTGGTGGCTGAGCTTTGTGACATTGTCCTCACCCACAACCACTTCAGATTTGGGGACAACTTATACCTTCAAGTCAGTGGCACTGCTATGGGTACCCACATGGCCCCACAGTATGCCAACATTTTTATGGCTGACTTAGAACAATGTTTCCTCAGCTTTCGTCCCCTAGTGCCCCTCCTCTACTTGCGCTACATTGATGACAACTTCATCATATGGACCCACGGAAAGGAGGCCCTTGAAGAATTCCACCTGGACTTCAACAATTTCCACCCCACCATCAACCTCAGCCTGGACCCGTCCACACAAGAGATCCACTTCCTGGACACTACAGTACAAATAAGTGATGGTCACATAAATACCACCCTATACTGGAAACCTACTGAGCGCTATACGTACCTACATGCCTCCAGCTTCCATCCAAGACACAGCACACAATCCATTGTCTACAGCCAAGCCCTAAGATACAACCGAATTTGCTCCAACCCCTCAGACAGAGACAAACACCTACAAGATCTTTATCAAGCATTTGTAAAACTACAATACTCACCTGGGGAAGTGAGGAAACAGATTGACAGAGCAAGACGGGTACCCAGAAATCTCCTACTACAGGACAGGCCCAACAAGGACAATAACAGAACACCACTGGCCATCACATACAGCCCCCAGCTAAAACCTCTCCAGCGCATTATCTACGATCTACAACCTATCCTGGAAAATGATCCTACACTCTCACAGACCTTGGGAGGCAGGCCAGTCCTCACTTACAGACAACCCCCCAACCTGAAGCAAATACTCACCAGCAACTACACACCACACCACAGAAACACCAACCCAGGAACCAATCCCTGTAGCAAACCTCGTTGCCTACTCTGTCCCCATATCTACTCTGGCGACACCATCAAAGGACCCAACCACACCATCAAGGGCTCATTCACCTGCACATCTACTAATGTTATGTATGCCATCATGTGCCAGCAATGCCCCTCTGCCATGTACATTGGCCAAACCGGACAGTCCCTCCGCAAAAGAATAAATGGACACAAATCGGACATCAGGAATGGTAACATACATAAGCCAGTAAGTGAACACTTCAATCTCCCTGGTCATTCTATTACAGTTTTAAAAGTCACTATCATTGAACAAAAAAACTTCAGAAACAGACTTCAAAGAGAAACAGCAGAACTAAAATTCATTTGCAAATTTAACACCATTAATCTGGGCTTGAATAGGGACTGGGAGTGGCTGGCTCATTACAGAAGCAGTTTTTCCTCTCCTGGAATTGACACCTCCTCATCTATTATTGGGGGTGGACTACATCCACCCTGATTGAATTGTCCCTGTTAGCACTGGTTCTCCACTTGCAAAGTAACTCCCTGCTCTCCATGTGTCAGTATATAATGCCTGCATCTGTAACTTTCACTCTATGCATCCGAAGAAGTGAGATTTTTACCCATGAAAGCTTATGCCCAAATAAATCTGTTAGTCTTTAAGGTGCCACCAGACTCCTCGTTGTTGTTGTAATAATGAACCTTAGTGTTGGGTACTCCCCTGCCTACATTCCATTCTGTTGTGCTGTACTCTTTCTCCATGTGGAACCTGAAATATATCCTTTGTTATATGTTCTGTCATGCATTAGAGCACAGACATTTGAAAGGGAGATGTTGGACCCTAGCTAGCACATAGGAAGTTTTAGTCCGGTAAGTTGGTTAAGGGTCTGTAAAACTTGTCAACTAGGTCTGAACAAAGAATTTGCAATGAATAATTTATTCTGGGGTCTTTTTCCCCATGTTTTTCTGTTTGAAAATTTAGCTTCTGAGTTACCACCTGTGACTGTGAGGGACACCTGTGTAACTTGCTTTTCAGTTCTCTCATTTGAGGCAGTCTTAGCTAATCTGTTTGAGAAAATCTGCCATGGCATGATAGGCTGTCACCAAAAAAATCATTATGAAATCAGCACTCATGCACAAATATCAGTCTAGTCATAGGTGTGCTAGACCAGAATCAGCCCTTGGAGAAGTTTCAGATGAAAGTCACCTAGTCTTGTATCTCATGCCTGTGCTCAAAAGCAAAATTATCTGTGTTTCATATGGGTTCACTTTCATTTTCATACAGCCTCCCAGTATTACAAATTAAGTAAGTTTGAGGCCTTTGAAGCCCTTAGAACAGTGGTGGGCATCCTGTAGTGGTAATCCACTGGCGGGCCGTGAGATGGTTTGCTTACATTGACCGTCCGCAGGCACGGCTGCCCGCAGCTCCCAGTGGCTGCAGTTTGGCATTCCCAGCCCATGGGAGCTGCGGGAAGCAGCATGAGCTGGCTTCAACTTCCCGCAGCTCCCATTGGCTGGGAACGGCAAACTGTGGCCACTGGGAGCTGCGGGTGGCCGTGCCTGTGAAGGGTCAATGAAAACAAACTGTCTCACGGGACACCAGCGGATTACTCTGACAGGCCTCATTGTTGCCCACCACTGCCTTAGAACTTCCATGCTTTTGCTTAGGCTTCAGACTGGATGTACTGTGCAGTTTATTGAATCAGGTCCTGTGACTTTCATAGATGTCATTGGCAGCATCTTCTGCAGACTCTTAGGTTTGCTGTGAATAACTCTTAAAAGTAGTAAGCACCACAGCATTTCCTGGAAAATTCAAGAAGCAGAAAGAACGTGACAAATTCAGTGGCTGAGCCATCAGGATATAGAGAACAAGTATCAAGCTGTGCCATATGTCAGTTGTGCTTGGCTTGGAAGGTCTCCTCCTGTAAAAGCATCTTGTTCCACTAGGAAGTGAAGCCAGGAGCGATAGCCTGCAAAATTAAACTATTTTTTCTTCAAAATCAGTGGATGCTTTTGTTTAATGAAACACCAGGCAAAATGAAAGTTGAGTCCCAATACAAACCTTCTCATCTTTTTCCCCCCAAACAGAGTTACCTGTCACCAGCAAGGTGGTACTTACCATCCAGCAAAGAGATGTGAAGTTAGCACTTGGATGGAGACTGAGCACTCTGAGAATCTAGCAGAAAATATTACTGCTTCCTCTGCTGAGGGTGTCCACTCCCTTATCCTCAGGAGAAGTTCATGCATGCTGGACTCAGCTCTGGGCTGGCATGGCCTTGTTCCAACAGTGTCCAGAAAAACTTTTTTTTTTTTTAAATCTATGGCTAAACGGATTTTGCTCACTCTTTTTGGATAGAGATCTGACCGTTGTGACCCATTCTTTCTTACTTCCAGGCTGTATTCTAGTAATGTACTCTGTACCTAAGGCTGACTATGGACGACACATAGAAGTTGCAGTGACCAATCTCCTGAGCAGAACAGGTACACAAAGCATATGACACTCATGTTCCATGCATTGTGCTGGCTCTTCATTCAATGAGGCCCTTCATAGGCTACAGTTGGATTCCTTTGATGCCTTTGCTCCACCATCCCAAGAGTACTGTGAGCTACAGAGATGATTCAGCTGACAGTGCCTAGGACAAAACTTGCAGGAGTTGGATACTAGGCACTTTTGATGAACAGCTACTAGCCATGGACCTCTCTTCCACAGGGGATTAGAATCAATACTCATGTCTCCCCATTTCGAGCTGAGGACAAGGTGCACCAGTTTGCCTAGTCCTTTTCGCAGTAAAGGCAGTGGCATGATGGCTGGAGAATTTTCTTTCCCCTGTAACTATTCACCTTTGAAGAAGGCCAAGATATGAAAAATGCAAAGAGGAAAGTAGAGAGAAAGATAGTCAGAATAACAATGAGGCTTAATTCTTGTTCTCTGCTTCTGGATTTTTGATCCTGTTATTAATGGGTGGTGATTTGTAATGGAACTTGTTTGGGCAGTCTACTCCATTATGTTATATGGTACTATTTTGGTGGATATGTTTGTTGGTGGGTGTTTCTAAGTACCGTGAAAACACCTATAGCCATGGAGAGGCATTATTTATAAATTATATATATATATAAGCCACAGTGATTGGTGCACCAGATATGTACAGACAAATAGAGTAAAGGGGAGGAGAAGCAAAGTGAGTACACTGGGATGTGCAGGCAAGACAACAGAACATGAAGGAAATCAAGAGATGGGGACAATGGAGGGAAAAGGGAAATAGAAGGAACAAGGAATAATTATAGAGATATAGATTATAGTTGTAGCGATACTAAAAGGAAAAGGAAACCAGAGAAGGGTTATATTTTTTCAAATAAAAAAAACAGGGAGAGAGGAAGAAGAAATATGAATACAAATGAAAGGGAAAATAAAAAATAGAGAGGAAAGAAAGTAAATGAAATTACAGGGTTCTATGAGAGAGGGAGAGAGAAGAGTAAATACATGTAAATTGTATGATAAATAAGCAAGACAATAAACTTTTGTTTAAACCATCAAGCTTCTGCGAGTGTGGAAACAGGGGGGAAGGGGATGGCAGAACGATGTTGCTTAGGGAATGTGAGTATTGCTAGTTTGTAATGATTGGCATTATATGGTTTTTTATCTGTCTTTTCTCCATGTATTTGATGGACTGTTCCATTAGCTACCAGTAGGGGCTAGGTGTCTGGAAATAATGAAAATAATCTCAAAATGAGATTTCTCAGTTCAACAAAGTCAGATAGATTTCTCCCAAAGTAAAAGAGGCCTAACTGAGGCCTTAGGCACCCCTGCTATAAATTACAAAAAACCCCAAAACAAGTAAAATTAAACAGCCAGCAGTACACAAAAGTCACCTCCTCTCCTACAAATCTAACCCCCCTTCAAAATCCACCACAACAACCCACACAAAGAGCTTTGCCTTTGAGTGTGCACTGCATACAGAGAAGGGATGGTATTTCTGACATTTTCACCAATTCTTTTATAGCCAGGCCCTTATGTGAATGTTGGATAGAGTTTAGGTTTGGAGTGTTTGCTTTTTCTGTAGAACATGGCAAGGAGGCAGTAGAAAGTGTGGGAGAGGAGGAGGAGAGGGGGAGGGGGGAAGACCTTTTAATTGTAGGACCTGCATCCTAGCTGTCTTGACATAGAACACTTTACTGTCCCTGGTATTTTTCTGTCCTAAGCAATCAGGTATTGTGACTAGATGATAGAAATGACCTTGAGGTGACTATACCAACAGCTGGTCACAGGTGTTGATTTCTCTTCTTTTTATCCTCAATGTAATAAAATGTTATTTTGGTCACAGTGGAATCATCACAATTTTTAATCATGTGTAGTGGGAAAATAATGTCACGTTTTTGGCTTCCCATGTGTATTGCACTGGTGGTTTCCCAATCTCACACCATAGTTGTTTCAAGGCTCATTCATTCTCATGTCTACATGGAATGAGTATCAGGAGGTCTCCAAAACAAATTGTATCTGATGAAGGAGGGAGGGAGAGAGGGGTCTAGGGCTTAGTTTGTATATTTGTGAACTACGTGATGCAACTGTGATTTCCTGTAGCTGGAAGGATAATGCTGCAGGATTTCTTTATGGCTTTAAGCACAACTGCAAAATATAATAAAGTTAGGATCTTTTCTGTCATCGATCTTGCTTTCTCCTTCATATAACATACCATGTTATGCAGGAACTTTTCTCCATGCATCTCAATTTATTTAAAGACACTGTATTCAGAAGCCTTGAAGTGAATAGTTGCTCTAGCACGGGCTTTATGTATGTACCTAATGTACATTTGCACACACACTCTGTAATAAACAGCTTCATCCTCAAGGTTTCCTGCATTCAAGTATTCAGACTGATCTCAATTAGTTTGAAAGATAGGCTCAAGGTACAGTTAATATTCTTAAAAAGTTAACATTTGCTGTCAGATATTACAGCTATTTCCTATTCTTACCATAGGGCAAAAATGGTAGTATCTCAGATATCACTGTGTGATAACTGCGGGCAAATGCTGATTTTTAATGACAATTGGTCACGATTGTATAGCTGCTGGTATAGTATTGCAGCTGCCAGTGTGTCCAGGATCTACACTGTGTGCCTAAATCCTGCTTTTGCTGCTTGTGGCTTTAACCAGAAGGAGATATCTCTGGTGCCATTACTTGCTTCCTCCAAGTCTTTGCAGATCTTTCGCACCACCTATCAGTCCTCTCTGCTTGGGTGCCCTGTGTACTCCAGGGGGCAGTCATTCACCATTTCCAGCAAAGTGAGACTTTTCCATGTAGTTTCTGGGGTTCTGTTCTTTGAGTATCAAGACTGTGAAGGGATTTGATAATATTGGGCGGAGGGCAATTATCAGAGAGGTGGAAGATTATTTTAACTGCTGAATGTTGGTTAAAATGAAGAGGGGAAGAGACAGAGTCAGGGGGCCAGATCAGAGTAGGATACAGAGAACCAAGCTGCCAGGGTCTGGGAAATTAAAACTGATTTTCTTTACCTTGACATATGGGAATACAGACAGTATACCTTTTTCCATCCCCAAACAGGTTGTAATGGAACCTGTAATTGAAGATGTAGAATGCAATGTATAGGGTCTCAGAATTAGCACCATTGATACATATTTCAGCATGTGCCACACTAATCTGTGCAAGGATCCAGTATCTCTGTCAGTAAGCTCGTGGAAGCATTGTCTCTTTGTTGATGAACACTGTATTGTGTTCAGGATGTGTTTAAGATTTGCTGTGTCCTTTCATATATGGTCAATCTGGTCAGAAAAAAATGGCTCATTTGCTGGTACATTGGTGTGTCCTGTATTGAGATTTCTTTATCTCTGTACACTATGAAGTGCGTCCTTCCCTCATGAAAGACCACAAGAAAAAAGTCAATGTGGATATGAACAAAAGTCAGACTAGAGCCCATAATGTCATTTAGCAGGTTATATTGGATATATCTGGAAAAATACACACTTACCTAGAGCTACCAAGCAAGATTTGCATGTATCACTGAGAACTGGAACTGGGGCACTCCCCCAATTATTTTACTGCATAAACAGCTAGCCACAAAAGCTAGCACTAGTGTACTGCTTTAGAGTGATAGGAAATGTTTCCATGCTGCAGAGAAGGAAGGCCAAACATTGACATGGACTGGCTTGTACGGTGGAATCTGCCTGTGTCTTCAAAGGAACATGATAGACAGGAGAACAGCATGCTGCTGTCTGTCTTTTAAGTTTGGCAGTTCCCTTTGTTTATCTCATGGTAACATTGTCTTCACAGAGCACTGACTTATTCATGTTTTCAAAATGCAAAACAACTCTGTGCATTCCCCCTCCCCCCCAAAAAAACCCTTTGATCTCCAGTATTTCAATAATTAGTAATATATATTGTCTTTATGGAATCCTGCATCTTATCTTTATTCTGTTTTGGAAGTGCAGTATTTTGTCTCATTTTACATGAGATAATAATAAAGTGAGCACACCACATATTACGTTCATCTGTATCCCTGGAAAAATTCAAAAGAACTATTTTTTGTCACTAGGAAATGACTAGCAACACCTAGGGAAAAATGAGAGTGTTACAAAAATAGATGCATTATACATAGCACTCAGTAAAACTGTAAAATTAGAAAAATTTCTAGACAGCAAACAGACATCCATTTCTTTGACTGCCACAATATAAGTCAACATACAGAATGCTGTCATTTGTTTAAAAGCATCAAATTGTTATGCAATTTAACTGTATGATTGACAAGCCAAAACTGAGTTAAAATAAGGTGTGTATACTGTTTGTCAGATTACAAGGATAATCTTTTGAAGCTAATCCTTTTACTTTTCACAGTGTTCTTTACAGAAGTCTTGTCCTTCATGTTGGCATTATCTTACATTGTTGGACGACTATATTTGTGTGTGTGTGTGTGTGTGTGTGTGATAAATATAATTTATAATTAACTATCCGGATTAAGACATCTGGACAGTCAGTGGAATCCTCAGATGTTGTTAATTGTTTTCTGTGGAATATGTTTCTTTTAAAGTTTTAATAATCACCAATTGAAGTTTAAGATTATTTTTTACAAGCAAGCCTTACAATTGTAATGAAATAGCTGAGCCTTTTCAAATACTTTTTAAATGGAAAGGTACAATGGTTCCAGTGTATACTACTTTTCAGGAATCTGTGTAAAAATGAGGCATTTATAATATGCTTCAGTGGTACATATGCTTACCTTTGTTTCAGAGAATCTTACAGGCCAGGATTTTTAAGAGAGATTAGCTTTGCTTTGACCACCAGTATAGATGGCCAGATTTAAACTAGTCAGTAGGTTGGTAGCTGAGCACTTTTGAAAATCTGGCCCTTACTTAGGTGTCTACATGGGAACTGAGCTCTTTTTAAAATTTAGGCCTAAGTGTGGGTACTGAGCTCTTGAAAAGCTGCTGGTGAGGTCATTTGAAATTTTGTTCCATAATGAGAGAGCAATGTGAACAACACCAACATGTAACTTAATTATGAACTGTTCAGTTATGTATGATAGAGCTCACAAATTGTAAATATGCCTTTCATTCTGAACCAGAATTTGATACCCATACTTCACTGAAGACCCACTGAAAAAAATGAGATACTGGCACAATAAGATACTCATGCTTAGCATGAATGAGAATGGCAGTACCTGGTCCTATGATAATACACTTCATAATTTAGTAACATTTTACTTGAAAATACAAAGAAGCTTGAAATTTCTGCTCCCAAGGAAAAATATTTTCATATTACTTCCTAGTCCAGTACTGTTCCCCACACAATTTAGGGATCTCAGGCCCCTACCCTCTCTTTTGGGTATTCAGGAAGTAAGGAACCCATCTTTACCCCTCCAGGGGCTCCAGGATAACACCCATTCCTGGTGGACTTGGAGCTCTAAGGATCTGCAGGGCCTTTTTCCAGTGAAAAGGCCTTACACAGTAATATCCTTACCCTCTATTTATTAACAGTTACCAAAACAGAATACATATGCTAAGCATTCAATGCTCCCCACTCCCAATAAGGCTGACAAACCTTTCTTGATGGCCAGTCAAGATTAGATTGTCCGGGGCTCCGGCTTCTGCACAGTGTGGTCAGCAGGGTGTAGAAATCTGGCAGCTCTGATCTTGAGCAGCGTCCTGGAGTTAGGTTCCAAAGAACTTCCTTTGGACCTCAGTTTATATAGTTAAAACTTGGGTCCTGCTTAGCTTTAACTTAATCAATCATTTTAAATTGGTTAAGGTATAGCTTAAAAATCATGGAGCGGATCCTCAAGGAAACCATTTTGAAGCACTTGGAGGAGAGGAAGGTGTTCAGCAACAGTCAACATGGATTCACCAAGGGCAAGTTATACCTGACCAACCTGATTGCCTTCTAATAGGAGATAACTGGCTCTGGGGATATGGGGAAAGCGGTGGACATGATATATCTTGACTTTAGCAAAGCTTTTGATATGGTGTCCAACAGTATTCTTGACAGCAAGTTAAAAAAGTATGGATTGGATTAGTGGACTATAATGTGGATAGAAAGCTGGATAGATTGTCGAGCTCAATGGGTAGTGATCAACTGCTCAATGTCTAGTTGGCAGCCGGTATCAAGCGGAGTGCCCAAGGGTCAGTCCTGGGGCCAGTTTTGTTCAACATCTTTATTAATTATCTGAACAATGGATTGCACCCTCAGCAAGTTCATGGATGACACTAAACTGGAGGGAGAGGTAGATAAGCTGGAGGGTAGGGATAGGGTCCAGAGTGACCTAGACAAATTGGAGGATTGGGCCAAAAGAAATCTGATATGCTTCAACAAAGACAAGTGCAGAGTCCTGCACTTAGGGTGGAAGAATCCCGTGCACCACAACAGGCTGGGGACCGACTGGCTAAGCAGCAGTTCTGCAGAAAAGGACCTGGGGATTACAGTGGATGAGAAGCTGGATATAAGTCAGCAGTGTGCCCTTGTTGCCAAGAAGGCTAACGGCATCTTAGGCTGCATTAGTAGAAGCATTGCCAGCAGATCGAGGGAAGTGATTATTCCCCTCTATTCAGCACTGATGAGGCCACATCCGGAGTATTGCATCCAGTTTTGGGCCTCCCACTACAGAAAGGATGTGAACAAATTGGAGAGAGTCCAGCGGAGGGCAATGAAAATGATCAGGGGGCTGGGGCACATGACTTATGAGGAGAGGCTGAGGGAACTGGGCTTGTTTAGTCTGCGGAAGAGAAGAGTGAGGGAGGATTTGATAGCAGCCTTCAACTACCTGAAGGGGGGGTTCCAAAGAGGATGGAGCTCGGCTGTTCTCAGTGGTGGCAGATGACAGAACAAGGAGCAATGGTCTGAAGTTGCAGTGGGGGAGGTCTAGGTTGGATATTGGGAAACACTATTTCACTAGGAGGGTGATGAAGCACATGAATGGGTTACCTAGGGAAGTGGTGGAATCTCCATCCTTAGAGGTTTTTAAGGCCCGACTTGACAAAGCCCTGGCTGGGATGATATAGTTGGTGTTGGTCCTGCTTTGAGCAGGGGGTTGGACTAGATGACCACCTGAGGTCTCTTCAAACCCCAATCTTCTATGATTCTATGAAACTAAAGTCCTACAAAACAGCATCCATCCATCACCCATCCTACCCCATTACGAAACAATTCTTTAACCAATCAGACCCCACCACCTTAGTTGATTTAAATCTGGCAAAATTAGTTACGCAACAGTCAGAAACAATTAAAGAATCAGACAGAGGCCACACAGATAAACAATAGAGAAGTAGGGACCATAAAGGCAAAATAATAGAAGTATAGATTTCACAGTTGCAACTGTGGATAAGTGGTTTCTTGCCAGACAGAATGCTATCAAACAAAGTTTTCTTTAAACATCTTAAGACCATTTTTTTAATCTGGTGATTGTGGTTACTATTAGGACAGGATCACCTTCTTTACAGCCTGATCTTACATTGTTTTAGTACAATTTAGATGGAACGTGAGGATGTGACTCTCTGCAACTCAGCTCATGGCTGCTGTTTCTCACTCTGGCTGCTGCTTTTACTAAAGAAAAAGGCCTCAGACCATACAGTATGGCTAGTGGATCTACTGCCTATTGTTCGCTTTCTGGAAATTTGCAGGCCCCATCTAAGGTGTGTGTGTGTGTGTGTGTGTGTGTGTTGGAAAATAGTGATATTTTACCCTAGCACAAATTGTAATTTTTCATAAATTTATCCCAGGAGAAATTTCACTGCTGTTGCAGTTGAAATGTTCTGTGTCTGTTTTTGCTTTTTAATCTTTCATAGTTAGTATTACCTGGAATCCTTTGGCTTCGATCATGCTCTTAGATATACAATGATACAGCACCCTGGAGCTCATGCAGTTGACTACAGTGCCCGTGAGCAAATCTGTTTCAGCTGTTTTACAATCCCAGCACCAGTGTGTATTTGGGGCCCTCTCTGAAGTCAATGAAAAGACCCCCCACTAGTTTCAAAAGGCATTCGATCAGGCTCTTGTGTAGTAGCCCAGAAATTAACCCTCATTTTTGGTACAGTTAAGGGATCCATCATGAAAGGTGCTGCTTGCCTTCAGATATCATTGGAAATTGAAGTCAGGGCCTCAGCAGGATCTTCTCCTGAACAAGATTTGAGTTGAACCAGGTCTGCCTTTTGGAGAAGCTTGCATAACTGAGTAAAGGGGACCAATGCACCTGTATCTCAGATCCCCAAAAAGAGAGGGATGAGAACTCAAAGACAAAAATGAAAAAAAAAAATCCACCAAACTTTCATGCACCTGCTGCGTAGGAACTGAAATACACATCTGTATTTCAAAAGTGTTTTTTTCTCTTCAATAAATGTCTTCAAAGGGAAAACATGGGTTATTAAGTAATATCAAGATTATTAACATTATCTGCTTGAACCACATTAGTGGTACTGCTCAGTAATCTCTTACAAGCTGTTAGTTTTCAACACTCTCCTGTAACAAATGATAGTGAAACTTAAATATGTCTTCTCTAGGATCCAAATTCAAGAATACGTTTCAGTCCTATTTTTCATTATTCCTCAGCGTATACCTTGTTGAAAAGTGATATTCATACCCATTAGACAAATGTGATCGGAATTGTTGCAGTTATATATCACACATCAACACCTGTTTGTTTCCTTTCTTATTAAAAATGTGATATGCACTGAAATCTGGTTGCATTTGAAAGGGTGAAAATACATATCAGGACCAAATCAAAGGTTTTCTAAAAGAGCACTGGAGCATACCTTCCAGAGTATCACTTGATAAAGCTGATCTACAGAAGCTGGTCCCTAGCATGTATTTTCAAAAGAAGCCTCTTAGCATGTTGAGGCCGCTTTTCATGACCTAATGGTGATTTTAAATGGATAGATTTAACTGAGCGTTTTTTTTGCACATGACCTTTAAAGGGAAAAAAGAACAATGTTAGCATTCAACCCAAACTCTGTAGTCTGTCACTTTGTATACCGTACCATTACTGGCAAAATTTAAAGGAAAACTGCATCCATTTTGCTCAGCCCAGCACTATGGAAGTTCACAGGGTAAAAAGTACTTGTCACCATTTTTAAATTACAATTGGCATTCCTGAGAGGGCGGCCATTTTACTGAAATATGATCTGTCTATTCTATCCTATGTATCCAACCTCCCTGTCCCATTCATGTATTTTAGAGTGCATATCACACCCCTCACTGTGATATTTGAATGCAACTGAATTATAAACACACATAATAGTCTAAAACGTACATTCTCCCCTTTGCCTGGTGGCATGCAAAGAGAGTGTGTGTGAATGAGTGTGTGGATTTTCCTAGCTTTCAGAAGATATTACACTTAGTAAAGCTAGTGAAAAGAGGTGGCTCTCACATAGGAATTGACATTGACAGGGTTGCAGTAGGCTAGCTATCTAGTGCTTTGTTTGGTGGTTGCCCTCTTGAGGTTCAGAATCTAAGCTTTTATTTAAAAATACCCCACAAAATGCAAAGTTCCTAAGCCTTATGGTTATGAAAATAACATTTCACTTGTGAAACAGAGTGTAAATTGATGCAATGATGTCTACCTGCATACACAGAACAAGAGACAGTTCCTGCCCTGAAGAACTTATCATCTAAATAGACAACACAGACAAAGAGACATCTGTCACAAAGAGGGCAGCCTCTTGAACAGCTGAAAATGAAAGAAGGCATTTCTGGCTGCTAAGGCCATTTGGATGTCCAGGAACAGTGGGCTCAGATGGACTCATCTCATCTTGGTGAAGGAAGAGCAAAGGCCCTAGCGTGAGGGCTCGTCTATATGAACATTTAGTGTGTGGAAAGGTGGGGTGTAAATCTATCACACACTAGTCTGCTGTGCATTAACTGTCCATGTGGATCCTGCTGCCATGCATTAAAATTTCCCCAGTGCGCTTTGATCTACTCCCATGTCAAAGCAGGATAGAGCAAAGTGCACTATAAACTGTTACTGTGTGGTAGATTTCCACCCCAGCTTGTTACACACTAACTGTTTATACAGACAAGCCCTGACAGCATAGTTATGCTGTGGACAGTTTTATTTAAAGTGTGCTCATATTAAAGGCCAGCTATTGGCTCAAACTTCCTTCGGTGCTTTTAGAATTTCCAGTTGCTGACTTCTGGCTAGGGAGGTGGTATAGCTGTAACCCAGCGCCCTGGCACTAATCTCTGGGATGGCTGCCATTTGTGATATTAGCATTACGGGAACCCAGTATGGAAGAGACTGCCTATCCGTTTCCAGAATGTCCAATATTGCTTTTAAAGACCTTTACAAATTAAATATAATTGGCCAGAACCTCAGCTGGTGTGAAATGGCACACTTCCATTAAAGACAATGAAGCTATGCTGATTCACAGAGCTGAGCTACAAGCCCTACAGCTTTTCCTTTGACTATTTACACTTTTACTAAAGGAGGCTAGAGACTGTCGACTGGTTTCCATCATCGGTCTCCCACTGTAGTGTCGCAAATGTCTCCTCTTTGCAGCAAGATGGTTGCAACCAGCACTAGGTTAACTGTAATTAGAGATTTTTAAAAAGCACATTTCACTGTGCATTTATGGTCTCATATGCTCCTTACTCTGCAAACTTTTAGACTGTCAAGCTGAACAAAATGGGTGTCATTTTTCTTTATTTTGCCAGTGAAAACTAGAATTCTTTGGAATAATAGGTAAGCTGTCCTGGTTATTCATAAACATCTTATTTATGCATCTTCACTGTTGTGATAAATTAACTGGGTTTGGTTTATATTTCCCTACAGTTTACTTTAAATAATCCTTCACAGTGTTTCACTGCAAGACCACATAAGATTCCTTGTTTAATACCCAGAATGCTGAAATGGCATTTTGAGCACAGACTGTAATGCATAACAAGTGTATAATTTCTTATTGGGAATGCTGTGCAAAAACTTGTTTTCCTATCAGCCACTCCAAAATTTTGCTTCATTCACTAGAACCCCCGTGTATCTACAGGGGTAATTTATAATTAGAACTGCAGCAAGCAATATTCCAGAGACGCATATGTTTGTGGACGAGCCCGTTAGGCAGCACTCCAGATCTGAGCCCCTACATGCCTCCATTTGGCCAACAGCCTTCAAGCTGGGCTCACAATTTAAGAAAGGATCATTCTTGGCTGATTTGAAGAAAAGTGGGAAGCTGCCTAAGCTCTGGACCCTGCTGCAAATGAAAAGGGAAAGAAGGGTGTGTGCGTGTGTGAAATTATCAAGTTTAATTGACCAACTTAGATCCTAAGCACTTTGATGCAGGGGTGGTAGCTTATTTTTTTCTTAAGCACCATGCACTTTTATGGCACTATATAAATAATAGTAATAAGGCACTAATCGGAGTCAGTCCATCACATCCTTGCACTGTGAAGATTACCCCCATGATTCTGATTTTTAAGAGCAGCAGAATGAGCAGGAGAGGGAGGGAGAGGATGAAACAGGAAGCGGGGATTTGCATTTGTGGCTGATTCAGCTATCAGGGATGAGGATGGCTTTGCATACTATCAAACCTGCCAAATGCTCCCAGAAGAGGCCTGTGAGGTTGCTTATTACTATTATTATTTTGTGACTATTTTTACTGCAGAAAAGGAAGGAGGGAGGCTGGAATGAGAGAGAGAAAAGATTGGGCATATAAATTATGTCAGTTTACTACTAATAATCAAATCAAATTTTCATTGACTTCAATGGACTCTAAATCAGGCCCATAATCGTTAAACTGTCATATTTCCAGAACAGTTCACATTGATTATCTCCAAAGTAGTAGTTTTAACTTCTGTTCGTATTTGTTTGGTTTGTTCCAAGGGCTAGCCCCAGAAATGTGATATTTCCAAAATCGTCTTTTTATTTTGTCTTGCTGCCTTATCTCTCCATCTGCAGCCCGTGCAGACACACACGCTCTTCATTTCTCCATTACTGTCACTCCAGCTCCACAAGCTTGGAGAGATTTAAAAGGAGAAAAAAAAAAGTTTGCTGACTGAGAAGATGTTTCCCTAACCCAGAGTTCTGTTTCTAATATCCTTCATTATTCTACAATTTTAAAGCAGATAGATCTCTGATAGTTCTTGAACTATCCCCATTTTGTGCCGCACATTAAATATTTGTACTTTTTAAAATTCAGAGTTCAGCAGACTGGTCTGTAAAATGGGAACCAAACATTTCCCCATAAATATATTACAGAATCACAAAAGCTAAAAAAGTCTTATCTGAATCATCCTTTCTCTGACCATGGATTTTTTTCTAGACATATATGTACCAAAGTGAAAGGTGTATGTGTATATACCTAATGCAGCCTGGTTTTGATTCAGAAGAATACAATTATGTCTCTCCGGTGCATCCCTGATGCCTTTCCATATTATCAAAAGTGATTCTACTATTTGTAAAATGGTAACAAGAAACAAAGCAGGCTTGGAACAATTGAGTGGTGTCCTTTCTAGGAGAATTACTGTAATAGGAGCTGCTAAACTTATTGCACTTAAAAACACAAATAAGAATGTTGGTCAGAAGTTGTCAGTAGGTGGTCTCTTAATATCTCTGCAGTTTTGAAGTTATGAAAAGGAGCAAGACTTTTGAAATCTAGAAAAGAACGAAAGAAAAGCTAGAAACCAAGTGAAAGAGCAGAGTCACAGCACCGGTGACCCGAGAAACCTCATTGCTCCAGTTATACTGGCACAATGTCACGTTCTCAGCCACTCCATCACCAGCAAGGGAAAAAAAAACCCTTTTCCTTTCCTTTTAGTCAAAGGCAGTGGGTAAGCAGAGCACGCGGTTCAGAGGGTCATTAAAAAGCATCAAAGGAGGCAGCCTCATGATGGTAATAAGACGGCTGCAAGGAAATAAAGTGGGCATTGATCTGCACTATCGAGTGTGACATTTTAACCGAAGCTAAAAGCCAAGAGCAGATCTAGCCCCTTATTCATCTGCCTGCCTGTTTTAGTAAATTGTCTTTTTTTCCCCCCAACCAGTGGCCTCAGAGGTCACTTCGTATTAGCTGCCTTGTTAATACCAAGGCAATCAATACTTAATCAACAAGTAATGGGATTTTGCAGTCATCCTGTATGATCTTTCAATAAAGCCCCGAATCTATCTCAGCCCATTCAGAGCCTGACTAAAGGTGCACGATTGCTGCAAAGCAGGGATTTGATGGTCTGATGCTCTTAGGCTGATCTGCATCTGATTAAGACACCATGCAGCCACTGTCCTTCACCCCTTTGTTCCTTTATCCCCGTATAATGTAGCATGGCACAGAAATTCATCATCTTAGCTTTTAGATGCAACAGCAAAGGAATTAATATTTTCTTAGTGCATGATGTTCCAGCCTCTTTGGTCATGATATGCAACCAAAAAAACCAAGGTGGAAATGAAACAGGAACAATGACAGTTTTAATGCACTATATTAAAAAAGGCAGCTATAGCAAATGGATCCCAAACAGCCTTTTCTGCTCCTGCCTCTTCAGCCCTCATAGCCAGAGAGAGTGTGTGCTAGTGATACAGAACCAGGCACCGGGCATGGATAGGTAGATGCTAGAGATGATCAGCTAAGTCAGGAGAAAAGGGACAAAAGCAAGAATTTCAGGCTTCACAACTCCTCTGTTTATTTTCCGACATTCAAGTACATTGGTGACGTGCCGCATGTTCATGGTGCCATTTTCAGCTAATTACTTGCTGCCATTTTACCATCCTGCTGCAACTTACCCTCGCTTCTTCCATTATTCCCAGAAATTGGCTTGTGCTAATGCAGTCTAATAAAAAACATATGTGGATTCATCCAGATAATTTGGCCCACAATATTTCCCTTTTCAAAAGCAACACCAACAAAAGTCTTTAATAAGACAATGGGTGTGGGATTGGCCAGTTCAAAAAGATCAAGAACAATATTAAAAATGAATATCATAGGCTAGCAACAAGTTTATTTAGAAATATACTTTCTGCTTTTAAATAGAACAGATAGTGCCATTACTTAAGAAAAAAACATTCCTTTAAGAAGAAGCTCTCTTTCCAAAGTAGCATACTGCAGGGACCATGTGATGCAGGGACTGCTATGGTAATTAACTTTATTGAATAGTAAATAGTATTATATAATCTCTTACATGTGGCCAGAGCACAAGTATACACTGCTTCTAGGCATCTCCAAAATTAGGAACCAGTGTTGCACTGAGCAGCTTAATGTAAATGTGAACACTGAGTGTCAACAACATATCTGGGTTTCAGAGTAGCAGCCATGTTAGTCTGTATCCGCAAAAAGAACAGGCGTACTTGTGGCACCTTAGAGACTAACAAATTTATTAGAGCATAAGCTTTCGTGGGCTACTGCCCACTTTTCTCTGAATCACCAAAAGTTTTTGGGTGGCGATATGTGGCACCACTGTAACTGGTCAGTTGTGCACACAGCTAACATGATGCTGCACAGATATCTGGGGTTTGCTTTCCTCCGCTGTTGGCTTTTGAACCTGCAGAAGACTGGAGTGACACCTCCACAGTTCGCCACTCACTGCCAAAATCCCAGTCATCTCCCCAGGTCATCCACACTGTTCACTGTAAAACAATGAATGTATCACACAGGCACCTAGTTACTCCGGGAGAGAGAGTAAGATATGAAGGGGAGAAGAAGAAAAGCGAAAAGGCAATTAAACACTAAAGGCATGAGGACAGGGAAAATTAAAAAAAAAAAAAAAAAAAAAAAAAAAAAGAAATGTGAAATAAGAGAAATACTGGGAATAAAACAAACATAGCAATCAAACAAATGTGCTTCAATGCTGAGGCCTGCTCACTCAGTGATAGTGGTGACTGGTAAATGTTGACAGTGAGGGGCTGTGTTGAAGGAGGAATCTATTAGATTCAAGTGCTGTCTGAGAGTGTTTTGTGCGACTCCATTAACTCAAATGATTGAATTAATGGTAACATGAGCTAGGTATGTGTATGAGAATTTAGTAACCTAATTCACCTTATGCTTTATTTTGTGGCAGGGAATTTCTGGTATCCAAGCCTACGCTTTGCATATCCTGCTGTCCTGGCCAGGGGATCAAATATCTCCTCAGGAGCTCATATTGCTTCGTGCAGTGGCATTTTCATCCATTGTGAAATGCCATTATCCCCACCCCCATTTAATTCTTTACTTGCCTAATCCTCATGTCCATGCTGTGAAGCTGCCTATGCCGTACTTGCTGTGCCTCAAAGAGAAGAGAATATGCAAGTGTCAGGGCTGTTCCATTCCTACAGGGTTCAAAATGCCACCTCATGATGTTTACAGTCTCCAGCAACCTGGGAAGTACAAAGTTCCATCACGTTGCCTTACATCCCATATGGATATTGTACACACGTTGGGGAGGAGACAAGTGCAACAGGAAAACCACTCATGTGGGGTAAACAATTATATATCCATCAAATGTCTTACTATGCAGCTATTTTAGGTAGCTCACATGTCCACATCCCCTGCTTCTATTAACCAGGGGCTGAGGAGGTGGTGTTTTGGTTTTGAAAATGAAGCCAACAGGGGTTCAGAGCTGGGTTTCATTTTCTCTGAATCACCACAAGTTTTTGGGTGGCGAGGGTCTGGCGATATGTGGCACCACTGTAACTGGTCAGTTGTGCACACAGCTAACATGATGCTGCACACAAATGGTACACATTTTTCAAAACATGGGTGCAACTACTGTACATATTTCACACAGCCACATGTGCCAACATTTTCAAACCTATGTTTGGCTCTTTAAATCATGTTTACGCACAACAATATAAGTGGTCTGATTTTCAGAAGTTCTAAGCTCCTGCAAATCCCATTAAAATGGATGGGAGGAAAGTTCAGAACTCTTACTCCTTTTGAAAAGCAGACTGCTTTTATTTTTGTACCTATACATGGGTTTAGGAGCCAGACTTTAAACACAATCCTCAGTCCCTTTCAAAATAAAGCCATTTATATGTAGGTGCCTAAATGTGAATCAGGATGCTCTGTTTATATACTCAGGTTTAAAAATGTTGGCCATGATGGTTTTGGCCAAGATATGCTTTTTATAGTAACTGAATACTGTCTGTGTCATCGGTACCCCTTCCCTCTTTCCCACACTCATCCACACAAATTCAACAAAACATTTTCTTCACCTATTCCTCTTTAATAAATAAATAAAGATATCCCATCTCCTAGAACTGGAAGGGACCTTGAAAGGTCATCGAGTCCAGCCCCCTGCCTTCACTAGCAGGGCCAAGTACTGATTTTGCCCCAGATCCCTAAGTGACCCCCTCAAGGATTGAACTCACAACCCTGGGTTTAGCAGGCCAATGCTCAAACCACTGAGCTATCCCTCCCCCCTACATACATCCAACTCTCAGGGCCAGTTTGGACAGTTAAGAGAGTGTTTCACAAAAGTGAGATCTTGCAAAGAATGATTGGCTCTTGCAGAGGTGCAATATATTTGGTGGGAAGGGTCCCTACACAGGACATTGCTATTTTAAATTCACCTTGTTAGACAGCACTAAGTGCAACCCTCTGGGTATGTCTACACTGCAATGGAAGACTTGCAGCTGGCCCAGGTCAGCTGACTTGGACTGAGGGGACTGAGGCTACAAAATTGCATTGTAGACATTTGGGCTTGCAGTGGAGCCTGGGGTCTGAAACCCCATGAGGGGAAAGGGTCCCAGAGCCCAGGCTCCAGGAATAAGGACTCCCGGAACCCTCAAAGTCCCTGTGCAACCTCTGAAGACAGTGCAGAGTGTGCACCCCACCACAGGGGTTCATCATTCCTGGGTATTCTGGAGAAGTCTGAGGCCACAGCCACATTCCCATTTGGAGAGGCCAGCGCGGCTGTGAAAGAAAGCCAGGAGTACTCATGGCATTCCCTGAGCATGAGCACTGCAATAGCAGCTATTCCTTTCCGCAGGGGTGTAAGGCTGCGGGAGGCCATTGTGCACCTGCCCAAAAAGCCTTCAGCCTCCTTGTTGGCAAAGGCTGACTCGGAGTTGTGTGCTGTGCTGTTTCATAGAGACAAGTATCTGTATCATGGGTGGGGCGATGGTTAAAATTAGAGTTGTGTGAGTCTTACGGGGTTTGCACACTGAACCATCTTCTTTAATTTACAGAGATTGGAAGCGAACCAAACCCTTCAGGTTTACTTGCACATATTTCTCCCAGCTCTCTCATTAATATTCAGACTCCCAAATGCCATCTGAATCCAGGCATTGGCTTGTGCACCCCTCTCCACTCAGCTCCAGCCTACCTGCTGTTGCTACTTCATCCTCTGCTCCCTGATGAAGTCCTAGAGGTCTATGCTTGTTGTCTTCTCTTCCTCCACATGCACCTTAGGAGCGAGGGCACCAACATAGGGAGCTGTGGGCCTGATTCCTGTGGAAGGACTGGGGGGAGGTAGGGCCTGGTATGCTTCCCCCCGCATACTTGTCCAGGAGCTTCTCATCCCCAGTACCTACATAGCTGGTGACAGGTGTTGCTTGGGAAAGTGACATGTGTGTGTGTGTGAGAGAGAGAGACCCCTTTGAGATAGAAGGGGGGGAAACAGCACTGGTTGCTTGACAAGGTGAAAAAGAACCATGTAGGGCTGGGTCAACCGAATGCTTAAATATGACAAATATCAGCTAATAGTAATTGACTTTGACTATTAAATATGTCAACAGCTTTTTTTATTCAGCTCACTGATCCTTGCTAAAAGATTCAACCCCATGCTCTAATATATAGTAAATTTCATATGATTCTGGTTAAAATCTGGCTAAATATTTGAACTCTGTCACATTTTAGCAGAACCTAAACTCTGGGGCTTGTATGTTTTGCCTCTCAAAAAGCAAGAATTTTACGGTGCCTAACTCCTTTAAGCTACTTTGAAAATCCCAGCGTTAAGGAATAGTCCAAATGCATGCTGTACCCTTCTTAAGATACTTTGCAATCATTCTGTGCACCACATACAGATATGAAACTGGTAGCATTTGAGTGATTATGATAAAGCTAAGAATATTTTAGTTTAGATGAATTACAAACACCCAAACCCTATGGAACAATGCAGGAACGTGGTCATTAGTTACTTTGCTCTTGCCCACAGCATTCTTTCATGTTTTGAAACAGAAGTTGAGCAGTGGTTAATTTATGTTCATCCATGTGTCCCAGTTCTTTAGGGGTCTGAAGAATCTCTTTCTAGATGGTTTTAGTTATGTAAACCTTGAAGTCATATCTCTGCTGTGCTCTAGATATCTGCTGCCAGAATCAGCACCAACTTTGAGGGCCAAACATGTAGGTGATGTACCTAGTGGTGTGAGTTACATGTTAGAAAATCAGATCAGGCTGGGGAAAGATGACATGATTTACACACTTGGCTGAAGGAAAGGTGGAAGGAGATCAAGAGGGGAGTATAAAATAAAGCATATGGTGCCCAGTAAGGTGACGTCCTTCTTACACCCTCCTGTTGGATGGTTTTCTTGCTACAACCCAACTTCTTGATTTGGTGAGGATGTAAATTACATGGGTTTGCACTAACTGACACCAATCCACATTCAACTACATCAAATCACCCATCCCTGACTTAATCACCATCCTTCACAACGTCTCTGTGGCTGGCCCTGCGATTTCAGATTTGTCTGTTGGTTGCTGTAGCTCACTCTATAAGTTCTTTGGCTGTCTTTGTGGCCCATGATTTATGGCTGGGTGAGGAGATTCAAGACAATGCCAGTGCTACATGATATTTGGGTACTCAAGCAATAAGACACCTGTGACTCTTCTCTGGAGACACAGCTCTATGTCGTCTTTGAATTTGGGGGGGCTGAATCCATTCAGCAGGCTCTTTTGTAGCCATCTTTAGCTCAGTTGGCTATGTTTTAGTATTAAATTTTAACTCATAGGGATTTAGAAATTGCTCTGGACAGTGTTGTTTTAGCAGGGTTTTGAACTCTGAATGGGAAAGATCAACAATGTGTCTTGTATGCATTTTATAAGAGATGACAGACTACAGCAAGTTACTAGGAGTCTATATTAGGGAGAAATCTTGCATGTAGCTTGGATGGGGATAAGAAAAAAAATAGAGAAGGATATGGGGTATTTTTGTCCTGCAACAAGATATCTTATGGTCAGTTTATTAAACAGGTCAGCCGGAAAGGACAGCAGCTTAGTGAGTTGTGTTTAGCTGCAAGACATGCCTGGACTAAACAGAAATGTTCATTCCTGCTTAAGCCAGACAATCTCACAACTATCAGCTGTGAGCTACACCATGGACAACTGCTAGCCTATCCCTGCATTAGGGACATGTTGATACTAGTCTGTTCTGACACCTTTTATCAGCTCCAAAAAGTAGCCTTGTTCTCCTCAGTGTATCATTTCTTCTCTGCTGGGTTTTGCTAGTGTACGGTTTAAGACATGTGCCTTGAACGTACAGCAATTTACTGGAGTCTGTTCACATGTTGACCCCTGGACACTGAAACAGGAGGATGGCAGTGTAGCCTCATAACTTGAATTCCACTCCACGTTTGATTGTCATCAACATGCCTGCCGTAAACGAATGTCATTGTAATGCAGAAGTGGACTCAGCCTCTGGTTGGAGGCAATTCTTGGCTGATTGTATTCGGAAGCCACATTTGAAAAGAGAAATCTGTGTTTTGCTGATGACGGGGAGGGACCAGCATAACTGGCAGGTGATGTGGTGTCTGTCTGCAACTTCAGTAAGTCAGTGGAGGAATCAGGCTCCTTCCTTTAGTAGTGTAGCGTCTGTGCACTTGCAGCACTGTCTCCCCGATGGGGCTGGTGACATCTGCACTAAACAGGGAGGCTGAATTTGATTGGTATTATTAACTATGGTGTTGCAACACTTTTCAGTTTCCACTGGGCATTATTTTGAATGGTACAGGTGAGAGCACAACCTTTTTCATCTCCTGACATGAACAGATTCACTTAAATATGTTTCTTTTCCCTTTCCCACAACTTTTTTTTTTCAGAGCCTCTTGACATGAAATAAACTCTTGCTGTTGTAAAATCAGTGAATGGAGTCATGAATATATTTCTTGTCCTTGACAGCAAACTGAATAGCTGCTTAACTCTGTGAGGGTACTCAGAGCCCTTGCATCCCTCTTTGCATTAACTCTGGAGAAAGTGTTTTGTTTTCAGACAGGAGGGAAGAACAGAACTGAGACACAGAAGAGGAGGGAGGATGACTCCATGGATTCCCTCCTGCTCCTCAGCGCCAAGCCAGTCTGCTACCTCCTTGCCTGTGCTGAAGTATCCTATATGAAATGCTGTGCAGAGCAGCAACGAAACGGGTTTCAGATCAAATAAGAACCGACTATTGGAGACTCCTTAGGGGCAGCATTGTCTCCCTTGTGATGAGTTAGATACAGTGTGAACCCTACCCACCACTGTAAATTGGCTCTCTCAGCATTCGTTTGTGTAGCTTTTACCTACCTGCTTTCAGATGTCACCAACAGGAAGCAACCGGAATCTTAACTTAGAGCTTGAACCAAACCCAAGGCTGTTTTGCTATTTTCAGAGATGCAACTTGTTTTAAATGTACTCCCGCCCCTCCATGTTTTGGCTTAGTGGATGCACTGAAATACTGAGAGAATGGATTGTTGCTTTCATGGTATTTCTAATCCATGCAAAATCAGCAAAGAGTGGATATATTTCCTATCTAGTGAGCTTTCCAGTCCTGGAAGATTTGCATAAGTTAGGAGAAGTATCCAACAAGGATCAGGACTTCAGCATGCTACCTGAACGGAACGACAAATTCTCTTTAAATTCACCTGGCACAAATTTAGAAAAAAAAAACCTCAGAATTGTACTCAGATTAAAGCTGCTAAAAATAGCACCAATTTGATTAGTATCTCTGCACAAAAGTCACATTTACAGGGTTAGTCTGTGGACACCTCCCCCCCCATCATTATTTATTTATCACATTATTTGTAAATTAATGTTAAAAGCTGCAGATGAAGCTCCAAACTGCTGAGGCTTCACTCCCGCTTCTTCACCTTCAGTTTAGTCCTTGTTCTTGGGCCAAATAAGAGAGGAACCTGAGATCTGTGTATAAAACGCAGGAGCGCATAATTTCTGGTATTGTGCATACAATTCCAAGTGATTGCAAAGCCAGTGTCTAACTTCGTGCTGTGATTTGGCCATGCAATTGTGGTAACTATACACACAAATGACTCACACCATTGCACAAACTACTTGGGCCTCTTCGGTAAACATTTGTGTGTTTTGTCTGTTTTTGCTTGTACTCCAGTAAGGTTAAAAAGTGCTCTCTCTTCTTTTGCCAGACATCCAGGACTCATCCCCTGTTGAATCTCCATGGGCAGGATACATCACTCCCTGAATAAACAACATAAGGGACCAATGTTGAAAGGGAAGGCTTTGTGTAGAGAACTGATTGTGTCCTGTATGTACCAAATCAGACGTGTTCTCTTCAGGACCCAGGGACTTCCCAATGGAATGGGAAAAGACAGCGTTTCAGTGCCAGTAGTGAGGAAGGCCTGGCAGCATTGCAGAACTGTCCAGCAGGCTTCTAGAGAGCAGTAAGCTCAGGTGTCTCCAGGCATTCACACGGCAGCCCTAGTTATCTGGCAGCAAAGACGTCATGTGCATTTCCTAGTAAAAACCACTCCTGAATTCAGTGTGTCAATGCAAAAAATTATGCTTGCTTGTATAAGGGCTTTATTAAATAGGTCTGTGAAAAATAGTGTTTTGTTTGTGCACTATCACTGATCTCTGCATTCATAATTAAGGATGCAACTTACTGTGTCCTTTGCATTCAGATTCAGATATCAAGGAGCTCTTTCTTTTTATTCTGATATATCAGTTTACATCTGTTTTAATTTTTTGTTGTCATCGCATATATATGTCAGTCTAACCCTCACATTGTTTCCAAACAGAGTACATTTACCCCCCAAAACGATTTGATTTCTGGGGAGCTAGAGACTCCTATTCTTGAGCTGGAATAGCTGAGAACTGTGACAAGGATCTGACTAGCAGGGCTGTGTGTATGGTCCCAGTGATAGGCTGGCTTTACTTGCTCTGTGTTCTTCATATTGTTTAGAGGTCTGTTGCAAAATGACAGCTTTCACAATGACAGCTACTCCTTTAACAAGCAGTCATGCTCAACAGTCATTGCTTGATTGCCAATATTTACCTTGCTTTATTACATTACTGTAAATTTTGGTTGGCTAGCACAGCCAATAGATGACTCTGACAATCTGGAACCTGAAGGGCGCTGATGAAATTAAACACCACCTTTGCGTGCCATCTGAGCCTCTGGACAGGCAAGTGAAAATAAATGTTCCAAAGGTTGTACTTTATATAGCCATAGACTTGACCTCTAAGTGCCTTAAAAGGGCTCACATACTTAAAGGTGCATTACTAGGCCTTACACTAATTCACTGTGATAGCTAAAGTGCTTTGTGTATACCACAGGAGACCAGAAGCCCTTGAGGATCCTTTAGAGCAGAGCGTTTGGGCAGTTAGCATTATTCAGCTTGAATTTTGTATTTGTAGCCAGTCATGAGTGAAAGTAGGGGTAGACCATTTGCATATTGTTTTGGTATAAAGCTAGAAAAATGCTTCCATATGGGTAAGTCATGTAACTTCGCCCTGTGTATGTTTTTCAGATACCTGAAAAACCCTAAACAAGACAAGGCCCATTTTTTGTTTTCCTAGGAGCATTCATCCCTCCTTGTGTTTAAGTTTGCAGGTCTAAGCAAGAATACTTGAGACTGATTTTAATTCTTAACTAGATGGACATGATTTATTAATCCACATTTGAAGTAACAATTGCAGTCGGGAAGAATCAGCGGAAAGCTTTAATTACACTGGAAAATATGCAAGGATGTAGCATGTCCCCATCCAGATTTCACAACACATAACTATCATAATTTTTTAATTTTTTTTTTTTTTGAAAAATGATGATGGAGAACAGAATCCACTGGCTACCCACTCTACTTCAAAGCAGCATCTAAATCAGATTTGAAACTTTAAATAGATCATTTTCTAACTTGCTTGTTAGTGCCCAGCCATATATATATCTATATATACACACTCACTGTGAAGGGTCTTGCCTAACCCAGCTATTATTTTTACATCTGAGCTAACTTGCAGTTTCTGTGCCCAACTCAAAGAAAAAAGATGTTAAATGGTGAGTGTGCACTGGCACGTGAGCTGTGATTAGGTAATTTGGGATCACTCCACAGAAATCACATATGGGCTTTTGGGACTGGGAATTCATTCCTGTTCAAACAATGCTCAGATGGGGAAGGGAAGATCGGGAAAAAAAAAATCATAGTTCCTGAAAAGCAAAATCGCACCATTGAACAAGAAAGTAAAAGCAAACAAACAAACATCTTCCTCTCCTTATTCTGAAAAAAAAAAGAAAAGAAAAAAAAAGAAATTCCAGGACAAAGAAATACTGTAGCACATATTGAATCAAAATGAGGTTACATTAACACATGAGCACCTGTAGTTATGGCTGCAATCCAACTGTGGCCATAACCCCCTGTTTTCTGTCATTTGTAACCCCTGAAGTATTTTCCCCTAGTCTGAGAGTTTCCATGCCTGGTCTCAGTTCCAAAGTGAATTTCTGCCCTTTTTTTCTTTCATTTTATTTTCATGCTTATTCTATTTTATACCTCTTTAATTCCCCTAATCCTCAGCTATCCTTTTTTTATCTGTATTCCCTCACCCCTCCTCTATCAATTGGGGTTAACTGCCCATTAAACCTGTGTTGAGATTATTATAAAACTGGTGGCTGTTAATGCTAACCTTTGCAAAGTCAAATTGTTGTAGCCTGGGGAATTTTTGATTTCTGAGCATAAATAACTCCAAAATATGTGCAAAGTTCAGACCTAGACTTCAAAAAACTCCAGACCTGAGTATGTCCAGATCTAGGGTTGTTGTTTGACCCATTATGAAGAACTAATGGGGTAGCTGTGAAATTCCGATTCTAATGAAGATTACAATTCTCAACGCAAGCCCCAAAGTTAAGGGGTTCTGGATCCATTGTTCTGTGGAAGGCCTATCTATAGGCAAAAACTGCTTCAGAGCTCATATATGGCCTCACTGAGGGAAACAAGTGCTTTAGCACTACAGAATTCTAAGGGATTGAATTGTGGGCACTTGACATTAGCCACCCAGCATGCAGAATTGTGTGCAGTGTGGGTGTACTCGTGCACCCACTCTGCAGTGCAGTTTTCAAATGATAACCAGAGAGAGGGAAATTATTCTTTTTCCTGAATATTGTGAAAGTCACTGATAAGTAATAGTTTCATATTCAGGTCTGGAAATGATGGGGTTCTAGAGTGATGAGCTAATTTGTGCCGCTCTAGCGCCACTTGGTGATCTGTGAGCTGCTGGGCAATCCTTGAATCTTATGGGAGGAGAAGTTCGTTCCTCTTTCACCTCCTACTCCACACATACACACAACTGCACACACAGTCCCAATGGGGAGGAGACATGAAGAAAGTGGTGGAGGATCTCCTGCTTTAGGAGAGGATGTGGGAGTGCAAGATAGACCTAAAACTAATTAAAAGAGATTGAAAGAGATCCCAGCTCAGCCCCACTACCTTGGCTTGAATAGGGAGGGGAAGATCCTGATGACCCATTCCCTAGAGGGCAGGGGGGAGAGAGAGGAGAGTCCCAAAGTGGTAGCTGGGTGGCCATCTCCCCAAGACTAGAGAAGAGAGAGTGAAGGATAAAGGAAAGCAGTTACGGGGCAATCATTGAAAGGGTAGTGTATGCTAACCAATGCACAGTTATGGTTATTTCTTGTTCTAAATATAGGTCGTTTCAGATATCACTGTGTGGTGCTGGCACATGCTAACTTTTTATTGGCAACTACTGTTCTTTAGATGGGGTATTTGGGGTAGCAGATGCAAAAAGGTGAAGTGACTTACTGAAAGTCACACAGCAGGTCAGAGGCAGAGCTAGGACTAGAATCCATGGGCTGATTCTCTGCTGATGTAAATTGACCCAGCTCCATTGAAATCTCTAAAGCTATGCAAATTTATGCCAATGAAGAATGTGGACCCACATCCCCAGCTCCTGGTCCACTGACCCAATCCACTGGAACCAAACTAGCTCTCATAAAGCAGGACAGCTCACAGCCAGTTCTCCAGAACTGTACTGCTCTCTGAATTGGATCTCACTACGGGTGTGCCTATACAAAAAGAGAGCAGCTAGTTTCCCACAATGCCCACTGATGTGCAATGTGTTTTGGTGGGCAGACTGGTGTGTGCATTTGAGAGCAATTCATTTACCACTTGGGGGAAAAGGAGGTTAACAAACAATGGAAACAAACAAACACTTTTTTCCTCACAAAGTATTTTATTCTGTACTTCTTCTAAATTAAAGTATTTGAATATTATCAATGAAATTGCAGACACAAACTCTGAGAATTGGGCTTGAAATCTAAAGTTGCAGGCGTCATTTTACCCACACATGACATTGGTAAGTTACATTAAAAGCTTTTGGATCTTCTCTCAAAACCTGATGAAACTTCGTACCCCAGTACAAATGCAGAAGTACACTTCTGAAGTAAAACATGCTACAACTTCTTAAGATAGCATCAAGACAGTATAGAGAAGGATCCTGTTCACTTTCTTAAACCTTCCTTCAGAAATATGTAACTTTTACAGGGCAACAATGTGGTGTAAAGCCCATTGTGCTCACAGCACATGTACTTATTGTTCTCACCTGACATGGTAAATCAACTTCTTCTTTCAAATGAGAGAGGAAAATAGCGTTGTTTAGATAGCTATGCTCCTTCTTGCCAGTACCTGCTAAGTGTGGACCTCACGCTATGGAACATCAAGCCTTCCTGCTACAGCAGAGCAAACCTTGTTAACGATAGCGTCAGTCTGTTCAATAGAAGTCTTCTACCTCCTTTTCCTCATCCATCCAAGGCAGGATCTATTTTTGTTGCCTGGATGAGAGTAGCATAACAATCAAGCCAAAATTGGGAGTGGTCAGCCAGACAATCGCACGCAGTGCCTCATCAGACATAAAGCTGTGTGTTACTAGAGATCCCTTAGAACTCATAAACAGGCTTCTCCCCTTCATGTGACTTGAAAAGAAGGGAGTTTTTAAAGGTTCTCTGAATGTTTATGGGTAAACAAACAAGAGGGCTAGGAGGCTATCCATGTCTGTAAATCCTCCCCCACTCCAGCGCACCAACTGAATAGCTGTAAATAAGGCAAATGCAAGACTGTACTTGAAAATAAAAGAGCAAAAGAAAGCTCTCTTCTCTGCCTGGCATGGTTTCTGACTGTGTTTGCTGTCTGACAGTGTCACTGTGAATTACAGTACATTGGGTCGTTATTACATATGTGGTGGCACAGACAGCAAGAGCAACACAGGAAATCTTATGTATTTCTTTTTTTGTCACCGAATAAGTCTTGTCCTTTTCTCCGTTGCTTTTAGATCACTATAAATCCAGCTACAGATGTTTGGAATTACATTTAAGATGTCTGACTAACTTAACCCAGCAATGTTACCATGTACCATGTACCAGACCCATCAGCTGTCTACTTGAAAAAATGCTACCCCACCAGCCTCAATAGATGGGGAGCTTGGTGGGGCTGGAGGCACTGAGACAACTCCAGTTGAACAGAGGAGGAGAATGCACTGAAAGCTCATGGGGGGGGGGGGGGCTCCCCTTCAGAGTCTCTAGCCACTCATTGGCTAGAGGTGATTGGTCCCTTGCCCTTCCCTTTCATTAATTTAAACCCTAGCCTGGATGGCACATGGAGTTTCTTTTTGCTCTGTCCCAGCAGCCCCATGCTCCCCACACCATAATGGTAGCCTCAGAGCTGTATTTTGCAGATGTGGCAGGTCTGACCAATCCCCTGTTTTGTCATCAGGAAAGAATTTTTTTCTTTCCAAATTGACAGAGACCTGGGGAGTTTGTCACCTTTTTCACAGCATCCAGGAGATGTAGTTAAATAGGAATATGATTTAATAATTAATTATAGAACTTGGTAAGGATGTTAGTTTGTCACAACTTGTGGCTGGTTTCCAATGCCTGGGTTTTACTGATGGACCTTGTGCTCATATGATAAGAAAAGACCTTGAGGCCTTCATAGGTCATGGGTCCCCTTTTAGTACCCTCTTTCCCCCTCAGGGAAAGCAGGTGATTGGTAGGACTCAACATTGAACTGAGGGGTAAGGCTGAGGAGAATATACCCCAATGTATGGGTTATATAGTAGGAGTCCTGTGATTCCACAGTGGAACCACTTAAAATGCATGATAGGTGAGACTCTGGATGACCGGGTGGGTAGCACCCCTTCCCTGTGTTAAGTTTAATAAAGTTGTGGCCTGCTGCTTAAAACCCATTCCTGTGTTTGTCCTCACTCACCGCTGTGTCCACACTGAGCAGGACAGGACTCCAGGCACGCTGGGACAAAGGAACAAAATCCAGCTCGATCTCTGGGGATAATGCAGACTCAGCAAGCAATACAGCTCTTCCATTTGGAAAAGGAAGAATTATAAAAGCAGAGAGAAAAATTACTTCAAAACCTGATGTTGTTATGAGTGTTAGAGTACTTACTGAAGGATAATGTAATTCCTAGAGCTGATGAAGAGAATTGCTAGCACAAAATCATATATTTATCTGGCCCCCTGCTCTGCAGTGTCTGACTACTTCCCAAGTATTTATCCTCATCACACCCCCACAACCCCGGTGAGGTAAAGAAGTATTATTATTCCCATTTTACAGATGGGACACTGAGACCAACGGAAGTTACAATCAAAAGTGCTCAGCACCAGTAGTTGGGATTAGATATTCAGAAAAGCTCAGTATATTCCAGGTAATAAACCCCTCTGAAAATCTGGACATAAAAGTCCCAAAGGGAGCAGAATGCTTTTTGAAAATCGAGCCCCTTTGATTTATGTGCTGAAGGGGATCTGCAAATCTGACCCTAATTATGGGTGCTGAACACTTGAAAATCCTCTAGAGTGTCACAACTACAAGGACTAGAATGCCAGTCTTCATGCCTCCCAGCCCAGTCCCTTAATTACAAGACCAGCCTTCCTCTGACCTGGTCTCTGCCATGGTCCCATATACCTAAATTTATTTTATGAGTTAATAAGTGCATTAAACAGCATTTTTGCCTTGATACCTATTTTTATCCTTCCCATCTCTCAACCTGAGATTTTCTGTAGTATTTTCCTTCCACGAGGTGTAGAAGAGGAGCCATATGTGGATTCCCTCTGATGATATTTTTCCAGAAGACCTTGTAAGCTGACATTAATTATTTTGACTGCATGCATGTATTCATTACTGCAGACTGCTGTTCTACTGTTTTGGCTTTTTTATAAAAAAAGGTGGTGGGCGGGGGATAGGGAATCTTGTGCTATGTTCAAATATTGTTTCAGAAAGAGCTCAGTGGAAACATGTTCAGTTCTGCAAAGATCTCCAACAACTCAGAAGTCCTTCTGCAAACCGTGGCCAAAGATCAGAGTTGTTTGGTAGTTGTTTCACTATAAGAAATACATTTAATATTTAGTGGATTATTACTTGGGCACAGATGGGACCCAGCCCTGCTATGTTATTAAAATTAGAAGCTGTCCTGATGCCTCTTCATTATGGGGTAGGTTGGCTTTAGAAGATTTGAACACATTATCTTCAAAGTTATCTCTGTTGATATGTGAGTTGTTGACCTGCAGCAGGCAGGAGCTCAAATCAGTGCTGTACTTTTCTTTTTCCAACAAAGCCATGGAAATCTGATGGACTTGCTGGGCAATATTAAATCCCAAGCAAAAGCTTTATAAAAGCTACTTCAGAACACTATCAAATTATTAGTATGCTTTCTCATAATACAGATGGCTTCTCATTTTATTGAGAGAGAGACAGAGAGAAAGAGAGAGAGATTTTTTCCAGCCCTCTTGGGAATGATTTTATTGAAAGTATCAAAACTGGGAAGATGACTGCATCATTTCTCTGATGCCAGGGGTCAGAATCTTTGACTGGTTTGTAGTAATGTAACATATAAAAATTCACTTAGCTCTCATTCTCTGCCTTTTATTTAATGTACAATCCAGCTAGAGCCACTTTCATTTTTCACATTACTGTCCCTAACACTGAATGTTTGCCTTTGGTGTTTTAAATATTTCCGATCATGGATCCTGAGACAGGGAAAACCTTAGGAAAATTGCCATTGGCCTAATATGCATGAATGTATAGTTGCCAATAAAACAGCATTTTGTTATTCTACCTGAATAACTGACATTGGATAAACATGTACTGCATCTCTTGTTGGAAGGTGTTGCTTGAAATGTGGTTCTGCTCTGTAAAGTGTCTACATAAAATTGGCATCTTCTTACTAGTTCCCTGGGAGTCACATCTGCATACTTTAGTGATTAAAATAAGTGGTTAATACTTTAACTTCTGGTAATACTGAATAGCAAATACAGCTAAAAGACAGCAGATGTAATAAACTGTAAACAGATGGCTTCTACTCCTTCTTGTGCATTGCCCTCAACTAGGTTTTCGGAGTTTCGGTAATGGGGCCAATCAGTTACACCTGTGCAACCTTACTCAAGGCTTAACCTTTCCCAGGGCATAATTTGAAGACAATGTTCTGAAGGCATGAAAAAATATCTAGCACACTCATTCTCCCTGCCATGCGTGGCTGGGGCCTTGGAGTACAGGTCTTTTGCATTGCAATACTAACATATAAAATGTTGACCGCCAAACCAAACTCACAGTGTTGAAGTTTGAATTGACATGTTGAAAGAGGGCTGGTTCAAGTAGGTTCTGATTTCCTTTAGAACTGTTCAGCTAGCCCCACAGTGTGACCATGGTGAAATATCCACCTTGGTTAATTATAAATAAATGTTAGAAGGCCTGTATGGAGTTAGTTAGAGGTTCCAATCCAGTTCCTGTGGGTCAAGAGTTATAAAAGCCACCAGCCATTTAATTCAGGGTTGAGGAACATTGATGAAATAACACAGAGAAGCTTACTGTCCAGGATTGCTCTATGCATGTGACCCCTGTGTTCCAGGATCCTCGTCTTTGTTTGCAAGGAGAAACAAACCCCAACAAGCCTTTTGTAACTACCTCAACTTCCCAACCCCCAGTGCTGATCCACTATTCATAACTGGCTCTCTTAACGCATCCTGCCCCGAGTCCCTGTCCCAAACATCCCACTTCAAAATGGGCAGGTTACTGAAGTCTGCCTGAGTGTCCCAGACATCATAGGGCCCAAGAAAACCAAGGACCAGGACTTATTGCTCTGCTTCAGTCTATGCCTTCTCTATTCTGTGAATAAATTTAGTGGTGAGTGTAATCCTACACATTTCCCAAGCAATAAACTCACTTAAAATATTATCAACAAATAAATGCTACCAGTATCTTTCTGACATCTGATTTGGTAGCTAATTCACAAACGATTGACTACCCAGTTGTGAGAGCATAGGGAACCTCTGTGAGCAATTGTCAATGCTAGAATAGTAGAAAAACCAATTGTTAAGAACTGAAAATTATAGCAAAGAAGAAAGTCCTTGAAGGAATAGGGCAGGGAGTCTGCTCTAAGGATGAATTTATGAAAATGCTTGGCCAAAACAAAAGAAGATGGCATCATCATTTCACATATGTGCTCCTCATGGTTGGCTATTATTATTCCAATTTTTGACACTTGAATGAAATGTGCTATAATTGGGCTTCATAGCCACTGCTTCAGGCAACATCAATTGCCTTTTTAAAAAATGATGATGGCATTGAGGGAGACTTTTTTTTTTCCTTTTTTTTTTTGAATGTGCTGTACTCTCAGTGCCACTTGCACAATACATGGAAGGGGCACTGTACTCCTGGGAGGGCCTGCAATGCTGGGGGACTGATCCCGTGAAGAAATACGAGATGGAGAAGAAAAGGAAATATACTGTAGGACGTTACACTACAGCTAGTCCCATGATATTCCTCCCACTGGTCTCTCTCTAGCCTTTTCTTTCCTGTAGCTCAGACATTTCGCCTCACTTTCCTGCTAAATCCTCTGAGCAGAGAGAATACTGTCCCCTGTCTTTTTAAACTTTGATTCAAGTTTGAATTCTGTCAAGTTTGAAGGACTTGAAGCTGCCAAGAAAGGAAAACCATTTCCTAAACTGTTCACTTCTACCATAAAAACACCTCTTGTTTATTTTTATTTGTGTGCTGCATGTTTGGTTGGTTTTGTTTGATTTTGGGAGGTGGGGCTGCAATTTAATGCAAAAGAGAGACTGAAGCTTGTAAGTTTTAAAGGTTCTCTGAGCAGGAACAGGAAAGATTTGTCTATGTTTTGATTTTGCAGTAGGAATTATTTGTTTCAAGGTGAACATGGAAGTTTTCAAAAATAAAGCTGAAAGTGCCAGAGAATAACAGAAAAGAATGAACATACTGAGGGGTGAATCTTCAGGGGTCTGTGCCAGAGGCTGAGTTCTGCTCCATGCAGCTGAGAAGCGGGGATTAAAAGGTGCTGGTATGCTACCTACTTCTCCCCAATCCAGGGGCTGCTTCTGCCCTGGCACAATTTATAGTTGTTGCCCTACCAACCACCTGCTTAAAATTTCAGTAGCCCCAAAGGGACCATCCACTGATCAGATCACCAGAGTACAGCAGCATTCCAGCCACAACCCCAACACCAAGGCCAGGGTGGTGGTGCAGAGCCACATAGTTGGCTCTTCACTACCTGGGAATTCCCTTGCTTTAGGAGAATTCCAGCCAGCTGGTTAAATCTGTTTATTTAAGCTTTGCACTGTCATTGAAATGGCTGGTGGAACAGGGGACCAGGATTTGGCCCTGTATATATAGATTAAATAAACAAATCCTGAACCCAAGCACTCCCATTTGCAGCTCTAGCACTATAATAGGCCAGAGTGAAACACTGCCAAAGGATGGAACCATTCAGAGCCCAATCCAGACATCAGTTCCTCAGGCCTATTACTTCTTCATCTACTTACCAGGCAGATTCTGAGTTCAGGATTCCCTGTTTCCGCTGTGACAGCTGGTAAGATTGCAAATACCTGAAGCAGAGCTCAAAGCTGCCTGTATGTCTTCAGCTGTAGCAGGGCAAAGACACAACCCTGAACCCTGATCCTGGCAGGTAACAAAAGGGAAACTTTTTTCAAATGCATGGCTTTAAAATGGAAACCTCTGTGCAATTTTTAAGTGTAGACTTTTAACTAGTAATGATTTAGGATCTTAAACAATTTTTAAACATTCTTTTTAACCAAACCTTTGCAGTTAACCTTTAACAGCTTCCAGTTTATGGAATCTTTTACAAGAAGGGGCAGGAAATCAATAACTCTAAGCAAAGCAAAAGCATTACAGCAATAGCATCAGCATGGTCCATATCGTACTGGTGTGCCAGCACTAGCGATCACTTAGAGCAAGCAGGAACCTGGAAGCAAAACAGCTATGTTCTCTGTCTGGTTTACTTTTGCATTTTAAATTGGTTCACCATTAAGAGAAGGGAGAGTGAAGCGCACTGAGTCACTATCAGCTAGGGAAGAAACACGGAGTGAAAGATGTTTGTATGTAGAGTATGGCCTAAATCCATTGATTTAAAAGAGATCATTAGTTTGTGTATTGCAAGCAGGATTTAGACCTGTATTTGGTCTTGATGTATTTGTATTTGGTCAAGGCTTTTGTTGTAGTTTTATAGAATTTAAGGAGCACAAGCCAGAGAGAGACTTAATGTCGGCCTAGCCATCTATCCGTCTCATCTTCTCTCTCTATGCAAAAAATCCTCATCTTTCAGTAAGTTCAGCTCTCCAATGCTTGTCTCACATGTTAAAGAGTAGGATGTGAGGTCAGGCACTAACCGTTTCATGTGGACAGAGTAAGTCAGTCCAGATCTTCTTTTCCTCCCCTGAATTCCTCTGAACATCCTACTATGGAAACAGCCTCCTTTGTGGCAATGGGGGCTTTCTTTGTAAACAGAAGAACAGGAGTACTTGTGGCCCCTTAGAGACTAACAAATTTATTAGAGCATAAGCTTTCGTGGACTACAGCCCACTTCTTCGGATGCTGTTCTTCTTTTTGCGGATACAGACTAACACGGCTGCTACTCTGAAACCTTTGTAAACAGCACACTGCTCAAATGTGGCAAAAAGCAATCTGGGGACTTCCATGAGACTACTATGAATACATTAGGTGTATGTGTGAGGATTGATTGTGTTCAATCTTGCATTCTTCTCCCCATAACCAGCACTGAATCCTTTTTTGATCTTGGGAAAATCACTTTAACCTCTTTGCCTCAGTTTCCCCATCTGTAAAAATGGGCCAATGATATTCACCAGGGTGTTGTGAGAATGAATGAGGTAATATGTGTAAAATACTTTGAGAGGGAAAGCTCTTCACTTTATAGCAGGCTCAGCATTGTTATTATTTATTATTCTAAGGGACTCATTGCTCTCAGCACACTTCTGCCAAAAGATGCACTGAAAGTTATATAAGTGGCACAGAATCTAGGTTCCATAATTTTGTTTGTGTGGTGGTTTGGGGGTTTATTTGGGAGGGGGTGGGTGTGAGTGGGAGGACAGGGCAGGGGAGAAGATAGTGTTGAGTTGTTCTTTTAAAGATGGAACCAGGGACAAGAATCTCCAGGATAACATCCATAATGCAGCATTAACAATATGAACTCGGAAGAAATGCACGGTTGTACTTACTGTGTAAACTATTCCCCCAAACATCAGTATACAGCTCTCTATCCTTTGGATTTCTTTCTGTGTTCTCTCTCTCTCTCTCTCTCTCTCCCCCCCCCCTCAGCTTTAACAAACATAAAAGTGAACGTAAAAGACAAAGATAGATGCATTATGCTGATATAGGCACAAATATTATGCATAAATGCTATGTATGATGCAGTGGCTATGTACCAGATTTGCTCCAATCTCACCCTCCAGTTACAGCGACTTTCCATATGGTGCAGTTTGCACTGTACACTCCCTCAGGTTCATGTGAAAACTACTGTGAAAGCAGAGTCATTGATTTTTGTGGGTTTAGTGCCAGAGCAATTTTAGATGGTACGAGGCTGATTTCTTTGACTTTTGCTTTCCTGCTCTTGATACTGCTGTGTCAAACTCAACACCTTTCACAACACTATCCTCCTCCTCAGAATAACAAAGCATTCATCACCTCCCCCTCCTCACTAGCATTGTCAGCATCAGTGGCGGGAGGGTGCTACAGGCAGCTGTATTTGTTTTGACAGTGCCAACTTTAGAAAGAATCTGCTGGGTTCGATGTGTGTGCATACATATATATATTGTGTGTCTTCTTTTGCAAAGGAGGAACAGTAAGGCTGCAGCCTCTGGGCTTTAGACTCCTCATGCTATGCTAGTCATTGTGTTGATACAGTACATATCTCAGATTGCAGACAACTATTTAGATGGAAGGAGTTTTTCAAGTCTTCCAATTAGTCTGTGATAATGGTATAGGTAGTAAAGATTTTGTTTTTCCATTCCACTTTAAAATATATACTGAAAGCTCAGTTTTGATCGTAGGGACATGGGCGTATAGCACAATATATTGTCTAAAACCAGTTACTGTTCATGCCTAAGTGTATGAGATCAGGATCAGAGCATAAAGTTCAGCCAACAAGGATCTCAAAAATTCTGTACACAGAGATGCTCAGTGTCCAGCATGTAGAAAGAGCTTTTGCTTTAGTTCTAGTATATTGTTATAGAGGATTTCTCATTTTTTCCCCCTCAAAGAATTAGTCCCACAAGATCTACTGCCAGGAATGAAAATTTTGTGTTAGAAACACTGATTGATTGGCTCAATCCTAAGGCATCGGTGCATAGAAGGTATTTTGATCCCAGACATTCACTAATACTTAGTAAGCAGGGAATGAAACATTTGAGAATGAAGATAAGACTTTTGTGTATTTTTAATGTCAAGTTTTGTCCAAAGAGCACATTGCAGTTATTCCCTCTGAGAAATTAGAAAAGTTCTTTGAAATCAAGTGTATTATTTTTAGCATCTTACAAACACATGTCAAAATTATTAATTTAACTGAAGTTTAAATCTTGTCAAAATGAGAATAGGTTTGTATCTCTACAGTTATACTGGAGAAACGACTAACTTTGGTTTTGATCCTCCAAATAGTTATGCACATGCTTCACTTTACACGTGATCAACCCTGCTGAAGTCAATCTGATTGTTACAAAGATATTTGTCAATATGTCTTTTATAAGATTTTTAACTAAAACCTATCCCTCCTGATTTTTTCCCCTTCTATCTCACCATGTGCAGAGCACACAAATACATCTTTGGCATATTTGTTTATTTTTGGGCTCAAGAGTACATTCTGTTATGCTGTTAGCATGGATATATATATAAAAGAATAAGGAACAATGAAGCATTTCTTTGTGGGGGGGAGTTACATTTAGAAATAAACTTAACCAAACTGAAGAAAAAAAGAGACTTCCAAGATATAGTGGGCTTGGGTTCCAAATTTCAGCCTCATCTGTGTGCACATTCCCTGTATACTCAAACTTCTGTGTGTGAATTTTTCATTCACTGACACCTGCTGCTGATAGGCTGCATGGATACGATTTTTAAAGTGCTTGATCCACAGATGCGTCTGTTGTTTAAAAAGTCTGGACACTTCACTTGATTTAAGGGTTAACATTTTCAAAAGTTCCTAAGTGCCAGATTTTTAACTGTAATTAGGTGCCTACAGATGAAGATAGGTGCCTAGTGGTATTTTCAAAAAGCCTCTAGGTGCTTAAGTGGGAGTTAGGCATGTAGGTACTTTTGAAAATCCCACAAGGGGCCAGATTTTTAAAGGTATTTAGGCACCTTTTTGGTATCTAATTAGGTAGGTACCTAATTACCATTAAAATCTGTTAAAGGTCTCTTTTGTAAATGGGACTTTGGTTCCTAAGTCACTTGGGAGCCTATTTTAGAGCTGAGGTCTTTTGGAAAGCTGGCCATTTAGCTAGGTGACTAAATAAGAGCTACTTGGTGCTGAACTTTTTTGAAAATCTCACATTACAATGCACCAAATGCATTTGCACAAAAGTCTTTTGCAGGGGTAAATTCTATAATTCTTGCTCACAAGTGATAGGAACTTTACTGAAAAAAATGGAGGTTCTGTTGAGGGCTCTTTGAAAATGGAGATTTGTATCATAAACAATGATTTTCAAGCTTTTGCATACATGACACTGTTTCTTTTTACCTCATAGCATGCATGCTCAATGCACATGACTTTTTTTTCCTTTGCTTCCAAAATATGGGAGATACAGTGAAATTAGCTTTGAAGCTATAAATCATGTCCTGCCCAGTGAGGCGGGGGGGAAATCCTGCTTTCACAGTACAAATTATTACCCTGCCCTTGGATGAGATAGGAACATAGAGAGATAGAGAATATATCTGTGAATGCATTGCTCGTGCTTCTACACCAAAGGAACACGACATTATCTTTGAATTTCAGAACATTTCTTTGGATAATTAAAATTTCTACCCAAGAATGTGCCATGGTTTATAACATACATCTGCAACGGAACCTATGTTCAGTCTGCATATGTCCTGTTCACCAGAGACAAATCCTGCTGTTGTCTGACCATAAGCTCTTTGCCAGCAGAACCAGGACATTTCTGCAGCATGGGGAATAATAAAGGGGAGGACTGCACAACACAGGGGCCTGTGGGCTGCAGCATGCAGGATTCAGAGCATGGGCAGGGCTGAAGGATATACTACTGTCCAGATCTTACCACCCTCCTTGCCAGGGTGGGTGGCCACATAATCTATTCTAGTTATGCATCTGGAGTAGTCTTCCTTCCACCTTCCCCACTCCTGTGTATTTGCCCAGTGTCCGGACTAACAACCTGTGTGAAGCTTCTGGGGAGAGCTACACTTAGGGGGCATACATTTTTGCTTATCCTTTTGTGCCCTGGGAGAACATTGTTTTCAAAGTCCTCCTGTAAAACAACAGTTTTGGAGAGTCCTTTACAAACAGAAAAAAAAAAAAAAAACTTTGCATACAATTTTATTCTTAGTGATGAAAAATAATGTTTCTTCAATTAAGTTCCTTAAAGTCCCTATTTTTCTGAGAATGATGGTCTGGGAGACAGAAATTCTGTGGTCTATTTCCAGCTGTGCCATATACTCACTGAGTCTCCTTGTACTACTTAACCGCTCTGTGCCTCTGTTTTCCCATCTATGGAAGGAGACTACTGCTTACTTGCCTCCCACAAGTGTTGTGAGATATAATTCATTCATATTTCTAAGGCATTTTGAGCCCCTCAGTCGGAAGGTGAAATATAAGTGTCAAGTATTACAGTATTATTGATTAATATATAATTTTTGAAGTTAGAGAGGCCTGCTCAAATGCTGCTTTGTGGCAACAAATTCATGCCTTGTGTACACAAAATCAGATGCACCTATGCACACATTTTTGTGGGTATTAAAAGCTTCTACTTTAAAAAAAAAGTGGGTCCCCTGAGGTGGTCTTTGTTGCAATTCTCTAGGAAGGGGGCTTCAGTGGAAAATATGTATGGAGAAATTTGAAGGAGGGGAAGAGCTGGCTCAAATAAGTAATGCACTTTATTTTTCTTCCACATTTCAGTTATATTTACTCTCCTTAGCTCAGATTCAGCATGAAGTTTTCACCGTGGTCTTGCTTAAGACATGAGCTGTTTGAGGTAGATACAGGAAAAGTGACTTTGGTCACATAAAAAGAACTATAACATGGAATACTGCTAGCTCCTTTGTTTTAACATTAAACTACATAGCCTTGACCTCAACCCACAGGTAGCTTTAACGTCCCTGTCTATTGTCAGATAGCTGTATGAATGTGTTATAAAATTAAATAATGTTGCATTGTGTTGTATGACTAGCACTTACATGCTAAATTATCACAGCTTTTCCTGACCTTGGCAGCATTATAGGGTTCATATTTTCACATCGATGAATTGTTCTTAAAACAATTTCTGCAATGTTTTAAGCACACACTTTTCTCTAACCTTATAGAAACACAGTTTCTGCCTCCTTGTATTATTATTATTTTTCAAAGACCAGGCTCAATACAATACCTATTGAAGTCAGTCAATGCCTATTGAAATCAGTAAATGTATTACCCATTGAGCCCAAACTTGAACTCCTTACTCAGACTCAAACTATGGGATTTTGGCCTGAGAAAGGCCAACAGGATCAGGTCTATAGCTTTTATGTACTTCAAAGGAAAATCCTCTTATTAAAGTTTCAAAATCCTCTAACATTCTCTTTTAATATCTAAGACCAGTGATGCATTATACAATGGTTCACATTCAAAATTGAATCCATCGACAAACTTGTGTTTGTTTAAAGATGCCAAGGTAAAATCTATTCAGGCATTGGAATTGACACCATTAGGAGCATCAATATTAGGAGAGTAGAATGCATTGAGGTAGTTATGCTAATTATTTCCCATGAATCCAAGTTGTAGTTGTTGACTGTCCATCAACTGAGGCCTTGTTCTTATGATGAATATTGTATTTTTTGAATATTTTTGGCAGAACATTGTATAAACTGAAAACTGCATATTATGGCTTGTTTTATCCATTTATTGGATCCAAACGTGGCATTTGCATAGCACATTTGAAATTCACATTTAAATATTCCTTGTGCTGTGCTTCTCCCACATGGGATAGCCATGTTCTTTTGACAGAGTAGTTTGCAGTCAATGCTGCATAGGGAATCCACAGGAACCAAAAGAAAGAATGGGCCAAGGCTGGGGACTGGATGGTTCAAGGAACTGGTCATGCATTAAAAAGTTTTTCTTCTGTCGGTCATCTGTTCATATCTAATCCATCTTTTCATAGATTCCTAGATTCCAGAAGGGACCATTATGATCATCTAGTCCAGGGATCGGCAACCTCTGGCATGCGGCTCGCCAGGGTAAGCACCCTGGCAGGCCGGGCCAGTTTGTTTACCTGCCGCGTCTGCAGGTTCGGCCGATCGTGGCTCCCACTGGCCACAGTTCACCGCTCCAGGCCAATGGGGGCTGCAGGAAGTGGCGGGGGCCAAGAGATGTGCTGGCCGCAGCTTCCCGCTGCCCCCATTGGCCTGGAGCGGCGAACCGCGGCCAGTGGGAGCCGCTATCGGTCGAACCTGCGGACGCAGCAGGTAAACAAACTGGTCCTGCCCGCCAGGGTACTTACCCTGGCGAGCCACATGCCAGAGGTTGCCGACCCCTGATCTAGTCGGTCCTTTTGTACAAACCAGAATACAGAAATTCCTGGAAAAAAATCCTTTTGAACTAGAGCATATTTGTTAGCAGCTGAAAGTCATGAGTGTGTAAGAGCTGTTCAGTGACTTTGCTGGTAAGTTTAGTGATCTCAGTCCATTTCTGCACTGGCATCCACTGGCAAAAATAAAGACTACCACACATGACACTAATTGTCTCCCATGTCAGCAGTCTCAGCAGAGAATCCTAGGATTGAATGGGCATGGAATGGTCCCCTTCAGGGTCACCCAGGGTATTGGCAAAGCAGCGTGGGAACAGTGCTTTGCACTGATTGTGCTGTGCCATGGCTCCCAGGGGACCCAGATGGGGTAAGGAGGCTGAGGCTGCAGCTGGGGGTGGGTCTGGGGCCAGAGCTGTGACCGGAGCCCTGACCAGGGGCCTGAGGCTGGGGGTGGGAACCAAGGCCCTGGCTCAAGGAGGGAAGAGCAGAGCTGGGGGTGGGGCAGGACTGGGTGGCACTCCCTCAGGGCCCCTCCGCGCCCCCCAAATGTTGCTCCATGCTCCTAGCAGGCACACCCCACAGTTTGGACCTCTGCTGTAGATAAACAGAGAACTGCAGGATCTGAACTTTCAACTTTTAAAACTGATACTTTTTTTACTGTTTGCAAAAATAGCATGTGGAACTCCCTGCTACAAGAGATAATTGATGTTAAGAGTTTAGCAGAATAAAAAAATGATTGGCAATTTCTAGGGTTAATGAGAACATCTACAGGTATATTCATTTTTTTTAAATTAAGGGATATTAAACCTTCATGCTTAGGGCATAAGCCAACCACTACATTCCTGGTGTTAGTTAGGAAGTTACTCTCCCTATCAAAGCTTATTTTGTAATTATCCATTACAGGGTGTCTTGCATCTTCCTCTGAAGCATCTATTACTGGCCACTGTGTAAAATAGGATGGATTGCTGGTCTGATCCAGCATGGCAATCCCTAGGTTTCTATCATTGTTAATTAAAAACTGTTTTCAGTTGGTTATCCTGCAAAAAAGAGTGGGGGGGGGGGAGGAAGAAGAATCAAATCATTTCAACACATTATTAATGCAACATTAAAATGAGAGAAAGGAAGAAAGCGAAAACTAAAGATGTGGTTGTAGTCTTTTGTTATAGATAGTTCTCCAGTACAGTGCCACATAAACAGATTAACTACAGTGTTTATTCAGTGTGAAAAAGCAGTTCCAAGAGCCCCAGGTGCTTGCCAAGTCCATAATTGTACCTCCTTAAATACTTTCATTACTTGGAAGTACAATAAGGGAAGCAGGGACACATGCTTTCCATTTTCTTGTCAACAAAACACCTCCAAGAAATTAAACTCTATTTTCTCTAGAAATTTTCAGCGAGTGTTTTTCTTTTTCCTTTCTTGGAGAGGCGGGAGGAACACCTTAGAGGGGATTGCAAAATGACTCCCCAAATAAAGGGCTTTCAGCATGCAAGAAGAAAAGGATTGAGCTAAAAGGGTAAGATTTACTTTTATTAAAGTTTCATTAAATTAAGGAGCCCGTCGAAGCATGCAGCATTTAAACAAGGACTCTGCATTCTCAACAGATGGAAAACTAAAGAGGTGAAGCTTTGTATAGAGTTAGGTCCTGTCTATATTTCCATCATCTCATCAGTACTAGATCAGCCAGTGAGTGCTTCTAGCAACAGCTGTGTTTAAGCATGTATTCCCCATAGACCAATGCTGGCTAAGTCATAGGTACCAGAAGAACATATGATGGCCAGCTTCCTGGGACCTTGATCTGGCTTGCTCCTTGCTACAAAATTTTACTGTATTTAAGTTTGTCAGCAATGGTGTTAGATGCCATGATGCTGAACATGTTTTCTCCTGGCTTACACTTATCACTAAACCACCAGCAGCAGCATGTCAGCAAATGTGATAGCCAGCAACCATGCTCAGACATGGTAGAATTTTGTTGTGTAGACCAGGCCTCAGTAAAAGGTTATCCCTCTCTTGACCTTGCTTTGCTATCCCTTGCCCGAACTGATAAAGGGACAAGAACTTGTTCTGCCCCTACAGTCAGAGGCAAGTCCCTTCCCTCAGCTTTGCTTTAACATTCCAGTGAGAAACAATTCTCTGGAGACAGTAATATGTCCTCCTCTCCTACTGAGAAAGAGAAACATCAGCTGGCAGGTGTTGTGCAAATGCTATTTGGGTCTTCTAAATGTAAAAGGCTAGACACAACTGAAAGCACACACATTTGTGGATGGCCCAGGATGTGATCTGCATCCTAAGGCAGTCCACCCTTCTCCCCAGGATGGACAAGATTTTGTTTTATTTTGCTTTTTGAGAACTGCACCAGCCAAGCAAAGCTGTGGTCATTCTCCCCTGCAGAGCCTCTGTACCCCACCCATGCATTTACCTAGACATTACACTCTAACACAGTTCTGCTAGCAGAACCTGTGTTGAAACAGAGCTGTAGCTAGCACAGTTCTGCTCTCAGGGTGGGCAAGACCTTAGTATAACATGAGAGTCTTGAGTAGCTCATGGTCTGAAAGTTTTTAAGTTGTATCCTTTAAAAAAGCATGTATTAAAATTAATTGTTCTCATTCCCTGGCATAGCTAGAGCCACTGGTTACACATTGGAAAGAAGTCTCTCATCCTATTCCAAAAGAGAAGCATTATTATATCTCTATGCCACGCTGGTCTGTGCTAACCAGAAATCATGCTTTATTAGAACTTCAGTGGCAAGCAAAAGAGTGATATGTATCTGATGATTATTGTATTATTTCGTGAAGCTGGGGGAGACATCTCACACCACACTACAGAACTGAAGTCTTAGAATACCACCTGGCCTGTTGGAAGAGAACTCTGGTCAGTGGACAACCCTGCCAGACAGCTGGAATGTTAAGGTTCTGGGACAGTACACTTGTATGGACGCTGGAGTATCTTGTTCCCTGATATCCTTGGAGTTTGTCATGTTAGGATATGCTTCAGTCACTGACCGGGGAAGATAAGGTGTGAGAAGATATTTGCCAGCTTTATTTCCATGAATCCAGCCATCCTTTGTAATGGTAGAAGAATGTCTGTTCTCCCAGATCAATTTAATAGTTTTTCTGTAGATCACATCCTTTTTTATCACAAAGAAATCATTTTATCCTGCTGTGTAATTAATGCACATGTACAATGTCGCAAACATTTTCCTGTAGACTGCTTATTTTGCCTGTAAATTACAGGAAATCCTATACAATACACCAGGGAGCCCTGCAGTTTGAAATTAGAATACAAACTGTCCCTCAACTCCTCCTACTTGGCCTGTGTATGGTTCAGATTTTGAATATCTTTTTCTAGACATGTAATAAGCTCTGATGATGACATATTCATTTACTTCTCCTTAGCTTAAAATTAATACAGGTTTTAATTCTAAAATAAAAACAGCTTATGGCCCATTGAATTATTGCAAAGGAATGAAAGTGCAAAGAGGTTTCCAGCTACAGATTTCATTCAGACACACATGCAACATACAAATTTATAACAAAAGTGGGTTACCCGTAAAGTCTATGGCCAAGACTTAGTTCTGTGTGATGTCACATCTATATGAGCCCAGAGATAGCATTAAACTGGCAACAGCTGTTTCTTGTTGTAGGAATATAGACTTCTTAAAGGGAGGCTACATATTTTCCTTTTTTCTGATGGGTGTTCTGTGAATGTCAAGAACAAAAGAACCCTTTAAGAAAATGATCAGCGCAATCTGACTGGGTACAGTAACTGTCAGTCTTTATTAGTTTGGCATAGACTAACTGCAGTGTGTTTCTTTTATTTATTTATTTATTTATTTATTTTGTGTTGGAAAAGGATTTCCTGCCAGCATGGGCTGCAGAAAATATCGACATCCTCTTGTTGATTGTTTGTTAGCTTTGTGCTACAAAACATGCACTTTTTGTTGACTTGCTGAATGGATATTCCAGTTCAGGAAGGGTACTGTAGTTTTGGGGAAAGATATCTTGTAGCTCTCCAGAACACTGCAGGCTCCTGACAGCTGCAGTGAGAGCGCCTTCCCCAGAGCACTCTGGCAGTCATAATCACATCCCTGCAGGTGAGAGAGGTAATTCAGTCTCTATGAAGCTCTTTCCTGGCCCTAACTCCCTCTTAAACAGGGAATGACAATTGCATCATCTTATTAGAGAGCATCTGAGACTCGCAAATTCATTTCACTAATTAGATCTGTTTACTTTAACAGTAATGGGCCAAATACTGTTCTCAGGGTACATCCAGTTGTGTTATCCTAAATTTAGATTGATGTAGTTGAGAGCTAATTTGACCAGGTGGCTTCACAAATGACCTTTTCATCAAATTGTTACTCCAGTAGTTTTTCTATTCTGCATGGCAGTGGATGGAGCAGTCCCAGTGGGAATCTATAAGTAGATGTTGCTAGCTGGATCTTTGGAGGAAGCAGCTGGAGAGAGGTAGGGAAAAAAAGCATTGCCAGTTGAACCCAGACTCTGTCTCCCTTTTACTGTATTCCTAATTTCCCTCGTCAAGGTACCCTTCCAGGCCAGGATACCTTTTATAAGGTGTTATTCACCAGGTTGGACTAGCAGTTTGTAAACACATCAGAACTCATTGGAATTGCAAGGTCTAAACTTCAAGGTTTAAGCTTTATTGGTGTATCTGTTGAGAAATTTAGAAATACCCAGTGTTGATGGTTTGTAAGGCTTTTAAAGCACTGATGTCATTAGGTGCTTTTCCTTTAAAGCCATGATGTGGCTGTATAGAAATATGATGTCAGGGCTGTAAAAGAAATAATAAAATAAAACTTGCTAAATACCTGCTTCACATTTGGAAGTGTATGTTTTACACCGAACAGCAAATACTCTGTTCTCTTCCCTCTGACCTTCACTTTCATTACAAGTACCCCTGCCAAGAACACTAGGGTTAGGCAGGAGCCACCATTCCCTTTCTCCCTGTGGGAATATAGCTACTTTTTATTACCATAACTTGTTCTTTCTTTAATGGTTTTTCATTAAAATTTAAGGGGGGAAAAGAAGAGAAAGAAGAAAGTGGCATTTTTTAAACTACTACAAGAGGCATTAAATAGCCAGCCTCCCTCTGGAATCGCTATACGCTTTTCATTAAGCAGGATAGGATTTTTTTTTTCTTTTTTTATTGGAACTTCACAGTAGGACTACAAAAGTTTGTATCCATTGATTGTTTTCATTTAATAAGAGTCAAGGCTTTCAGCCCCACCCCTCTGCTGCGTCTTATTGCTCCTTACATTTCCCCAGGGACTTGGTACTAAGTTTTCCTAAAATCATTCCTGTGAGTATGCTCTCATCTCACAAGTGACTGATCCTCCAGGATGCTGAGTACTCTCAAGTTCTACTGAAATCAGTGGAAGTCGAGGACATGCAGCTCTTTGCAGGATTTGCTCACAAAGTCATGGGTGAGTCATGTGTACTCTGTGCATTTTATATGGCCAGAAACTGTGAGATCAAAACAGAGATTGAATCAAGTCAAAACTAGAATCACCCAAGGGCCAGGAGAATTTGCATCTGTGGTGTTGATTTGGACCAATATAAACATAGAGGATATCTGCAGAAGTAGATGCAGGTCCTGATTCATGTTTCAAACAACCCCTCCTCAAAATGGGGTGTTTGGATTTGAGGTTCTGCTTTGAATTAATCCCTCTACATATCAATGGGTCTCACTAGGGTGAGCAAAGCAGTTTGGAAAATAAGAACTGACTCAAACTCAGTTTGAACCTGAACCAAACCTTTTTTTGAAGGTTTAAAAAGATCATTTGATTTTTCCCCCTCTCGTTTTCATTCCTGCCCAGCTGTTTGCCATTGAGTTCAGGCCAGGGCTGGAAGCAGAAGTAGTGATATACCAGAGAAATGTAGGAGAAGTTGGAATTACAAGACAGCAGATTTGCATGAGATTTCCAGGTCTGTTTTGCAGCACCAGCTTCCAAACTTTAAGTGCTTACCCAAACCCGACTTTTTGTCTTTTTCCCATCACTAATTCTCAAGTTCTCCTTGTAAGCCCTAAAGTGAGGCATGATTTAGGAATTCCAGGTCTTATTCACAGTTTTCCTTAGCTTATTTTCTCTATTCTGTGGCTCACTCAAAATTTAGACTTGAAATAACCCTTTTGGGGTGGTATGGAGTCCTGATCAGAATTTTGTGACATAAGCCCATCTCAAAGCTTTATTCAATCCACATACAAAATATTCTTCATCCTGCATTCAGTGAAAACCCCCTTATGCAACTATTCAAGAGAACAACAAAAACTGGTTCCTTAACAGAATTATTCTTCTAATAAAGATGGAGGATAATTTTTCACACTACATTTGAGAACACTCTGTGGGAGTCTCTCAAGCCATCTCCCAAGCCCCTTGTTTTTTGTCAGATTCTCTGAAGGATTGACCACTTCAGGAGCAGTATTGCTAGATGTCTATTACTGGTACCTTGAGTTTAATTCTCAATTATGTGCTCTTTCTTTCTCTTACGCTCCTTTTCTACCTGGTGTTGCTGGGGAGATATCTTGCTTAGCCTCTGTTATAACAGAATACTTTTCTGTCTTCAGCAGTGACACCCTTGTACTTGAAGTAGGAGATGCATTTATGCCCCCCAAATGAAGACATTCATCATTAGTGGCCAAGGGAAGTCACCAGTGGCCTAGTCCAGTTTCATTGAAATGAAGAGTCTTTCAATGCATTTCATTGGACATTGAATCTGGTCCCAAGTCCTTGTTGCTGTCAGAGAAGGCCTGGAGTAGGTGTGTCCAGGTGAGAGAGGAGTAGGAAGTCTCCTTTGTTAAGGTGTTCTTGACTCCTTGGTAATCCTTTCTCTCATGCTATTTAGTGGGCAGTGTTTTTAGGCAGGAACTCTTGAATGATGCTATAAACACTTCAGATTACAAAGGAAGAGTAAAACAAATATTTTTCTATGTTTTCCTGGTTAGATTATCTTGTTTAAAATCATACTTTCATCATCTAGTTATTTTTTTAACCAGCCTGGAAATGCCAGAGGCACAGCAAGCTTGGTAGTTCTTTTGGTAGGTGAACTGATCATGATATGAGTGGGTATTCCCAACCTCACACAACACTAATTAAGAGTAATTCTCAGTAATGGACATTAGCTGCAGGCTAAATAAATAGTATTCCTGAATATTTTCCTTAAATCGCACAGAAATGTGTTAATTGAAAGTCTCACATCTTCTTCTAAATTGAATCCAACCCCATGTTCTTTGATTTATGTCTTTTCATGTCGGCTGTTAAAGCAATGTCTGCTAATACCACGGTTGTTAAAGATCGGTTCGTATTTCAGTACAGATTCTGGGTTTGGGGTGGGGCGTCAGTTAATTACTAGCCCACAAACATTTGCTATGAGCGGAAGCACAGCATGTACACCCCCACTCCATAATTATATCTTTGTTTTACAAATTAAAAAAGAAATGGCTGACCCTTTTCAAGGTGATGGGCAGGGCTGTGGGTGCAAATGGACAGTGGAACCGTATGCATTTTTCCTCGGTACACCGTTTGTAGCCACATTTGAAAATTTGGGGCCAGATCCTGGTCTCAACAGTCTGCCTTTTTTGTGCTGCTCTGGCACTGCAAACCCAGCAAAGAGGTGGCTTGCATAGCCAGCTGGGGGTTTCTTTAGCATAGAGCAACCCCCTGGTCTCCTATAACTAGCTTTGCCAGCTCTACTCCACCATAGTATAAAGAGTGTGTCATTGGGAAGCCAGCCAATGCAACCTAGAGCACACCTGAGGCTGCTCTAAGTTATACTTGGGTCAAGAAATCCTTGCTTTGCTCCTGGATTGCCTAGCCCTTCCCTAGCAGTGCTGAGTTCAGCTCAGCTGCAGCAGAATAGTGTGTGCTTGACCCTTAATGTTAAGGCTGAAAAACTCCCCTTTATTCCCAAACAGCACTGCGGGAGCTATAGAACAAAAAAGAGCTCTCATATAGATGCCTGAGTACCCAAGCACAATAAGGGGGAATTAAGGATAATGTCTGAGTCTTAACTTGAAACCTCCTTGCATTAGTGAATTTCAGCCAAACCTGGATTTGTATCTCATCAGTTTTCTGTTGTTGTTTTTTGTATGTTTTTTTTTTAATTCGGTTTAATTATATTGAAATGATAGTGGGGGTTCAGTAACCAGTGGCTTGAAAATTAACTGTATTATGAAAGCTGAAATGTTGCTAGCAGCATCAGTTAATGACAAGGTCGCCACCACTGTCATATTCAAAAGAAATGTCACACTTGAATGAGGCTGAGATGGCTGCGTTGTCCCAGGGTTCCAGGTAGAGAAAATGAAGCAAGGGCTCCTTGGGTACTGTTTTATCCCATGTTTGAATATAATGCATTCTTTTTTTCAGCTCATTTTGTTTCTGCTGTGTTCCCACAACATATGGAGTCCCCAGATATTCTGCTGTAACATGGAAACTTTGGGGGGCTGGGAATAACAGATCATGAATAGATTGAAAAGTCCCACTAAATGTCCCCTTGGGTAGTCGGTGAAAAGATTCCATTCTGTGTTTCTGTCTTTCACAACAATCCAATGAGCCTAGAATTATTTTTCTCTAACACACTATATTTTTTATCAGAATTCTAGCATGCCTCCAAAACCAGGTAGCAAATGAAGACAGGTGACTATCCTTCCTGCCTCAGTCCTGTCACCTGGTGTGGAAAACCTCTTGTTAATTGAATAGAGAAAGTTTAGGAGACCCAATCAGAGAAAACAAACTAAAGTCCCTTTATGTTTGCATAGGATGTTACTTGCTGAGACATTTTCATAGCCCAAGTTTTCTTGTAGCGGGGATTTTGGTGTAAACCAAACTAGAAGATAAATGACATTGAGCTTGATTATCTCCCATTGAAATCAATGGCACTTTTGGCATGGACTTCAGCTGGAGCAGGATCAAGCCCGTTATGCCTGTCTAACAACCTAGTAACTAAAGGAGGTGATTATAGATTGTATCTTTCCATGTGTGAATTCACTACTTTAGCTGGATAAAAAGGTTGAAATTATACAGTACTAAAAGTTGTTTAATGTGCCCTGATGGCCTAACAGGTTTAGAAAAATCAGAACTTCCCCATGACCCAACCCAAATCTTGAATGAAAAAAAGGACCCCCCAAATTTGTTTAGACTGGAGAAAGTTCGTGTAAATAGCCTCCTTTCCCCAACTCCAAGAACAAACCTCTTTACCTGAAATCCTTGTGACGACTGCAATTCTGACAATCTCTACTAAACCTGCTGCTATCTTCCAAGCTCACAGCCTTCCCAGGATGAGGGAGAGCAATCCTGCCATGGGCTGAGGGAATCTGCAGAGTGAGTGAAGTTTTTCTAGTCTCAGGAAGGAAAGTAAGAGTCAGGGAGGATGGGTTAAGGGTGAAGTAGCAAGTGAAAAGATGCATGAGGATGGGAGAGCACTAGGGGAAATTTCACTAGACTTTTTTAGATTTTTTCAGCTGCTCTCTATTGGTTTCTACTAGCCTCTGTTATTTTAAGTAAGAGGACCAGAAACAGCAGACCAATAGACCTATTGCTCTAGTCCAGTGGCGGGTAACCTGCGGCCCGTGGGCCGGATGCGGCCCATCAGGGTAATTTGATTGCAGGCAGCGAGAGATTTTGCTGACGATCATCCGCAGACATGGCCCCCCACAGGTCCCAATGGCCACGGTTCGCCGTTCCCAGCCAATGTGAGCTGCAGGAAGTGGTGGGCTGCATGGCTGCTGCTTCCTGCTCCTGCAGCTCCCATTGGCCGGAATGGGAACCACAGCCACTGGGAGCTGGGGGTGGGGGTGGGAGGGGGGCTGTGTCTGCGGATGGTCAACATCAGCAAAATGTCTCACAACCCGCACTCAGATTACCCTAATGGGCCACAGGTTGCCCACCACTGCTCTAGTCCATAACTAAGCTGGAACCAACAGAAAAATTTCAACTGGAAATTCCTCCAGTGAGGAGTGGTGACTGGGATGAAGGTTCCGCCAGGGGAGAATGCTTCTTTTAACATAAACAACATTCATTGAAATGGGGGAGTATTTATCTTCGTTAATACTAAACTTTCCCTACATTGGTGCTGATCTAGCAAACACAGCTAGGATGATACGATAACTTTTCTTAGAATCACTTCCTATAGATGTACCTCCTCCTCAATGCTTATTTCTTATGCCCGTCATGCACATTTTCCTAACACTGCAGTGTTGGGGTTTGAATGAGGAGTACTCTAGGTCAGTTGGCCTCAACCTTTTCCATACTATGAACCAATTTTCCACAGTGTGACCCCTTCAGAACACCTCTGTCATTTAGTAACAAGGAAAGGGTGACAGGATAGTTGTGACCCAATAACACCTGTTCATGATTCCACTCAGTCATGATAACCCCCAGGATGAGAACTCTTGCTGTAGATAAAGCAGCTGGACAATTTAATGGAACAGCAATTAATTTAAATGATAATCATCATAGTAATGTATAACAATTATGTATTTGCTAGAAAAATCACATTATTGCAGGATATTTAAATCTTAATAAAACACTTTATTTCATTTACTATTGACAGAAACTAACCTATTTATGTCACTATTTACTAGTGCATCATACAGGTATGAATATTTTGGTCATATGGACTAGAAAACACACATTGTTTTTATTCCAATTATAATTAGAACATAGAACAGTAAAGGACCAGTATTTACTTCAGGCTTTGCAGATCTAACATTTACACAATGCAACAATTGTTTTCCTCAGACAAATACATTTAAAATCTTTGCTATATTTTCTGTAGCTACCAATTTACTATACTATAGCACCTGCTTTATCTAGATTTCTACTAGGTTTTTGCAAGAAGAAGCTATTGCTATAAGCTAAGAAGCATTAGAAGCTGTCCCTTGTAGGATAACAAAAGTGCACCTTCAAGTAAAGAATTTGGAAGATTTGGACTCATGCATTGTTTTTTCTAAACCCTCCAGTGCACATAAAACAATATTTTTTTCATTTTCAGTTAGTATTCATGCATGTATTTGGTTGTGGTTCTAGGGCTTATAAAAGAAGCATAGTATACAGTGCACTTGCTTGATATGAAGATGGACAGTAACTGAGTCAGACACATCCAAATGTGTGTGTGTGTGTGAGAGAGAGAGAGAGAGAAGATATTTACTTGTCTGTGATTCTATTTTTTCACTGGTGGGAGGTGGGGGTTAAAATGTGGTTAAGTCACAACGTGAAATGTGATAGGTGAACTTGAGTTAAACTATAAATAGGACTTTTGTATCTGGCAAATGCCAAATACCTCAGAGAGTCCTGTTTGCTTTACATCAGCTCTCTTTGCTTATCAGTGGAAAGGGGTAACTAGAAATCATGGTGAGAACCTCTTTTACTCCCACCTTTTAATGGACAGTCTATCCATAATTAACCCTAAGATTTAGTCAAGGATATTTTTGGTAAAAGTCATGGACAGGTCATGGGCAATAAATAAAAATTCACCGCCCATGACCTGTCCATGACTTTTGCCAAAAATACCCATGACCAAATCTCTACTTCTGGGGTCCCTCTGCTCCGGGGTCCCTGCTTCAGTGCTGGGGGTTCACTGCCCTCCAGCCGCTGCTCCCATGGACCGCTTTCTGGACGGCCTCCGGGCACCTCTGGGGCCAATGCTCCAGATGCCCTGGGACTTCTGCTGCTCGGGTGGCCCCCACGCTCCCCTCAGGACTGCTGTTCGAGTGCTCCACGGAGCCAGCTGCACCGGCTGTTGCTTGCACAGTCCTTGGAGCCAGCTGCCTGGGGCCACCCAAGGAATGGTTGGTGTGGCAGGCCGCTGCTTGGGTGGTCCCTGGGCAGTGGCTGGTGCAGGTGGCTCTGGGGCGGTCCTTGGGACTGCTGCTCTGGCACTCCCCAGGGCTGCCCCCAGGAACGCTGTTCAGGCGGTCCGCACCGCACTGGCCGCTGCTCAGGCCGTCCCTGGAGCCAGCTACCCAGGGTCTCCCGAGCTGCAACTGGTGTGGCTGGTCTCGGAGACCACCAGAGAAGCTGGCCCCAGGTCACTCCAGCAGCAGCCAGAAGTCAGCCACACCCACTGCTGTGGAAGTCACAGAGGTTGCGAGAAGTTACAAAATCTGTGACTTCTGCGACCTCTGTGAAAGAATTGCAGCCTTAGCCATGTGTGCTTATGTCTTTTCACAGCACCTAGCACCATGGGCCCACCCTCCTGACTCAGGAGTCTCAGCTGTTCCTCCAATATAAATATATGATTAATGAATGATTTGGGCTTGATCAAGCTCTGCTCAAAGGTTTGGGCTTCCAGTATATTTGGGTCCCAGTGCTGCATTTCTTGTGCTCCTGAGACTCCCCTTGAACTAAATGGGACACGTGGGTGAACTAGATCAGAGCCCTAGGCTGCAGATACCGCAGCCATATAGAACCTCCATTGAGTCCTCTGCTTTCCACAAACACTAAATTCATTGCTACTTTTTTAAAAAAGTGAGGTACTTCAGCTTCTTTTCAAAATAGAAACAATAGGCCACAGTGTAGCAACTTCTAAGTCTTTAATCTTTCTACAGATTCAACCACAGTATTGATTCTTTATTGACCTAAACTGTCCTAAGCATGGCTGTGGTTTTTTCTCATATAGTCTATGGGAGAGTTAAAGCAGCTACTACTTTAATATTGATTTTTGTGAAAAAGGTGCAGGAAAGGGGGCAATTTGTGTCTGCAGTTGCTCTTCACTATAAAAGATACTATTGTTAGGAGCTTATAGCATTATATCAAGGGTCTTAATCTGTAGCAATCTTTTTTTACAACTTAGAAATAGGCTTGGGCAAATGTGTTATTGGTGTTAATGATATTTTGAAGTGAGGAAAATTTGTCAGCCTTTCTAAGTGAAATGCTCAACTTAACCATTTGAGAGCTTGACAGGTTTGCTACATCTGTTTGCAGAAATTATGTCCTTTGTTCCTTCAGAAAAGAACGTCCATTTGAATAAACAGCGATGAGAATATCTGAATAAATCTTTAACAAATTGAAATTATTACCATGGGCTTAAATAAGCAAGAAGTTTTGACAAGAAGGGCATTATCATCTAATTAGATTTACTTTAAGAAAAAGAGGGGCAAGGGCCAACCTCTGAGCCGTCTAAAATATAACAATGGAATGATATCCAGGACAAGGAAGGATCCATGTGACAACAATACAGTACATTTAAAATAGCAACCGGATCCCTGGTTCACTTATATATGCTATTTTAATTGTAAGATGGAAGCTATCAGGGAAATATAATGAGTGTGCTCCAGTTTTTTCCTCAGAACAGACCTAACTAAATAGAGAAGATAATTCTGTGCCAGCTATTTTACAGCATTCCTGAAGATTATTTTAATTATCAGTCAATATTAATATTGTATATTACTTACCTGTTGGATAAGTGGTCTGTATAAAGGTCTATATTTTTGTTTCCAAACAGGTGTGAAGATATAACTGATATGAAAATTCTTCTTCTTCCTGTGGCCAACTCGTTTGCTAAAACACTTAAGAAATCTGATAAAACACCTGTTGTTCAGGTTAGTGGTATGTTGCTCATGTGTTGTGCTCTTAGTATGATCAATTGTGTTGAATAATAAAGAGCTGTACCACCATTTCTGGAGGGTGGTGAAGCACTGGAATGGGTTACCTCGGGAGGTGGTGGAATCTCCTTCCTTAGAGGTTTTTAAGGCCCGGCTTGACAAAGCCCTGGCTGAGATGATTTAATTGGGGACTGGTCCTGCTTTGAGCAGGGGGTTGAACTAGTTGACCTCCTGAAGTCCCTTCCAACCCTGATATTCTATGATGCCGTGATTCTATGATTACATGCAAATCAGCATAAAACAAGGTATCCTAAATATGGTAATGTGGGGGTGCTCTGCAAAGAAGGGGGAATCACATATATACATGCTATTGCTAGTGAACAAAGGATTTTTTTTGTATTTGATATCTACTATTTTTTCCTCTCGACCGGGTGCTGGTAAACAGAACAGATCACTGTCCATTGATGTTCATAATCTACTTTAATGTTTTAAATAGTTTGGCAAACAAGTTTGACTGGTTTAAAACCTCTATAGCTGTGTTTATTTCACAGAAGAGAAGTCTTTTTATTTATTAATTATCTGACAGATTTGACAAAGTTGCAGAAATCTTTGTCTGTGTGGATGAACTATTAGATTTGGAAATACAATCTCCACAATTCAAGTAGTGATTGTGTGTATATGTGTGTGTGTGTGTGTGAGAGAGAGAGAGATTTAAGGAGTGTGTGAAAGTATACATGTATGTATGTGTTCTGTATAGATAATATGGTTTAAAACCTCTATAGCTGTGTTTATTTCACAGAAGAGAAGTCTTTTTATTTATTAATTATCTGACAGATTTGACAAAGTTGCAGAAATCTTTGTCTGTGTGGATGAACTATTAGATTTGGAAATACAATCTCCACAATTCAAGTAGTGATTGTGTGTATGTGTGTGTGTGTGTGTGAGAGAGAGAGAGAGATTTAAGGAGTGTGTGAAAGTATACATGTATGTATGTGTTCTGTATAGATAATATTACAGACAAAAACTATGTTTAAAGAACATTATTAAGAATGCAAATTCAAGCATTCAAAGATAGGAAATGCCACAGTTAAGGTTGCCTGCCCAACCTTAATTCCATCCACTTAGGCATGTACATTATGATAGAGTTTTTAATTACTAGAACATGATCACATATAATTATTTTTCCACAGGACCTCTGCCTCATTCAGTGCACCAGATGGACCTGCTCACAGGATGAATCAGGGATGTGTGGTAAAGGAAACTATTGTCTGTAGGACTCCTGCCTCATAATTATTTTGTGTATGGTTTCCTAGGGTTTTTAAAAAACAAACTGAAAAACGAAACAGTAATTCCATCATGTGGTAATACACTGACACCAACTGTTTCATCAGCAGGGTTGGAACCTTTAGATCCACTGTGCAGACCTCTGCAACTTCAGCTTATAGAGTAACTGACAGCAATAGTAGTTTGTTATCCTCTATGTAGACTGGTATAGAGGGGGAAGAGAACCACACTTTGCCAGTGGATTTCACAGATATTTTCTGGCAGCAGTGGAATGGTGAGACTCAGGAATCTTGGGTTACATGCCAGGCTCTGAAAGGGAGCATGTTCTAGTGGGCACAGCTTGACCCTTTCTGCCCAGTCCCTCCAACCTGTCCCAGTCCCGTCTCTTACCTAAACCTGGCTCCTTGTTCCAGTCCTGTTCTCCTTGCCCACCCAGTCCCAGTCTCCATTACTCAGGCTTCTCATCTCAGTCTCCTTGCCCAGCCAATCCAGTCTACTCCTCCAGGCTAACTGTCCCAATCTCCCCCCACTCTGCCACTCATAATTTCTGCCCTCGCCTCCTCCCCCGCACCCACCCACCCACCCATTGCCAGTTTTAGTCTCCTTGTTCAACCAGCCCCAGTTCTTTCCTCCTGGTTCCTCATTTGATCTGTCTCAGAATGGTGTGGGGTAAGGTGAGTTGGTAGAATATTTTACTGGAATGGGTTTGGGAAACCACAATACTCACAAGTGGCAAAGTGTGTGCGTGTATGTGTGTGTGTTTTTCCCATTCTCTTTATTCTCAAATATGGGCGAGCTTTTTTTGATCATGTTAAGGCAAGAATCACAGCTGGAAAATTCATCTCAGAAGATGAATGTTTGATAAAATTATAAACAATAAGATCCCTTGAAATGGAGACTTTCAGGCAACCTTAACTCCAGCTATTAGGCAACCTTGCATGCAGCATGTAAAAGTGGTGCTTTTTAGTGGCCCTTTATGTTTATTTTCTCATTTTGTACATAATTCTGTGTAAGCAAAAAACTTGCCAGCACTTGCAAATGTTAAAATTTCAGGCCTTTATCACTTACCCAACATGTAGGATGAGGATACAGTAAATCAACTGAAGATCACTCAAGTTAAAAATATGAAAAGTCCACAAGAAGCAAGAGCATTTTAGGACATAGGCCAGGAAATGATCTGAACAACGAGGAGAATGTTCAGAGCACAAAAATATTCCCCCTCGACGTGTGCACATAAAGATAAAAATGGACACAGAGAGAAGGATTTATTTACAGAGCTCTGCACAGATACAAAATTTATATCCGCAGATGTGGATATCCACGAGTATAAATCAGTATCCACAGAACTGCAGGGATCTACCGGGAACTGCAGAGGCGAAAACAGCAGCCTGTTGGGCCGCCACTCCCAGGAGCCAACACCTCGTGCCAGCAACTCTACCAGTGTGGCTGTACTGCCCCCAGCCCCACCCACTGTGGGCACCTGGCTTACTGGCAGCTGTCCCTCATTGCCCTAGTGCAGTGGACAGGGCTGGGGGCAGGGCTGGGGTGGTACAGCCATGCTGGAGGAGCTGCTGGCGTGGGGCACTGGCTCTTGGGAGTGGTGGCCTGGCATGCTGCTGCTTTTGCCACTTTGGTATCCACAGATCCACAGATCCAGATTTATATCCACCGATATCTGTATCCACAGATATATATACCACAGAACTTGGAAATAACATTTACACGGATTCTATTCTGTTCAGCATTGTTGGTATACATTCATTATTGTTAATGCTGCTACATGAATCAATTAAAAAAACAAACCACTCTGCATGCCAGTCAGGACCATTTTCTCAATGTAGGTAAATTAATCTACAAGACTGGCACATAGAGTAATTGGTTTCAGTATCTGTTACTGCATATTTTGTATTTAGGTAAAATACATTATAGACTGAGGTTTTCTAAGCGGTTAAAGAGATTTAGGCACATATTCTCTATTCATTTTAATATAAGATGTTTCTAAACTGCTTTGAGAACCTCAAGGTTTGTGAGGGTTCTGGAGTCTGTTAACGCCATGTTGCAGATGAACAATATACTTCATAAATGTTATTCCAGCTTCTAATGGCTGAATTAATCCTGTAGTTGCCAAGTATTTTGTCCTAGAATTATTTCTTTTCTTGACAAATGAGTAGTGTTGTTAGTGAATGAGGTGGTTGGGGAAGGTGCCAAATAGCCAGCCCTGAAAATGGAAGCCAGCCATTTCTCCACAGAGGAGATAAAAGCTCAGGATGCAGTAATGCAATAATCTCCATTCTGTTACCTACAAACTAGCTGTTGCTCATGCGTTAGTACTAGTCAGAAAATGGGCTTTTTCCGGTTGAAAAAAAAATCAAAATTTTCCATAGAAAAGTGTCACTTTTTTGTGAAAAATCAAAATATTTCAAAAACAGAAATATTTCAATTCAGGAATGCTGCTATGGTGCCTTATGGGAGTTGTAATCATGTGTCTCATGCTTCCATTCTCCTCCATAGGACAGGATCTGTGGTCAGACTCCAACTTCCATGATACACCATGGTTTCTCCTGCTGGTGAGGGGAGGCAGTTGCATCGTAAGAGTCCCTGGCCTTGGTGCACCATGAATGTTGCAGTTTAGCTGGGTAACCTGGCTCATAGAGGAGAATGGGGACCTGAGGAAACTGAACTGCAGCTCCCATAAGTCACTATGACAGAACATCTGAATCTTAATATTTTGTTTTTTGGGGGATTTGGTTTTTAGACAAAAAGATTGAAATTTTCAGCAGAAAGCAGAAACTTTTCATGAAAAAATGGTGTTCAGTTAAAATTCCAATTCTCTGTCAAAAATGGTTTTAACAGAAAAATTTCAACCATCCCTAGCATTCATTCATATCACAAATCCCAAACTACCATCAGATGGCAGCAATTTTTAGTCATCACCATCCCTGCAGGCTTTGAATGAATGATCTAGAGGCAGTGAAATCTATTGCCAGTTTCCTAATCTGTCCAATCCTCTATTTAAAAAAAAAAAAGTGGTAATTAATTGGATGTTAGACTTTTCTTCATACGTTTGGGGGAGTTCACATGTTGTTTGGAGATGGGGGTGTATTTTCATTTCTATACCCGATTTTTGCTGTTCTCCCTAGGATTCCATTCTTACTGCTTATTATTTTTCTAAACAAAAAAGTGATTTTTGATTACAACATTTAAGATATACAAGGATGCCAAGTGTTAAGAATGTGCAGAAAGGTGTGATGTCTACAAATAGAGCCAACCTACAAAACGGTGAGTGACTAAAAATGGAGAAGATAAACAAGACACTGTTTAGGCTAACTTAACCCCCCCTTCTCCCCCCAAATGTGGGTTTATATATGTCACCAGAACTAAGTTAACCTTAACTGTGTCATGTTTAACTTGGCCATTTAAATGGCTAACCCTTTTTGTAACTTGGCTCTGTTTGTAGTTGTCACACCTTTCAATTACTGACCTTCTCTTGTCTAACTTGTTTTTAAATACATATTTGAATATTTTTGTTCATATTTCATTTCCTTGTTTTTTTCTGTAGCAAATATTACAGAAAATATTTCTTATGATAGGAAGACTCATTTTTAATGAGACAATTTCTTAACTTCTCAATACCAATAGCTTAGACTCTGTGCAAAAAGATTGTGATGGAAAAACTCATTGAAATAAAGGCATTGCCTTTTTCATAAATGTGACTGAAAGTTACTGTAAAGATGCAAATTTGTTGCAATTCTCAGACAAAACTGAGTTAAGCTGTTGTGAGATTGTGATTTAATAAACAAACATTTTCTCCAATTTTCTCTTCATGATTTTGTTTGTTAAAACGGGGTTAAAAGTTATGACTGCAAACCTCTGAAATTTTGAGACGACAATGTGCTTTTACATCTTGAAATTAGAGTATTGAAAATGTGTACCAGATAGCATTGGTTTTTGTGACCGTTTTATACATGCATGTGTCCATTATTTGTAAATGCTATCATTTCTGGTTAATGGAGAGTTGTTGCATGTATTGTAGATTTACTAGCTTTATGTCTAATGTCATCTGTATAATTTGTGGCACATGGAATCTTTGTGGACCAGATCCAGTTCCCATAAAATTCAATGGAAGGCCCTCCATTGACTTAATTGTATCAAAACTTTAATAAAGAGAGTGGGAATTATTTTCACTATCACATATGTCTCTTCAGGAATTATGGAGTGGTGAAAGTTAGTTCTTGTAGTTAAGTTTGCAACTGAGTTTCTGTAATAAACTGATTTTGGCTCCCATGCTAACCACCACAGAAATGTTGTACTAGTACGTAGGTTTTGTTATCCTGTATGTGATACGGGTTTGATGGTCTCAGAACAATTCCCACCAAAGAAGGGTGCATGTTCCAAAATCCACTACATCTGGTATTAATTGACAACTTTACTGGCAGTCTCACCACTATCTGTTTGTATACCTGTTTTGCAAATCCCCAAACATCCTAGTCTTGTGTGCACAATAAAAGTAACGTTATCATGGTGCTCACAAAAGTCATGTATTCTGTAATTCTGCATCTTTTTCTTGAGCTTTATCATTACCTCTCCTTCCCTACAACATCCTATCTATGATGAAAAAGTGTCCTTGACATGGGGGAACATACTTTCACATATACAACCTCTCAGCGAGTGTATGTATCCTTGCCAGTGGTATGTGCTGGTTATTTTCCTGTTTCAGGCTGGTGACTAATGGGCAAAGTGCTGAGTCTCTGACAGAACTATTGGCTATGGGGCATATTGTTTGTCATTGTTTTTTTTTTCTGGTTTGGACCTTATCTATAACCAATTTGCACATTGTGGGTTTGCAGTTATTCTTTTAATTAATATTTTTCATCTTCTCTCCTCATCCAGGTTTTCACGGTCTCTGGAATTTTGCAGTACTTTTGCCATAGTCCAGTAAGACATTTTTCTTTATTTTCTGGTGGTAGATTTTGCCATTTAGTGATTTCCCCTCTATCCTCTATCACTGGCTGTTGTGTTTGCTGTATGGTAGGGGTCATTCCTTTAAGTTTTGCATCATTTGCCTGATTCAGTGGCCTTATCATAATACAGATATAGACAGTTTCTTTCACTTATCATTTAGACTTCAATTTTTCTGAAGGTTCCATTATTGGTTTAATTTGTTCTAGTTTCCTTCATCATCTGTTGCTAAAGCTTTCTTTCCTAGCAGTGATAGCTGCCTGAATCTTCACTGAAGCCAGCTGTGCACTCATGGTTGCTTTTCTTATGCTCTGTGATGTTTTTTGGAGGTATCATCAGCATATTTAACCTACAAAGAGTCCTGTGGCACCTTTAAGACTAACAGATGTATTGGAGCATAAGCACACTCACTGAAGGACTATCCGGATATGTGGACTCTCCGCTCAGACCCTATGCCACCAGCACTCGCAGTTATCTCCGTGACACCACTGATTTCCTGAGAAAGCTACAGTGCATTGGTGATCTCCCAGAAAATACCAAGGAAATAAGGAAACAAATCAATAAAGCCAGACGTGTACCTAGAGGCCTCCTGCTACAAGACAAGCCCAAGAAAGAAACCAACAGAACTCCACTGGCCATCACCTACAGTCCTCAGCTTAAACCTGTCCAATGCATCATCAGTGATCTACAACCCATCCTGGACAATGATCCCTCACTTTCACAGACCTTGGGAGGCAGGCCAGTCCTCGCCCACAGACAACCCGCCAACATTAAGCATATTCTCACCAGCAACCACACACCGCACCATAACAACTCTAACTCAGGAACCAATCCATGCAACAAACCTCGATGCCAACTCTGCCCACATATCTACACCAGCAACACCATCACAGGACCAGATCAGCTACATCATCACCGGTTCATTCACCTGCACGTCCACCAATGTTATATATGCCATCATGTGCCAGCAATGCCCCTCTGCTATGTACATTGGCCAAACTGGATAGTCACTACGTAAAAGGATAAATGGACACAAGTCATATATCAGGAATGGCAATATACAAAAACCTGTAGGAGAACACTTTAGCCTCCCTGGACACACAATAGCAGATGTAAAGGTAGCCATCTTACAGCAAAAAAACTTCAGGACCAGACTCCAAAGAGAAACTGCTGAGCTTCAATTCATTTGCAAATTTGACGGCATCAGATCAGGATTAAACAAAGACTGTGAATGGCTAGCCAACTACAAAAGCAGTTTCTCCTCCCTTGGTGTTCACACCTCAACTGCTAGCAGAGGACCTCACCCTCCCAGACTGAACTAACCTCATTATCTCCAGACTGATTCTTGCCTGCATATTTATACCTGCCTCTGGATATTTCCATTACATTCGTCTGACGAAGTGAGTATTCACCCACGAAAGCTTATGCTCCAATACTTCTGTTAGTCTTAAAGGTGCCACAGGACTCTCTGTTGCTTTTTACAGATCCAGACTAACACAGCTATCCCTCTGATATTTAACCTACTAATTTCTACCTTGTTCTCATATGGTTCTGAATATCTATTCTAGGTCTCCAGTCCAATTTATTACATTTGTGTATAGTTCTTTCATCATTTATAAAGCACTAACTGTTCACTAAGCCTTTTGCTATTGAGATCATGATATTGAAAAGTGAAGGAGCATTAGAATGTGTAAGCTGCAGGTAAATTTCCACCTAAATACCTATTTTGTTGGCATTGTGGAAAAGGCTAGAATTCTAAGGAATATACAACAGCTACCGTCTTTTCTTTTCGATACATGTTTGATTATAAGAATATCCAAAAAGAAAAGTTCATCATTTTTCTCCAATTCTTATATTGTTTAATTATGCTAACATTTGGGAGGCAAGATGGGCTGATGGGTAAAGCAGAAAACCAGGAGTCAGGACTCTTGGATTTTATTCTCAGCTCTGCCGCTGACTCATTGCATGAGTTTGTCACTTTGACATTTCTATGCTACAATTTCCCTGTTTGAAAGAAGGTATAAGAATACCTACTATCACACAGTAGGCCTGATCCTGCACCATTAAAGTTAAATGGAGTTGTACCATTGATGTCAATGGGAGCAGGGTGTGGGTCACGGTGAGACTTACTTAATGAAGTACTGTGAATTTCTTGATAAAAGTGCAAAATATCATTATTAATAAATAGCTTCAGTGCTTTAAAAAATTGCAAGACTGATTCAAGATTCTTGAAAATAAAGACTGATAGAGATTTTCCTTAAGGATCTCCCCCATGGTTTTGGCTAGATGGATTTCTAATGAGTAAGTCTTTTATTTCTGGGACATTCTGTGTCTTTCTGCCACAATTATTCATGTTCAAGTCCTAGAGCCAAATTTTGCTCTGAGATGCATATTTGTTGTTCCCGTTGGCTTTGCTGGAAGCTGCAGGCACTTATTCTAAACTATCACTTGGCTCCCATTATTGCTGTGGTCATATTTGCTTGTCTAAAATGACTGTGTTTCTCCATTTAAAATCTTGTAATATTTAATCTTTACTGAGATACTACTGTATTTTTTCTTTCATTACTAACATCCTATTGTAATATTGATTTTTTTGTTTTGTTTTGTTAAATGGGACTACATTGGTAATTTTGGCTGGCAGCTTGTTTTTGTTTTCTTTTGTATACTTTTGAGTGGCATAGAACATTCGATACAGTGTATTGTAGTTGACTTCCTTGATATGACCTATACGTTTTGTCTGTCTAAAGTAATTTAATGTTATCTAATTTTTCTGTGCAGCTCCCAGTCACCATGGTATTTAGATTCTAAATTAAAACCCTCTTCTGAGCCTTGTAATGATGCTGACTTCCTGTTTGAGTGAGTGACCTATTCATTGTCATTCTTTCTTTTATAAACTGTTTTTCTTTATATATTGATTTTGTTCTAAACATTAGTGACCACGCACTGGTTCAGATCAGGAAAGAGAGTAATTTTTATACCCACAAATGTACACACAGTCACATGCACCTGTAGTGGACAATTGCTTCAGCGATTGAATTCTAGTCAAGAGACATTGCTACAGGCCAGATCCTGGAGTCTGGTTGACTTGCACGTGGACTCAATCATGGAGATGTGTATGTGTTTCAAAAGTGTGCCTTTGAATTCTCTGAGTCCAGGGAATACTGAGGTGTGGGGCTGGCCCCCTGTGACAGGTTAAAATGGCCTTTGGCCTGCTTCAGTTTACACTGGCCACCAAAGGCCCAAAACCACAGCTAGGAATCCAATATACGTGCGACCTGTCATACCCCTTCACAAGCAGCAGGTGGGGGTGACGTAGGAGCCTTTACATTAGCTTTATGCCACCTGAGTATTCCTCTTATACTGCAGAGATCCTCCAGGGGTCATATTCATCAGCTGTCTGGCCAGAAAATTGCCAGTGATGCAGTTCAAAATGACCACTCTATACTGACTCTCTGTAGGTCTTCCTCCAGTCCCATTATTGGGAAACATTTTCAAAAGTTCCCAAGTGATAGGAACCTCAATCCCATTAACTTGAACTCTTTAATCCATGATTTGTAACTCATGATTCAGTAACTCAAGCAGAAGTTAGGGGTCTATTACAGGAGTGGGTGGGCAAGGTTCTGTGGCCTGCAATGTGCAGAAGGTTAGACTAGATGATCACGATGGACCCTTCTTATCTTAAAGTATATGAGTCTATGAGTTTATGAGTCTCTGGTGCTGCATCACCTTGCCCATTGCTTGAGGAATGAGCACCAGCTGATGTGCAGTCCTAAAGGGAAAATCAGGTCACTGATTTAGTCACCTGAATAAGAATTTCAGAGTCTAACTTTAGGCACATGTTTTTGAATCTTGGCTGTAAACTTTAAGATTCTTATCTGCACTGAAGTGAGCTTCTCCAGCGAGGCTATGAACCTCTTTTTCAGTGCCCCCCAAGTCATTAATGTTCTGAAAAAATGCCATTTCACAGGGAAAAACTCCACCTGGGGAAAAAATTGCCTTCCATTTTTGTAGAAAAATGTTGAGGCAAAACAACAAAATACTTGTTTGCTCGGCACACAACTGATAAAATTAAAATTCTATTGGCTGCTTTTGTTGCATCTATGTTACCACTTAGCACAGAGCTACTTGTAATGACAGACAAAAAATAGTGTCCATGCTCCTGCCTGAAAAGGAACATCACTGACTTAGCAGGCGAACCACTTTCTCTGCTGTAGCGCCAAGAGAACAGGACAAGACTCTCTTAAAACTGGGCAGTGTCAACTCCCTTAACACCCACCAAGAGCACTACTTCCTTCCCATCCCCCTTCCCTACCCTCCCCATTGTAGAGATGAGGTCATTGCCTCCACAACAACCATACCAAGCTATGACAGATAATGCTGTGTGCAGGATGGCTTGCATATACCATCAAACCATGGTACCATACTCTTCTCTTTGTGAACAGAACTGTAGGAGAAAGCGATTCACAAACTATGAATTTGTTGTCAATTTTATGATACTTAAGGCAGGCAGTAATTTCAGTTTTCACTGCCATTAGATAATAATAGTAATTAATTAGTAAGTCACACTGTTGGGATCTAGAGGTGAACTAACATGGAAAATGTAAATTAAAAAAAAAGCCACTAATACCTCAGTTTTCTGCTACAATTGAGGGTTTATGTCTGTTTGTCTCTCCAGAATGAATTGCTGCTCTTAACAGCAACTTTATATTGCCCTCAGCACTGTCTGTGAAATATTTGCTGCAAAGAGAGGTGCTGCACCAAAAATAGCGGTAGAGGGGCCAGGAAATTAAGGGAAAAGCTACCAAGGATTGTGCTTGTTCTAACATTAATTACCTCTGTGCTCCCTCAGATCACCCCTCACATAAATTTTCCATAGTGCTATATTTGCCATCAATGATAGAAATATTTGAATTCTCTCTCACAGGGAAGTGTTGACTAAATCAAATCTACATTCATGTTATTCCTTCCCTTTCAGATGCTGACACCAATGATAGGACAGGCTTTTTCTCCAGCATTTTACATCATCACCTTTGAGGCAATATTGGACACAGTCAAAGGAAGCAGTAGGACATGTACAGAGCTTTCAATTCAAGGTCATTCTGAACCCTCTAACCCGTAAAAAATAAAAATAGGTAAATAAAATTGGGAATTATCCTGAGTGATTTTAACTATGAATTGTTCGCAGCTGTCAGAGTCAGAGCCACATAGTTCACTGTGGTTCAATTTCCTTTTCAATTGAACAAACATATTATAGCAGATTTCCTATTTTGTTTTAAATAACCTCGTAGGGGATCTGCATGCCCAATATATATATAAAAAGTTTATATTAGCTTAGGCTATTTATAGAACTTCAAAGAGGGTTGAAAGATAGTAAAAAAATTAATTGATCCCATCAAGCAACAGACACTAAAACTCAATGTTTGAAATGCCTTCCTCCACCGAATCAATTCATAGCAAGAGTGATTCTGATTTACAGGATGGCTAAACTCATTTCCACATCTTCCGATGCCACGTAGCAGAATTCAGAGCTCCGTGGTTTGGACGGGTACATCAGTAATTCACCCTGAGTGAAAGAAAGATTAAAGATAATATTCCTGGCTGGGGCATTCAAAGACACCTAAAGGAGTTAGGCATCCAACTCCCAATGAAACCAAGTGAGTTAGTCACCCAACTCTTGTAGACACCTTTGAAAACCTCAGCCATTGGGTACCAAGCCCTGTGATCTGAAAGCAAACTGCAAACAGCATTTCTCTCAACCTCTCCCAGTCAAAATGTGGGATTCAATGATTCAGTCATGTAAATGGCTCTTCCTACAACCTCCATTTTATGACTTTTTATTTCTTATTTTAATAATTTCCAACAATAAGAGTGAGGGGGCATCAAATTTACATGGAAAATAGGAAACTTTGGGACTGAAATGAGGAACATTTGCAAACAGCAAGCATGGCACTGTGTACAGCCAACACAGGATCCACCTTGGATCAGTGAAGGTCCCTCAGCCCCAAGGGAGATGTCATGACAAGATCCAAGGGGAGAGGAGGGCAGGCAGTGGATGGAGAGATTTCATTTTGACTTGGTCAATGTGCATAGCCCATATACCTGACTCTTCAGGGGCAACATTATTTTTGTGATGTTTGGGTGAATCTAGGTCCAATATAGCTTTAGATCATGCTTTTTAGAAGAAGGTGGCATAAGAACATGGGAGTCTTCCAGAACCAGACTTACCCATGAGTAGGACAGGAATTTGATGGGGAAAAAAGAGCAATAGCTAAGGCCAAGTAGGGGAATTCAATATCTGGTCAAGTCTATTACTGATAGACTTCAATGCATAGCTTTGCTTAGCAACATATAGTTTCCTTAGGAAGAATTCATTATTTATATTTTTATGGCAGAGCATCTATATTCCAAATCTAGGGTTACATTTTTGTATGTCTAAGAAGTACCGGTAACAACAAAGCTAGATTTGCACAGGCTTCAAAACAGCCACCTCAGATGGACGCAGTATTTGGTGTGGCTTAATTTTGGCTTGAACTCTGTGGGGCAGAAGGGTGGAATAAAGATTAGCCAGATCAGAGCTTTGAGTCACAGATCATGCATTAAATAGCTCTAATTCTAAAATAGTGGAAGGGTCTCATAAGCTATCTGTTTCAAGTGCAAACTCTTTCCCATCTCTGACCATTGCAACTGGACCTCCCAAGTTCTTAAAAAAAGAGTCTGCAAAGGAAAATCCTTAGGACACCCCATAAATACAATCATCTAGCATTAGTATATCAATGACAACATGCATTCTTAAGGAGGCACCACCAGGAACACACACACTTTCATTCAACGAAGTTGCATATTTTATTTTTGTAGGTACCATCAAATGGTTTTAATGCTGGAAAAGAGACTTTTTTCCCATTCAGATATATTCATGGGATCACACAGATTTAGAAAGACTGGATTTAAATGAAATTAGTATCAGCTGGGTTTCAGAAAAATCAGTTATTGTGATGGTTTGATTTTCAAGGTGAATATTATCTAAAAGTGAAATACTGGCTAATTCAATATTTTCTGCTATACTGATCATTTTGTTCTGTTTTCTTTAGAGAGAACTGCCTTCCAGGCCTGGCTTTTTCCACTGCTCTGGATTCTGTCCTTAATGAAATCTTAAAATAATGAGGCATAATTTTTATTCTAAACATTATTAAAAAGCAGTTTCTAAAACTTCAGTGCTATGCAGCTGGTTTATAGTAGGTTACATGGTATAAATAATTTTCAATAATAACATAAATATAATATTAAGTTTATGTGGATCTATGTATTCTGAACTAAAATAGAGGATTACTGAGAACTTTGCCCACATGACCTTGGAACTATGACCTTTCCTTTTCTGTGATTTCCCCCCCCCCCTTCTGGTTTATTTTTAGTCTGAAGTGAGCTATGGTCCAGGAAGCCAGCATAGCTTGGGATATTGTGTCCAACATAGGTAAAAAAACAACAACCCCATGGCAGTATGAGATGTGGGACATTAAAAATAAATACATAAATAAAATAAACATGTGAACTGTTACACTAAAGAGAGATTGTCCTGGTATCTTTGGGATATAGTGCCTCTGCTTTCCTGTGTTCTTGTGAGGTAGCTGGTGTGCGGGACTAAACCGGTACCTGTTTTGATACCATAAAAAAACTCAGACACAAAAATCCACCAAGAACTTACCTGCCTTATGTATCATCTCCTCAGACAATAATTTTCCAGTCAGTCCCTCCCCTCCTCACAATTATTCGTTCAACTGCTGAGAGAGTTGAGGATGATTTGTGACATTTCGGAATTACAATAATGGTCCAAAAAGTTGTTAATTTTCTCTCAGACAATCCAAAACTAAAGCAGTTAAATTAACCCATTAGCTGCTCAAATACCTGTTCTCCAGCTTTCTGTTCTATTTTTCATTTACAACCAGATCACACAATGTGTATTCACATTAGTGAACACTTACTCATGCAAGTAGTTCCAGTGAAGACAAATAATTCCTGTGCCAATTGCACTACCACTTTGTACAAGGATTGGACTATCAGGGTCTTCTCTAACAGAGACAAACTTAACAAGGAGTCTCTTCCACATGTTAAATTAAAGATGACTGCCCTGTTGTTTCTAGCAGTTGGAGTAATTTGAGCTCTGACTGATTTGGGGACTGAAATGCATGGGCCAAATTCTGCTTTCACTTCCGTTGGTGTAATTCCATTGAACACTCTAGATTTACACCACTGTAACAGAGGGTTGTGGCCCATTGGGTATAATTTTGGGGCTCACTCTTTGGGTGTAAGGGCCACTGGAATTTCAAAGTCAAGTTGAAGAGTGAGCCAGAGGATTAAAGTTCAATGAAGTGGCCAGCTTTGAAATCTCCAGCAGAAAACCCTGATATGGTCCTGGCTCCAATACAGGAATGCACTTAAGCATGTGCTTAACTTTAAGTAAGTGAATAGTCCAGCTGAAGGCACTGGGACCACTCATGTACTTAAGTGTGTTACTGGATCAGGGCCAGAGTACTCAGCGCCTTATAGGATCAAGTCCCTAGAAGAGCTAGATTGTAGCTTCTCAGCCAGCACCTGCTGCAGGGGGAGTGGAGTGGAGCCTCACTGCTCCCAGAGGAGTACTGGAGAGATGGTGCCTCTGGCAGACACAGGCTCTCCAAGACTGCTCCATGGTAAATGGCTGGGGGTGAGCTCTCTGCTTCATCTCCTAGGCTGCAGATGGGGTCCATGCCAAGAGGCCATCTCCTCCCCCCACGCCCTGTCCCTGTTTGGTTGTGGGGGAGCAGTGGCGCAGGAGTGAGCAGTCTCTATTGTCGCTGTCCAGAGCACAGGCTGCTATTCCAGCCATGCGAGGAGGTACAGGCTGCTCATGTGCCCCTCCACACCAGTGTGGCTGAGCAAAGGCCTCTGACAATCTGGACCATAATGTATTGAAAAGGTAATGCCAATGACTCATTTTATAACCAAGTTATCATTTATCCTACTAGCAAAATCTGTTCAACCCTGGTTATGCAGGTTATATAGTAATAAAAGTTCAAGTTTCCATAAAAGTGCCGTTGAACTGTAAATTAATGTGAGGTAAAGCAGTTGCCCAAGGGAATAACCAAGCTTCCGAAAGTTGTGTCCTAAATTAATTAATGCTGAGTTCCTCACTGACTGAGAAAAGAATGAATCTATCACAGGCTTTCATTGTTGATCGCTGAAGGTTTGCTTCAAAGAGCCATTGCCGCTTACATTGCCATTATGTCTCCATTTTGCTTTGAACAAGGCTTTGTTAACTAAAAATGGTAAATTCATGACTGGGATGTTGTTGTTTTTTAGTTACTGCCACGCCCCTCTATATTTGCAAAGCAAAATCATTTCTCTGACAGGTCATGTGACTCACAATCCACAGTGGTGTGTAGCTCTGTTGCTCATGAAACCCCTTATATTTGCAATTCTTGTTCTCCAGCCTCCACCCCCTCCTCTGCAAGTAATAGACTGGTTTCCCTTCTTTTATTTCACCTTTAAAAGCTTTGTTTGCTCTTTACCATACAGGTATAAAGCCCTGTGTGATCCTGTGTGTTAAGAACATTACATACAAATTAAACAATTGTTCTCTGATTCATAGGAGTCTACTACTTTTAAAATGCAGTGGGAATATAAACATATAGACATTTATCCTTTCGGGGTGTCCACAGGTGCACATTACAGCATAACCTTCAAAAATTATCTTCTGTATCTGTGCACACATGTATAGTGCATTATTTTACCAGGTATGGGGGCTGATCCATCACCCATTGAAGTCACTTGGAGTCTTTTTATTAACTTCATTGGTCATTGTATCAGGCACGCATAGTAGTGGGTGTATGCCAAGGTATCAGAGTACAGGGCTGAATCTGCAGATAATACATTATATTTTTAATACTATAGGGTCCTGGTCTAGGACTGGGGCTCTTAGGTGCTATGATAATAAAAATATATAATAATAATTAATTCTTGTTTCTAAGCATGCAGAAAATATGCTGTGACTGAAATGACAGTCCTCCCTCCCCCTGAGTATGAGGACTCATGGACAGACTCGTGTGATAAAATAATATACCGAAGGAATACATTTTGCTTTTTTATATTTAGTCAAAACTTGTCTTATTAAATACCTATCCTAAAAGTTTTAATGCTAATTTTCTTAGCATTGATTTTAGTAGAGAGCTGGGCCCAACCAAATACTCAGATCGAAACACCTCTGGTTTCTGGAGAAGTTTGGATCTAGTTCCATATCCAACTACTATGGCGGGTCCCTATGAAACTGAACTAAAAAATCACAGCTCTAATACACAAGAACTTTGGAAAGTTTAGATTTGGATCTAAAATATGGAGTTTAGGCCTAGCTCCAAATTTTAATACAAGAGTCAGATTTCTAACTACTCTAGAGATTTGGTTCAAGGCCATGCTTAAAACTACTGAGTATTTATGTTCAAGTTGTTGTTTTTTTTAAACAAACTGAACATTGTCCAGTGAGAGACCAGTGGAAAGGTATTCCACACATTGCACCACTAGCTCACCCCAGTGTTGTTTAGTGTTCATTATGTCTGCATTATAAATCTAAACAAAATCAGCAAGGGAGAAATTAAGACCTACAGGGCTAAGGAGAGGGAGGAAAATAGGTGATTGGCCCAGAGCACTGTTTGAGTGATAACTAGCTGTGAGATCAGTTAGACTGTGGAAATGATGGCAACTTCATTTCCTGGATCACTTAAAATGGGAAAATGCATGAGAAAGCATTATGGGCCAGATCCTCGCGTTGGCCTGGCTGATTTGTGCCACTCCAGCCGTGTAAAACGGGCTTAACGGGCCCCTGGAGGATTCCACCAGCATGTCTGGAAAGAAAAGGAGACATAGCCAGGGCATCTGTATGCCCCATTGATCCCCCAGTTGTGGAATAACCACTGGGGAGTCATAGGCTACTGGCTTAAGTTACAGCACTTTAGTTTATGCTCTAGCTTATGCCAGGGATCTGTGCTGGAGCAGATCAGTGCATTACAATTCTGTACTAAGATGTGGATTTTGCAATCAGTTCCACAACTAAGGAATGGCAGAATATGGAGACCCCAGATCAAGAACATGTGCATAATCTGTACATGTTCAGCAAAAGTGTTCTAGTCTGACATCCACAGTGCTCACGCTGTCTGGTCTTGCTGCATTACTTGGGTGTCTGTATAGAGTTGCAGAGCTGTCAGATAAACCACCATTCCATGTTACTAGAAGACTGAAAAGATATTTCCTAGATTTCTTGCTAGCAAGGCTCAAAGATTTGTATTGAGGCTCTGACTGTTGCCTGATCACAGCAACGACCTTTCCACAAAGTTTCTATCACTTGCCTCTGAGGCTAGTCTGTCTGTCTATGCTGTGCTGAACTGACACAATGGAAAACAGCACTTTCTGTCAATTACTAACAAAAAGAGCCACCACTGGTAGTCTATATTGCCCATCCAGTGCTGCTAGTGTATTTGGCACTGCATAAGAGCTGATGCAGCCAGAGTGAAAAACTAGGTCTTCCACAGCATCATTCATGGTAGGAGACTCTAAAACAGTTAAAATGTTTCAAATTCATTTCTCCTTCTTTGCTCTTTTCATACAAAACTTCTTTTCAGGTCTTTCCTCTCCCTTTCCCATCTGCCTATGCATCTTTTTCCTTGGCTCTTTTCAACTAGTCTCCTATTTTATCCTCTTCCTCCCATCTCTCCCTCCTTTCTGCCTTTGTTTCATTCTTCTCCTCTCTTCTCTTTCTTTCTAATACCCATATTCTTTTTTCATCCTTCTCACAGCTTGTTTCTTTCCCAGCACTTACCTTATTTCCCCTGTCTTTGCAACCCTAACACACAGTTGAAAAAACTCCTTGTTACAGAAATTATGTGCAGCCATATGCACTGACAACATATGGCAGGAACTTCAGGAAATTGCTTATTGTAGTCCTGGATAGATATTACAACAATGATAACTGCATAACTCCCATCAGTAATGTTACCCCTTTTTACCATGAGCAACTAGGGTGTTCCAGTTAGGAGGAGAAACTGATGATGGTGTCCATATTTCTTTTGTCCAATCCTGTTTATTTACACAGAATGTACATAAAGCACTGCTTCCCTGAACACAGGAAGAGCCAAACAACAGGAGATAATTTCTTTGCTGATAGCCTCAAGCAGCTTTAAGCCAGCACAACATCATGCTTCTCCAGGCTGAGTATGTAGCTTCCTTCTCTCTCTGTTTCAGTGTGCTTCTTCCCCTCTAGCACCACTCCTACACACATACCTATTGCCTGCTCATTTCATCGGGAACCCCCTGGATTTTGTATTGTGTGAAAGGGAAAATAATACTTTTTTCCACGTTTCATGATTTTATCAACCTCTATCATATCCCCATTAGTTGTCTCTTTTCTACACTGAACAGCCTGAATCTTTTTAGTGTCTCCTCATATGGAAGCTGTTCCACACCCTTGATCATCTTTGTTACTAGTCTTTGAACCTTTTCCTGTTCCACTATATACAGAGCAACCAGAATTGGACTCCATATTCAAGGTGCAGGGGCACCATGGATTTATATAGTGGCATCATGATATTTTCTTTCTTATTTTCTGTCTTTTTCCTAATCATTCCTAACATTCTGTTAGCCTTTTTGACCGCTGCTGTGTATTGAACTGAAGTTTTCAGACAATTAAAAGCAGTGACTCCAAGAGCTCTTTGTTGAATGGTAACAGTTAATTCAGAACCGATCATTATATATGTGTATTTTTTTCCAATGTGCATTACTTTGCACTTATCAATGTTGAATTTCATCTGCCATTTTGTTGCCCAGTCACCAATTTGTGAGATCTCCTTGGACTTTATGGTCAGCTCTGGACTTAAATATCTTGAATAATTTTGTATCACCTGCAAACTTTGCCACTTCACTGTTCATTCCCTTTTCCAGATCATTAATGATTACTGCACAGGTCCCACTACAGCTCCTTAGGATACACTGCTGTTTACCACTCTCCATTGTGAAAACTGACCATTTATTCCTACAATTTTTTCCTATCTTTTACAAGTTACTGATTCATGAGAGAATCTTCCATATTACCCCATGACTACTTTGTTTCCATAGACGCTTTTGGTGCGGGACATTGTCAAAGGCTTTCTGAAAATCCCAGTATGCTATATTGAATGGATCACCCTTGTTGGATCCATGTGCTTGTTGACCCCATCAAAGAATCCTAGTAGATTAGTGAGGCATGATTTCCCTTTACAAAAACCATGTTGACTCTTCCCCAACAAATCGTGTTCATGTATGTGTCTGATAATGCTGTTATTTAATATAGTTTCAATCAGTTTGCCTGGTACTGAAGTTAGGCTCACTAGCCTACAATTACCAGGATCACCCTTGAAGCCCTTTTTAAAAATCAGCATCATATTAGCTACCTTCCAGTTGTATTTTACAGAAGCTAGCTTCAAAGATAGGTTACATACTACTTTGCAATTTCATATTTGAGTTCCTTCAGAACTCTTGGGTGAATACCACCTGGTCCTCATAACTAATTACTGTTTAATTTATCAGTTTGTTCTAAATCCTTTCTATTGATCCATCAATGTGGAATAGTACTTCAGAAGGGTACTTATGTGCACACATGTGCATTCACATACTGTATACATGCTTCTGTGATGTACATGCACATAGATTCTGGTTCAACCTTCTGAATCCAACTGACGTCCTAAATGAAGTACACTTTTTCCCCCCTGACAGTGCAATTGCATAATCCGATTTTAAGCAGGATAGTCCTAAAGACATAATTACCACTGTCTCACAAATAATGTGCACCTTACCCAAGGAGGGGTAGTAATTAGTCATGCACTACAATATACTGCTGTAGAAATTCTTGATACATCCTTTTTACCTGCCATCTGGACCTGTCTCAAGCCTGTCTGACTCAGGCGCTGAACTGGCAGTGACAAAGTGAGCTACTTTTGTGTCCTCATCCAAACTATCTGGTGAGAAACAGAGACCTGCTGAGGAAAACTGTTTTCTGCTTACAGTGTTTGCTTTCAGGCTCACGCACAGTCAGACTCCTCTCTAATGTTTGTATCTCTCCTCCAATAGAAGAAATGCATTTTGGGAACACAAATAATGGGCTGTGCAAGGATCTGTTGCAGTACCCCAGCAGATTTTGCAATGAATCTATATTTAAGGTGAAAAGCAATGGCAGTATGAGTTGTAATTTGCTGTAGGTGCATGCAGCTTCTAAGCGACAGTCCTGCAGTAGACTGGGAATTTAGTTTTGCCATGCAGATCACAACATTGTCAAGACACACCATTGTTTTAGGTCAACCTAAAATGGAAATTGGAAACCTCAAGCAAGAGTATTTTAGAGTGAGGTCCAAATTGCTTGAGGCATCCATGAAATAGAAATACACAATGGGCAGTTCGTCCATTGAAAGTCTATGGAAATTGAGCATCTAACTTCTATTTGTGTCTTGGAAAATCTCCCCCTATAGTTTCTGAGATATCACACGCATGGTCCTACTTTGGCAGGTGCAGGATGCCACAATCTGCTTTGCACATACTTTCAATTTCCTGAGTACACAAACAAATCCCACATTCTTATTCAACCTTTCGACTCTTGAATGCACACAATTTAATTTCTTTGCAGTGTCAAAAACTTTCTACTGTAGCTGAAATATGTCAGGGATGTTTTTTTCAAACCATTGAGACCAGCTTCTGCAACTCCCACTATGCCCTTCTCTGGTGATCAGATCAAAATGTTAGTGGAGTCACATAAGAGCTTATTAGCAGCTGTTGCAGACACTTTCTCTGTGCTCTAAAAACAACAACAACGAGAACAACAATTCAGCTGGGAAGAGCATATGCAATAGCCTCTTAATCACTGCTTCAACTCACCATGTCATGATGTGTAAGCTTTATCATCAATGAGGCTACAAGTAAAAACCAAGGAACTTCTTAAATATTTCAGACACCTCTATCTTGTGAAACAAATTTACTCTACCACAGAACCTCCTGGATCAAAAGTGTCTCGCACCCAGGAAATGAAGGACATAAACAGAAAATACCTTCCTTCTCTTCTTGCTTTTCCCTTGCCTAGGGTGACCAGACAGCAAGTGTGAAATATAGTGACAGGTGGTGCGGGGTAATAGGCTCCTATAGAAGACAAAGCCCCAAATATCTGGACTGTCCCTATAAAATCGGGACATCTAGTCACCCCTACCTTTGCTCACCCTTTTCCCCCACCCCAATCTTGATGATAAAATTCTGTAATCTGACAACCCACTGCAACTTGATAGTTGAATACATATATGCACAAATGATGCTTTTCTAGGCAACTCTGCAATTGTAAATCTCATTGACATGAGCCATTTCAATGCTAGTTAGGCACTGCCTTCTTTTTGTTGCTATCTGTGTTGCCCAGCTTTGCTGTCCTCCTTTATCTGCTCCACTTTTGAAGCCAACACCAGTGGCCACACATAGGGGTACATAGGCAGCTGTGGGATACAAATGCCAAGCTTTAGATTCTGTTTATTCAGCAGTGGCTTCGAAGTCTGTGGATGGTCACTAGGCTGATTATCTGCCTACAAGCCTGGTGTGGGATAAGGCTGTTGTTCAGCTGCCTTGTTTCTCTGTTCTCCAGTTCCTTGCATTCAAAGTGATTAATTTGTTTCTTTTCAAAATAAGTTAGACAATAAGGGACATCACTAAATTTTTCAAAACACCCAAGGGCAGGGCTCTTGGTTTATGTTTCTTTGCTATGGAATTATACGCTGTATGAAAGCCAAGTTGCCACTTGACTGAGAATGTCCAGTGTTCCGTTCTTTCAAAGTATAGCCAGCAATTGTACTACACAGTAAGGTAAAATTGGCCAGCACATATCCTAAAGGAGGGTTTTTTTAGAGACTACAGCCAGAGCTCCCTTTCATTTTCAGCCTTACAGACATGGGGCTACATGAGAACCTTGTATCCCATTACCTCCACCCATTTTCTGCAGCTATAAAAATTGCAAATATTTAGCTTTACAATCACCCACAACGTAGGTGGCTAATTTATTTAAAAATAAGCCATGGCAATAACACTTAGAACCACCATAGTACTTTGCATTTTCTAACCACTTTGCAAATATTAGTTAAGTAAGGCCAAATCGAAGCTAGAAACTTTTGCCATATAGAAAAGTCACACACAGGTGTGATTTTTAATTATATTTCTATACATACAGAAGCCAAAAAGTAGATGTAGTTATGCAAAAAAAAAAAGTGCTTTGGCTGTATAGATTATTTTATTGTGGCAACTGGAATAAGCTGTACCTGCAAAAGCAGTATTTTGCTTGTATAAGCTGCGTCTACACTAGAAGGGTTTACGGCATAGGTATATTGGTATAGCTGTACAAGCAAATGTTTTCTAGTGTAGACTAAACCTAACCGTCTTAGTACTATTTTCAGGTAGATTAAATGACTTGCACAAGAACACAAAGGGAGTTAATGTTAGCAGTGGAATTGGAATTCTGGAGTCGTTAACTCTTTGTCCAGTGCTCAGACCAGTCCATTTTGTCATGGACGAGGTATAAAGTTCACCACTTCGGTCATATAAACTGTCCAGTAGTAACATTTTGCAAAAGCTCTCCATTTACACCAGGCATTTCTTTGAGTATAATAGTTCATCACAAATTCTATTGTGTTTCTGTGACTGAGAGGTTTATGCAATTACGACAAGTAGTTGATTTGAATGATATATTCCTCTTGTGGACTTATGTTTGGACTTTAACCGAAAAGACAGGGAAGGGATTTTGTTTGTTTTGTTTAATCATTTCTTATCACAGAAGTTTGTTTGACTCAAACCACAATGATACAAGCATTCAAACACCACCTTCAGATGTAATATAGATTTATAAAACATCAGTGCATAGCTGCTAAGCTTCCTTGTTGCATACAGAATTCCCAACAAATTACTGGCATGTCTACCTATTTACTAATTAGTACTTCCTCTGAACCATGTGCAGTTCTTATTATTCTAGTGTGCTTTCTTCAGTCTCTATTTGGAATTTGTGTATGTGTGTGTTACGTGGGGGGCAGGGAGGGAAGAGCAGCTCTAGAGCATTAGTTAAATTGGAGTTAAATAAAAAAAATCCAGATCAACTTTTATCCTTAGGCAAGTTATGCACTGACTGAGATTAAATCACTATATGTACTTGTAGACTGAAGAATCAGAGGTGGAGGATGGGTCAGAAACACTAACATCAAAGTTTCTCTTCTTTGAAAAAAATCCCTTTGAAAGCCCCTATGCCACCTATTCTGCTTGTTAATGTTTTGACTGGAAGTGTCTGGCAGTGTCATCAGCAGCAGAATATTTTTAAAGACTTTTTTTTTTGCACTGACTCTAATAGCAAAGCAATGGATACTTAGCAGCCTCTGTTATATGTCTCTTAAGGGAATATTTTTGTTAATTGCAAATATTTGATTGACAAATATGGGATGCAATTAGTAGGCAGGCACAGTAGGAATGTGCAGTGAACTGGATCTCTGAACCAACAGATCTCAACTCTCTCAGCTTCATCTGAAATAGACTAGAGCATTTAAACCATATGTTTCCCTCAAACTTTTTCTTTCCTTTGAAAATTCCTTCTTTCCCTTAACTTGCCTTCTTTCACTCTCTTCACCAAGGGAGCTAACTCAGCTACTGTGATGACGTCAAATAAAGATAGAAAATTCCTCACAAGCTTCAGACTTGCACTGCTTTTTGACCGTGGCAGTAAAAATTAATATGGACAAGATTACACATGCCAGTTGTGCTTACAAAAGCCATAGGTGAAAGAGAATACAGTCTAATTTAACTTCAGACATTTGAGCCTAATGGTCTATTTAAACAACCCAGTACCATCTCACTACATTTATCAATTATATTTCTTTTATTTACACAGAGTACTGTCTTTAAAACTTACCTAGATAAATTGTGCTAAAATTCTGTGACATGAGAAAGAATTTAGAGGATCTGAGTTTTTAGTGTTCTTGTTTTTAAAGCCAGGACTCTTAAGTCTATTGGGGGGGGGGATATTATTAATATTATTATTTTAAATATGCATTGTTTTGGTGGATTTAAAATGTTGATGACACCTGATGAAATTACTTTATAAACAACTTTGATAACGTAGCATGTATTTTCTAGAAGTGGGGGATTCTTCCCTCACTTTCTATTATAGTGGTCTCCAAACATTTTTGATTGCGCACCCCTATCAGTAAAAAAAAATTTACGCATGCACCCCCTGCTATGCCGGCTCTACCATTTTTGCCAAAGCAAAAAAAAAAAAAAAGCACTCCTCCTGCTGTGCACCCCCAAGAATCCTCTTGCGCACCCCACTTTGGAGACCACTGTTCTATTACAAGGGTTGTTTGTATGAAATTCAGCTGTGTGTTGCTTAGGAATTCATCTGCTCTTTAGGCTGCTCATTCTGCAGTTGAGTTCGTCCTCTTTTTATGACATCACAGTCATCTCTGCAACAGCTAATTGTGACATCATGAGCAGTGGAATGTTGCTTCTGTTGAGGAATAAGCAGCAGGAGCTACTAAGCATGGGTCAGGCTGGCAGAATCTAGGTCTGTATTATTGCATTAGTGTTTAGAATTGATTGTACATCAAATAGTTTTGAGAAAATGAAGATATGAAAATATTGTTAATATTATCGCCTTCCAGTATGTTACATATCTTATGTACCAGTCTTATCATACTCACGCAAATCTAAAATCCCATTGACATCAGTGGGACTACTCATGTGAGTGAAGTGAGTTTACATGTACTTGAAGTCTTGGACTCTGTTAGAACACAACACTAAAGACACTTGAAGAGTCTAATGAAGTTTTGCTTATTTCAGAAGGGCCTTATCCTGCAATATTTACTCATATTGGGATCTATTCATGTGATAACACATGACTCATATAAGTGTTGCAGGATCCAGCCTTTAATTTTCAAATTCTAATAATATGTTAACTGGACACTTTATTAATGCAAAGAGAACTGCATCTATAGTAGCTGCATGATAACATTAAAAATATAAATTACATTTCCTACAACTTCCCTGGAGAATTTCATCTCTAGAAAAAGCATCTGTTAGCTCAATAAATTCTGAATGTATTGTTTATATTTTCTCTTTCTTATTGTAAGTCTCATTACCAAAAAAAAAAAAAAAAAAAAAAAAGATTGTTCTAAACATGTAATTGTAAAGGTGGCATGACTCTATACTATTTTCTGTCGTTTATTTATAACTCTGGTGTATGCTCTAATGTGTAACTTATGTACATTTATTTTAAATTCCCTTTTCAGTAAATTTTGTTGAATAATTAGAAAAATATACTTATGAGAGTTTGTTATGGGCCTAAACTAACCTAGACAGTACTGTATGATCAACTATTATGACAGAGGTGTTTTAAAAGTCTGTTCAGGTGCTTGCTTGATAATGTTCAGGTTGGTCTCAGTGACGAATGATCCTTTTCAATCCAGTCCTTTCTTTTCATCTGAAGTAGTGATCATCTCTCTCTCTGCTAAGTGCTTGGCAAAAATGTCCACAGTTCACAGTGTAAATTGCCACCTGGTGAAATTGTTCCAAGCCGCTGTGTTAATTTGGTTAATTTTGTCTCAAGCATTCAGTTCACAACCAGAGATCAATGTCACACAGTGTTCTATAGGATAGTGATTCAAAACACTTTTACAAAGGTATATTGTTCTCGTCTAACATCTGCATGCTTTTAGAGTGATTTCTATGGAACCCTAATACATTTTTGTGGAACCCTATTGCTTGCTTCCCTGTTAAATTCTATAGGATTTTCCATTTTCTATTTGCAGACGCAAAGTGGAACTTTATGGTTTAATTACTTTAAAAAATATATAGGCGTATGTTTTCAAAGTGATTTGTGGGGAATTATGCACATGCATTGTTTCCACCCAGTAACTACCCCAACATCACAATGTACCTCTGGACAGACCATGGTGGAATCAAAAAACTTTGCAGATTGATGCAGCAAACGGTGGTAGTGTGATGTGGCTCTTTGATGTGCCGAAAGTGAGACATCAGAGTTCGGGCTCAGTGATGCCTTAAAGATACTGGCTCATGGGTGGGGCACTGCCATACTGCCCCATCCCAGGAGGAGCACCAGGAAGCAGTCTCCTTCGGGGGAATGCCTCCCAGAATTCTGAGGGGTTATGTATCTACTACTGCACCCATTTACGCAGTAAAGCTTTTACCCCTCCATTCTGGGGCTGGTCTTTGTGGAAATGGAGCTGTGGTCCTGCTTCTTTGCCCTGCTCCATTTGGGGTCATGCAGACCCTTGAAGCAGTAAAGGAGACAGAAGAACCCACACACCCCTGAAATTCCACTGGCCGCGCAAATAGGGAGGCTCACTCCCCACAATGCACAACTATGTAAGGGCCAGGCTAAACCTGGCTCTGTGTGTACAACCCAAATCTGTCTCATTTTGGTCTGTACCACGCACTCAGCCAAAATGACTACTTTCCAGCTTCTCTGTGGTGCTGTGCAGAGATTTGTGAGACTCAAATCTCAGACCAGCAGTGACAGAATCCCCAAAGCAGGTAGGCCAGGTTGCAAACACATTGTTTATATGAGGAAGCTCTGCACAGCGACTTGACAGGAATATGACATAGTTCTTTAAAGAATTCTAAAACTTTACATGGAAGTTTTCTTGCATTTCTATCCTCCCCAAATGAGTTTCATTTTGGTTATTTCCAAAAAATGATTATTTTTGCTTCCGAATCCAGAAAAGAATAATCAGGTGCATGAGAACCAGCAATCGCCCTGCATGTGAGTGCTTTCTCTCTGGTGCTTTGTCATCTTCCATCCAGACAACACTTTCTGAGCTCCTTTGTTATCGTAGCCTGATAAATAAACAGCCCCAAAATTACAGAACTTATTATGGTAATTGAGTGAAGAAAACAGAATACAGACCCTTTCTCCCTATCTCTCAGATTGCCATTGCTAAAGATGCCTAAACCTGTGCTTCTCAAATGATACTGTAATATTAGCCTTCTTTCTTTTTTTCCCTATGATTGTTTTCTGTCCGTCTCAAGCTGGGTGTCAGTTCATTTAGATTTACATCAAGTAGTAAATTAAAATAATCACTCAGAAAACACTCTCAGCTCAGTTTTCTCTTTCAGTCAGGAGTTGCGCGAGATGCTTGAAGCATTCAAGCAGAAAATATTGCTGTCTAGATATTTGTCCTCTGGGTGATAAAGGAGGCATTGTCTTGGGACCCACTCAGGCCTCGGAGCTGATAGTTGCTGTGCATCACAGCTGTGAAGTACGCTTTGTTATGTGTCTGAGGATTAGGGTTCAGGACCTTGTTTTTCTTGAAATACCAGACTGATCAGAGCTGCATATGTTCAGGGGAAAGCAGAGGTCGATGGTTCTCTGTCCACATTTTTACTAGATTATTCTTGGACAGAACTCTGGGAGAATACCCTGCAGCTTAAACCATCCCAAGAGTTTCTCATATTCTGCATTATAGCAGTCATGGAAAATGTTGTAGTTTATCTACATGTGTCTGAAACAAAAGACTACAGCCTCTCAGAGTCTCAGGGCTGTGGACCAAAGCCGTAATGCGCTCAGTTATAAACCTCCCTCTTTGTGCTCCATTTACGGTACAACTGCACACTTAGAATTAGAAATAATCCAATACAAATAGTGTGCGGCCCTGAAGAGGGTGCAGTCAATCTACAGAGGAAGAGCTAACCTTAAAACAAGGGATAGAACTGATGTTTTCATTGACTGTGGGGGGTTTTCTGAACAGTCCATTTAAAAAAGAGGAACATTTATTTTAAGAAAGAAGAGAAAAAATGTGTTTATTTTGACAAAAAGATATTTTTATCAGCAATCTTATTTGGTACCCTGTATACTAGTCCTTATTCAGGTGAAACTCCCATTGAAGTCAGTGGGCATGCAGCCTGAGTAAGGACAGCAGGATCTGGTCAATAGTTATTTAGTCTTTCAAGCAGTCTGATCTTTGTGTCAGTACAATGTGGTAGTTTGCAGAACTGAAGGCTTTGGGCCAGACTCTCTCCTCACTTAAAACTTCAGAGAAATTAATTGGGTTGCACTGCTGTAACTGAAAACTGAATTCAGCTCTCTCTTTAGGCATGTCTACACTTGCCATTTAATGTGGAAAAAGTACCTTTTTTTGCAAAACCCATGGTAGCATCTATATTTGCCAATGACTTTTTGTGGTGAAACTCAGAAGTTTCACCGCGAAAAGAAAACCACCTCCACGAGAGGCATACAACTCCTACCAGTGATGCTTTTGCGGTGATGTGCAAGTGAAGACACGTTCTTCCTGTTTACACCGCTTTTAGCCTCCTGGGGATATCCCACAGTGCCTAGGTGACCACTAGCAGCTCTGCTGCTCTGTTGCCAGGTAAACAGACATCCACCAATTTTCCTGTAAAGCCCGGGAACTTTGAAATGCCCCTTCCTGTTTTCTTGGCAAGTGCTCACTTATCTGGCCAGGTGACAGTGCCTGCTCCATGGAGCAAATGATCCCCTGCTTGGAGCAATGCTGAGCTACTGGAGCGTATCAGTGTTTGGGGAGAGGAGGCTGTGCAGGGACTCAGGATGCCCTGCGATCACCGCCCCCCCCCCCCAATCCCACAGGACCCATTGTCAAACTGGAGAGAGCTGCATTGTGGGATAGCTACCCTAGACCACTGCCCTCATCCCTGATGGCAGTGCTGCTAATGTAAACACTCTCTGATGCCTGAGGAATTAAGTGAGTACTCAAACCAGAGCTTTACTTTGACCAGCTCCCTATCACCGGTAAAACTGACAATGCAAAAACTCTGCAAGTGTAGACATATCCTCAGTAAATAAAGGTAACAAGGAGCCCGGTGGCACCTTAAAGACTGTGCACGTCTCTGTGTGGACTCCTCCTGACGGTTGAAAAGACAGACTGGACTTCTACATAGAAGTGCAGATGTGCACAGGCTGAAATTGTGAACAAACAGCATCACTTGCCCCATAACCTTAGTCGTACAGAACATAACGCCATCCACAGCCTCAGAAACAACTCTGACATTATAATCAAGGGGTTGACAGAGGAGGTGCTGTGTTGAATAGGTTGGATTATGAACAGGAGGCTGCCAGGCAACTCTCCAACACCACATTCTATAGGCCACTGTCCTCTGATCCCACTGAGGAGTATCAAAGAAACTACACCATCTGCTCAGGAAAATCCCTGCTATAACACAGGAACAAATCTACACAGACACACCCCTAGAGCCCTGACCAGGGGTATTCTATCTGCTACCCAAGATCCATAAACCTGGAAACCCTGGACGCTCCATCATCTCGGGCATTGGCACTCTCACAGCAGGATTATCCGGCTATTTGGACTCTCTCCTCAGACCCTACGCTAATAGCTCTCCTAGCTATCTTGGAGACACCACTAACATCCTGAGGAAACTACAATGAATTGGTGATCTTCCTGAAAACACCATCCTGGCCACCATGGACATAGAAGCTCTTTATCCCAATATTCCACACAAGAATGGACTACAAGCTGTCAGGAACAGTATTCCTGATGAGGCCACGGCACACCTGGTGGCTGAACTGTGTGACTTTGTCCTCATCCACAACCATTTCAGATTTGGGGACAATTTACACTTTCAAGTCAGCGGCACTGCTATGGGTACCCACATGGCCCCACAGTATGCCAACATTTTTATGGCTGACTTAGAACAATGCTTCCTCCACTCTCATCCCCTAGCGCCCCTCCTCTACTTGCACTACATTGATGACATCTTCATCCTATGGACCAACTGGAAGAATTCTACCTGGATTTCAACAATTTCCACCCCACCATCAACCTCAGTCTGGACTAGTCCACACAAGAGATCCACTTCCTGGACACTACAGTGCAAATAAGTGATGGTCACATAAACACCACCCTATAGCGGAAACCTACTGACCGCTATACTTACCTACATGCCTCCAGCTTCCATCCAGGACACATCACACGATCCATTGTCTACAGCCAAACCCTAAAATACAACCGAATTTGCTCCAATCCCTCAGACAGAGACAAACACCTACAAGATCTTTATCAAGCATTCTTAAAACTACAATACCCACCTAGGGAAGTGAGGAAACAGACTGACAGAGTGAGATGGGTACCCAGAAGTCACCTACTACAGGACAGGCCCAACAAGGAAAATAACAGAACACCACTGGCCATCACGTACTGCCCCCAGCTAAAACTGTTCCAGCACATCATCAAAGATCTACAACCTATCCTGGATAAGGATCCCTCACTCTCACAGACCTTGGAAGACAGGCCAGTCCTCGCTTACAGACAGCCCCCCAACCCGAAGCAAATACTCACCAGCAACTACACAGCACGCCACAGAAACACTAACCGAGGAACCAATCCCTGTAACAAACTCCGTTGCCTACTTTGTCCCCATATGTACTCTGGCAACTCTATCAGAGGACCCAACCACATGAGCCACACCATCAGGGACTCATTCACCTGCACATCTACTAATGTGATATATGACATCATGTGCCAGCAATGCCCCTCTGCCATGTACATTGGCCAAACCGGACAGTCTCTATGTAAAAGAATAAATGGACACGAATCAGAAATCAGGAATGGTAACATACAAAAGCCAGTAGGAGAATACTTCAATCTCCCTGTACATTCTATAACAGATTTAAAAGTAGCCATACTTCAACAACAAAAACTTCAAAAACAGACTTCAAAGAGAAACTGCAGAGCTACAATTCATTTGCAAATTTAACACCATTAATTTGGGTTTGAATAGGGACTAGGAATGGCTGGCTCACTACAAAAGCAGTTTTCCCTCTCTTGGTATTGACACCTCCTCATCAATTATTGGGAGTGGACCATATCCACCCTGATTGAATTGGCCCTGTCAACACTGGTTCTCCACTTGTAAGGTAACTCCCTTCTCTTCACGTGTCAGCATATTGATGCCTGTATCTGTAATTTTCACTCCATGCATCTGAAGAAGTGGGGTTTTTACCCACGAAAGCTTATGTCCAAATAAATCTGTTAGTCGTTAAGGTGACACCTGACTCCTTGTTTTTTGTTTGTTTGTTTGTTTTTTTGTGTGGATACAAACTAACACAGCTACCCTCTGATACTAAATAAAGGTATAGTACCAAATTCAGCTCTCACTGTCACCAGTGTAATTCTGAATTAATCCCTACTAGAATGGGGCCCTGATCACTGACTGGGGCCTCTCGGCACTACTGAGATATTAATAATAATAATAATAATAATAACAACAATAATAAATAATTCCACTGCTTTCAGTGAAGTTATTCCAGATTCACACTGGTGTCAATGAGAACAAAATTTGGCCCATATAAATTATGTTGCCATATTATAACCCTTAAGGAATAGATCTTCTACAACCACGTGATAAACAGCATTTGTTTTGCACTTCTGATCTCATCACTTGCCCACTTATTCATCTTTGCCAGGGCTAATTTTAACCTTCTCAAACCTCTTAACACATTCAAAGAGCCACCTATATTTTTTATATCAACCCTGTCTCAAATGTTTCCTTTTTTCATCACAAATGTGAAATTTCACCCCACAGTTGCCCTTGCCTGAAGCCCAGGACTGAAACTCTTCTCCTCTGAATGGGTGGAGTAGTCTTTGCAATCCTGGCACCCTCCTCTGGAGCAGAAAGGTTCTGGAGGACGTAGATATCTGTGAATTCTCTATGCTTAACTCTCACCTGGCCCCACCCTTTTATATTCCCTGAATGCCGCTATCATAGAATCATAGACTATCAAAGCAGGGCCAATCCCCAGACAGATTTTTGCCCCAGATCCCTAAATGGCCCCCCTCAAGGATTGAACTCACAACCCTTGGTTTAGCAGGCCAATGCTCAAACCACTGAGCTATCCCTTCCTCTGCTGGATTCGCTCCCTGTGCTACATGTGGCACCTCAAATCTTGCATCCTCTAGTGTAGCACCAGTACTTGTGCTAGGATTGCCTCTCCACCCACACAAACACGAAGCTTCATGAGTGTGTGTATACCTCAACACACTCTCAGGACATCATCTTAATAAAAAGGAGACACTTGGGTGATTTTAGAAGTCTTGGGGCCACCGGAGGAACCATTGATTGGATCATTCCTCTGCTTTGGCTCCCCAGTGACAAAAGGGAATCATATCCAGAACACTGATTTGAGTCCCTCAGCCAAAACTGGCCTGCGCAATAGTCACTCGAAGCCAGCTCTGGTGGAGTTTTCAACCCTGGTGTTGTTGAACTAACATTCTCCTACCCTGTCATCCCACACCCTGCCAATCTTTATCCTGTACACAGGAGAGCGAATGTCCATGGAGCACAGCAGCAGCATTGTCTGGCATGGAGAAGCCTATTTGTTGTTTGCTCAACTTTCAGCTGGTGTAACGTTTTGCTGCCTTCATGCATTTCAGCTGCCAGACATTGTATTGAGGCATTTGTCATGGAACAAATAGTAACAGCAAACTTTTGACAGAATTACACAACAACTGGCTCTATCACTTAGGTTTATGGGCTTTTTTTCTCCTTTCACTCTTAGTTATGCTAACTGGGAATCAGATCCCAAAAGTTAAATCAGCTGGCCTAAGCATCTCACATAAAAATGTGTGCATTTGCACACCTATGTCAGAGAGCATGGTGACATTATGGAGGAAAATGGGTGTTTAGATACCTAATTACCAGTCTGGGCATGGAGTCATTGCTGAAAATGCACCTGCAAATGTAGGCAGGCAAATACACATGAAATTGTGTGTGTACAAGTGGGACCCTACATAGTTGGCCAACACTCAGCTTGGATTCAAATCATAGTATCTGTGAGTCTCTTGCCCTTGGTCCCCTACAGGAGGTCCCACTCCCAGGCAATCTTACTGTTCCTGACAGGAGTTCAGCTCACTCCCCGGGTCTTTCTAGTGCCCCTTTTACAGATTTACAGTTAAGTTGTCTCTAGCCCTCCAGGACCTTTGCTCATACCAAGCAATCGGCCTCAGACGGGGGAGTTTGAAGGAAAAAGTTAACAACTGCTGCAGGCTAAGTCCTCCTGTTACTGGCACTCACTACCAGTCCCTAGCAGCTTCCCTGTTCCTGAGAAAACTCTCCCTTTCTCTGTGGCCAGTTCCACCCTTTTAACCTCCACTTCTTCAGGTGGCGCATGATCTGCGGGTGCACCTAATTGTCACTGCCTGAGTGCAGGAATGCTCCTTGGTCTTTCCACCAGAGGGATGGGGGTGTGTCCCATCAGACCCTACCCATTGAAAAGGTGGCCCAGAGAGTTCAAGCACAAGTGGGATGATCTCTAAAGGGTGGTAACAAACAAAATGGGGCAAGGTGAAAATATTAAGCAGGTAGGAGGAACAGGGCTGCCGAGAGCGGATTCAGGCCCCAGTGAAAAAAAAATTTCAGGCCCCCTAGCAAGGGCGGACCAGCTAAACAGGGCCGACGAGAGGGGGGGAAGCCGGGCCCCGGGCCTCCTTCCGGACCGCCAGGCCCCGATAATTTGTAACCCCCTCCACCCTCGATAGTCCTTTGTGCTTGTACATATTCCTGTCAAGAGAATGGTTCTGCAAACCCTGATAATTGAAGTCGTGCAAAGTTCACAACTTCATAATAATTGTAAACATTCAGCATTACACACCAGTCAGCCATTTGGAGTTCTGTATCGACATCTGATTAGATTGTCAAGGTAGAAGCATTAGATTGGAAGTGATTGGGCCATGGCCCATCTTTTTTGTTCTGAGTTTGTTCAGCACCTAACACGACAGGGTCCTAGTCCATGACTGCAGGTCCCAGGCACTACTGCAAAACAGATAATAAATAATAATAATAGTGAATCCAAGATATGTGACAAGATCAGAAACAAGTGTTCGTAATATCTGGAGACTTGGAGAACTGTGACAATGTTCTAGCATGATGGCCATGAATAAGATACACAATAGGATTGTCCTATTCCTTTTACCTTACTACAGTCTAGACCGAGTACTAATGAGGAGTACCACAGAGGATTTTCTGCTGCACAGTATATTAACACATATCAGAGGTATACAGAATATTGCTAAACAGTCATATAGCTACATAGCCTGTGAGGGCTTTTTTGTTCCTTACAAACTCAAAACTTGACTACAAATGCTACCGTGTTTTTCTGAGGTTTTTACATGTAAATGGTTTCTTTTCCCAGTGAAAATTAGCCCATTTTTGAGTGACAACATGCATATTCCAAGCCAAAATTATAGATGAAAAAGCAGACTTGGCCACAGCTGCTACCTGGAAATCCAGAGGCAGTTGTCTTCCTTATCATGTCATCTGCTACAAGTCAGCTGTAAACGATGGTGACCTGTGAGTAATGTGGCCATTCCAAGCGTATGCTGCAACAACCTTCATACCACTCCCCACCCCCACCATGTATCTCTTGCTTCCTGTCTCTGTAAGTTGTCCCAGTCCAATCTTTACCTCCTTCAGTTTCAGGCTGGGTGGTTGTCCTGTCTCAGTGTCCCCCCCCCCCCCAATTCAGAGTGTTTTCTTTAACTAATAGACATCTGTGAGCCAGATTGTTAGCCACACTGTAGCCTCGTTGATCCAATGCAGAGAGATCATAAACCTGGAGGACCTGGCTACCTGAGGATTCTTCTGATGTGGAGGAATACCCTGGGTGGAATAAAGCTGCTGCAACATCACCCCTGCCATCCAGCTGCTCATGTTGAGGGCATGGCAAAAACATCCCTGCATCCCAGCAATTCCTTGCTGCAAGAATGACCCCATTGGGCAGCAGGCAGCTGGATGTAACTTGGAACTGCCCTTAAGATGCTCTAAGTTATTTTGAACATTAGACCTGGCCCCTAGGTGAAGGATTCACAAATGTGACAAAGTCCCTTGCCCCCCCCCCCCCGCCCCCCCTCCACCTCAGTTATGCTATGTGTATTTCAGCTGCAGCTGAAGATGTAGCCACTTTGGTAAGTCTTTATTAAGACGATTTTTCCTCTATCAACAACACAAATGTCCCTAAATATCCTTTTCCCTGCTTCACAGGTGGTTTACAGCTGACTTGCTACAGATGAAATGGCAGAGAAGAAAATGTGCAGGTATTTGCTGTGGCCAAGTCTGCTTTATCATCAACACAAGATGAGGAAGGTGAGATTATTTTTTCTCTTTGGATTCAGCCCTCGTTCCAATCACCCCCAACTTTATTACCTCAAGATTGGACAGTATCCAAGTGGTCTACATGGGGCTGTGCCTTATGACTACTCTGAAAGGTAAGCTAATAGAATGTGCTGACTTCTGGTTAAGAAGAACCTTGGGAGCATGTCATACTAGTGCTCTGTCCCAGGCACTGATGGCCTATTCATTTCTGTTGGCTATGATTTACAAAGACCTAAATGGTTTGGTACCTGACTGGAAGAATGACTGTCTTTCTCCCTGTAGGATGCCAGCACAACTGTGAACTGTGGAGCTGCTCAGTGGCAGGGCGCTTTCCCTGTCTCTTGAGAGTCCATCCGCCTTTGGTCTGAGAGAACCCACAACTGCTGAACACTGGGGCTGTGACACATTCTCAGGATGTCCAGGACTACAGTGTTACCCCTCTGTCTCAGCCAGGGGCGGCTCTATATTTTTTGCCGCCCCAAGCACGGCAGTCAGACGTTCTTCAGTGGCATGCCTGCAGGCGGTCCGTGGTCACGCAGATTCGGCGGCATTTCTGCGGGTGATCTGCCGGTCCCGTACCTTCGGCGTACCCGCTGCTGAATTGCCGCCGAAACCACGGGACCGGTGGACCTCCCACAGGCACACCACCGAAGGACGCCTGACTGCCGCCCTCTCAGCAAACAGCACGCTCCCTCTCGCGGCTTGCCGCCCCAGGCACGCACTTGCTGCACTGGTGCCTGGAGCCGCCCCGGCCTCAGCGAAAGAGAGACTTGTTAGTGCTAATCTGTGTGTCAGCTCCCTGACACTCACCATCAGTTTGCCATCCAGAAAAACTGCGCAGGGGCTAGGGCTCTGCCAGCCCTTACTTTGCCTTGCAAGTTAATACTTAGTGTACCCTAGCCCCTGAACCCCTCAGAAACATCCCCCTATAGTGTCCAGCCACTGTCATGGACACTCTCAGTAATTACCAGGTTCGCTACTCCCAAGGGAATAATATGGGAACTTCCTTTGTGTTTGGCTTTACAATATCTAATTTACATCAGTGACCTGTGCAACGTTGTTGTAATCTTGTTGGTCCCAGGATATTAGAGAGACAAGGTGGGGGAGGCAATATCTTTTAATGGACCAACTTCTGCTGGTGAGAGAGACAAGCACAGAACTCTTCTTCAGGTCTAGGAAAGGTACTCTGAGTCCTCTGAGTAGCTCGAAAGCTTCTCTTTCTCACCAACAGTAATAGGTCCAATCAAAAACCTATGCAGATAGGTAATTATACATCCCTTTGTCTAGGAAAACCTGTTGTCAAGGCTGCATGGGAGACACAGATTCTAAACATATTATCAGTACGTACATACAACTTCTTAAATATCACCCATACATACGTTACACTACGATTTAGAGGATCATCGTGACGTACGTTTCCATTGGACACCTCACACAACACTCTTTAGGTAGATACTGTGAAAGCAGTTTGTTAGGTGTAGTGAGGCCTGAAAGGAGTTGCTGTTACAGAACAGTGAATCTTTCAGCTGTGGGCATTTAGGGATTCTTAGGGTCACAGGGACACATTGTAAGACTCATCTGTTTTCTTGGTTTTTTTGGTGACACGCTGGGCTGAAGGATGCTGAGTAGTTGGAGGGATTCTTCTTGTCCTTTGGATTGGTTTATATTGGGGATGCTTGGGGTCAGCTGGGTTGGTTATATTTAGATTTCTTTTGTGTATTTTAAGAGGTATACAAACACCTAGCTCCTAAGAGAAGTGTTTTTTTCTGAACACTCAAAGAAATAAAATAAACATATAGGCTTAGGTCCCAGTCCTGCCACAAGCTCCATAAGAGCAGACCCCTGCTGCTGCCTGAGCCCCATTGCCTTTACTGTAGCTCAGTGTTCATTGCAGGATAAGGGCTTTATGTTGTCATTTGAAGCCTTAAACGTTCGGTTTGACCATTTAACCATTGTCTTTAGTCCTATGTAGATTGTAACCTCCAGGGGACAGGATCTGTGTCTTTCTCTATGCCTTGTACAACTCGGAGAATGCTGTTGGCATTTTGCAAACCCTGAATAATACACCAGGGCTTGCTCTTTCTTGTGCACTGACAAACCTGTTCCATTTTGGATTGAGGGAAGTATGTATAGCTCACTGCAGGTGTTGTCAAATTATTCCTCCCCTTCACACTTGGTCTCTTCTTCATTTTCAACATGCTTAATACCTACTCAGGTAACTGACAAGCTGCTCCAGTTCCACATTAGAGGTGGAAATATTGAAGTCCTGCAGTTCAAACATAGAGAGAAATGTATAGCCCCCTTTTCATTCAAATCCCTCAAAAAAAAACCCCAAAAAACAAAAAAAAAACACCAAAATTCAGACTTGCTGCCCATAATTTAGGGCAGACAATAGAGCACACAGTTAATATCTCAGTGGTTTGCCAATTCTGTGATGTCATAAGTACCAGTCATGAAACAGGAGCCATGTGGCTTAGTGGATAAAAAAAAAAACACTGGCTTTTCTCCTCTGAAAAGGCAGTTCAAATCCAGCTTAAGGTTATAAATTAAATGAGTCCCTTAACCTCATCTAGGAAAGGTGATCTCTCCAGGTTGGAGCTGAGGTCACTGGCAGGTCACTGTGATGAAGCTTGTATTTGTTGGCTTGCATACACTTGCTTAATGGTATAAGCAGAGGATTAAGGTCCAAGTCCTGGCAGTGTGCCAGAAAGCCAGACACAGCAGGCAGCAAGGTGTATCCAGATACACAGCTAGACATGTCCAGTGAAATAGAAATCCTGAGTCACTGGGCAGAAGAGCCACACACTGGGTCAGATCAGTGCACTGAAGCTGCTGCTTGTTGCTGCTGTCTTCTTGAATGATGTGCCCCATACTGACAAAGTCATCGTATGCTTGCAGAGGGTATCATCATAAGGACTCGCTGGATTTTAGGCCAACCATTCCCCTCGGATCATGTTCCCAGATCTACGGTTCACGTTCCATTGCTTTAGCAGTGCATATCTGTTGTCACACTCTTACGCTGGACCCCAGCTAGTTCACGCTGCTGTTTGAATGTTCACTTTGCCCTCGTTGCTCTGGTTTCTTTCCTTACCCTCCTGCGTTGGCACCAATAGGATGCAAGGCTGCTGGAACAATTTGTATAGTGGGGGTGCTGAGAGCCATTGAACCAAACTGTAAACCCTGTATATAATGGAAACCACTTCAAGTCCCTGCACCCATAGTTCCAGCACCTATGATAGGATGTATCCTTCAGTGGTTAGATGCCCACTCACTGATCCTTGCCAATCACGACTGCTCACTTCAAATTAAGTATAAAAATATAAACAAGGAGGAAAATCCCTCTGTGAAGCTTGGTGTTAATGCTGCTGGCAGCTTTGTAGTCACTGGGTGCACTACAGACTCACCCTCCCCCCCCCCCCCCCCATCTTCCCTCAGAGTCTGGAAGTGACATTTTCTGAGGTTTTCAGTTTGGATCCTGAGTTGGCTTCTGGGATGTGTTGCCATCCTGTCCACTGAAGGAACAGACTGGAACATTCAGAGAGCTGCGTTTACACTGAGCAGAGTTTGATGTGCAACAGAAGTCTGGTTAATTGTCTATTTCACTACCATGCCCTAAAGAATATTAAGAGTAAGGGGAGTTCCACCAGTCTCACACCAAAGAGCTAATACTCAACTATGAAGATCCTGTATGATTAGTTTCCATTTTACCAATATAAGTTCAAAGCATTTAAATGGCTTTGCAGGCTGGCAAATTATTTCATTTTCAATAATTCCTTAATTCTTTAGCTGAAGAATTTGAGTTTGGGCAGAGAGGAATCTGAAAGGAGTGTGACTCTTAAACAAAACACCTGTCTTTCATTCAAGGCTAAATTGACAAGCAATAATTTAGTTGTCTAAACGCAGGGCTTTCAGGATTTCAGGCTGCATAAATGTCAAAAAACATAAAGATGCATGGGTAAGGTTCAAAGGTAGGCTACAATGTAGGCAAATATACAGAGGAACTTCAATTATTCAAACACTGATAACTCTCTGTTAGCTGAAGGTTGAATGTGTTTTCCACTCAAAATGTGATGTCAGTTTATAAAGTTTTCTGAAAAAACTCCATGTGCTGGATTCCCTAAGTCTTTGTCCTGCAGATTTTGTGAACTCTGGACTATTTTCTCTGAAGAGTTTATAACATCTTCTGGATCTCAGCACCAACAACCTGTTTATCTGAACCCTTTGTTATCCCAGTGAACTTGATGTCACCTGTTACATTTGGGTTAGGGTAGTGAAGTAAATAAATCAGGATTTTCATCTTTTGTGCTACTACCACCCTTGCATACTTTATCGTTAGAGATCTCTAGCTGTATGCAGAGTGTATGTATGATGAAAGGGAATTCCCTTAATGCATTGGGGGAGGTTTATATTTGGGGATGTTGTGTCTTCTAACTATAGAACCACTTAACCACTTAGCACAATTCAACATCTGGTGGCTGGAATTAGTAAGCCAAATTTTGCCTTTAATTACATCCTTGAAACTTCTTGGACTTTCAGCTACCTTCTGAGGGTACCCACTTTCTGTACCTCTGGAACATTACTGCCACTCTGACTCACACCAGGGCCCTCAGGGGAATCTGGCTATATATTTTACTGAATCCAGCCCAAAATAATTTCCTGTGTGTCCCAATTTGACATTATTATATCTTCAAGACGGAAGCAGCTAATATTTGCTAGACCAGTACAAACAATAGAACTAGGACCCTGCCTGGTTTATAGGGAGTTCGGCAAAGCAGTGGAGGGGCCGACAAAACTGGCTTGCAGTAGTGTGCTTGGAGCATCTTCCCACACATCTTTCCCATCTTCTCCCACACCTGACTCATGACTCCCACTCCAATTCCTTTCCCCTGACATCTTCCTCCCTTGCTTTGTAACACCAGAACCTACCCTCTCTCTTCTCCTGTCCATGGCAAACAAGCAATGCAGGGAATCACTTTCCTTCTTCCCAAACCCCTGTTGGATGGCAAGATACCATCAAGTGTTCTCATTCCTTACTCTCCCAGGGTGACAAAGCTGAGATGGCACAAGATGGTGGATTTTGCTTCACCTCCTCTCCCATAGTTAGGTCTCCAGGGGAGAGGATGTGAAAGTGCCGGACATGGTCAGATCTTCCTACAGAGAGGGAGCTGGATTGCGCCAGTCTATGCAATGGTCACTTTTTAAAATCTCATTCATGAGCCGCAGAATGGGAGAAGGGCCATGACTGAGATGACCCAGACCTCTGGGCCAGTAACTGGGCCACAACTGGGCAGTGCAGGGGCAGTGCTGTTCCCTTGGGGGACTTCTGGCCAAGCCCAGAACAGCTATACTGCTGGTTCCCTCTCTCCCAACAGCATCCTTTCAGCCATATGCAGACACAAATATACAGTGTTGTCAACTCTAGCCAATGAATCTAATCAAGAGTAGCCTAGTTCTAGACCCTGCTTGTGACAACAAGAAGCTGTAACCCTCACTGGATTTTCAGCCTTTCTCTGGTGAGAAGAGCCTCCTGGGGAAGCTCTATGAACATGGCTGCTGCAGGAAGCAGACAGAGCCCTCCCACTCCCTTCAGGAGCCAAGAGGAGTTTTGAGTAAAGGGAGCAGAAAGAGCCCAAAAGCTTGGGGCTCCTTCCCTCCCTTCCAGTTAAAAATGGGTTGGCTCCTCTCTGCTTCTGCCCTCTCCCCTCCACAGCCATGCAGTTCCAGGCCTGAGAAGGGAAAGAGGAGGATCCTCCTGCAGCTAGCTCCCAGGCATGGAGGTGCGGGTTGAAGAACCCTTGGAGCTGCAGAAGGATCAGAGGTGAGATCCGGAGCACAGGAGAAATGTGCAGCTGTGGGGCAAAGTAAATGTGGGGTCCGGAGGATGCATAATTAGTTCCTGGGCTGAAAGTTGGGCAATTTCTGGAGGGACACAAAATTAATTAGAATTTGGGGGTTTGGGAGGAAGGTTGTCAAAATTAATTCTAACACACATATCAGGGACAGGCTGGGGGAGTTAAACAATCAGAAGATAAGCCTATCTATCTATCTATCTATCTATCTATCTATCTATCTATCTATCTATCTATCTATCTATCTATCTATCTATCTATCTATCGATTTGGGGGCCACTCTCATGGGGGGTGGGGGTTGACTAATGACTTTTGGGACTGACAATACTGAAAAATTCAAAAGGAAACATATCTGGCCTGCTTTTCAGTCTGAAAACCTTTGGTGGGGAAAACTCCTCTTCTTCAAATGACTATATTTTGAACAAACATAATGGTGAGTCATGGGGGCAGATTGTCCAGCACTGGGTGAAAAGCCATTGGAGGGGATTTTAGCATTTAACTCCACATGGAACCCACATGGGCCTTGCCCCATGTGGTCCTGTCAGCCACCATCAGCTGCAGAAAAACCACCAACAAATCTGGCAGAGGCTGGGGATCCATGAGAGGTCAGGCCCATGCACAAGACGGCTATGTAGTATCTTTCTCCTATGCTCTTTGGTAGTGTGTTTCTACTGAAGCCATTCTACCAATGACTTCCCCTTGCCTCCAACGGCCCCTGGGAAAGCTAATACTATATGAATATTCTGGGTAACTTCTGCCTCTCCCGTCTCCTGACCCTTGCCTGCATGGACTGGTCCATCAGAGAGAGCCACATAACCTGTAAGGGAGGCAGAACTACAAAGACACCTGAGCTCCCTTTTCACAAGGTGGGCAAAGCTAGAGGAAATAAGGTGGCCCAGTGTCATCAGTTTTTGTGATTATGAATGTGCAGAAGCACAAATGGGGATATTCCATTGGGAATCTTACAATTTAAAAAAAATGCCCTTCCCCCATGTAATATTTCTACAAAAACAGAATTTTCAACCTAAACTACAGAAGGCAGACATGAAAAATTGTACTCAAATAATTTAAAAGTCTTAGGTGTCCCCTGGTGACCAAAAAGAAAACAAAACAAATCATTTAAGGTTGCATTTTAATCGAATTATGCAATGACATTAATTTAAACATTAGTAAACAGATGCAATTTTGTGTAATGCTTTAAATTAAGTTTCTCACATATGCATTTAATTGAAATGTATTGAGATGGTTATTTATGTTAATAAAATAATTAAAAGCAGTTATTTAAGACTAACTACAAAATAGCTGTGTAACTACCTATATTAATAAGACAGTTAGTTAAAGGATAATGTCTATTGCTTTATAGTGTAATTGCAATAAACAGCTGCTGAGTTAGATTAAGAGCCAAAGTGAAACTAAAGTGTTTTAGCAATCTCAAAAGCTATTTGTTTGTAAGTATACTACAAAGCAATAGAGATTATTCCTGTTATACAACAGCTATAGCATAAACATTAAAATATGATTTTCCTAAGTGCTTTGATTCCTTTCTCTCAGATTTTCCACCTACACCACAAGAGAAGGCAAGGCTAGAATCAGTGGGGAATGGCTTGTGCAGAGAAGGACATGTATGAGAGAGTGTTTATAGGGTGATTTACTGTCCTAATTTATAGCCATGCATTACTATTGACTTCAATGAGATTATGTGTGGATGTAAGTCAGGGCAGAAACTGTGTTAACCAGTTGTATTTTTAGGGTTTCATCATTCAAAAATCTTGTTTGATTTTTTTTTTGGTTAAAAAAAGCTCTTCCTTGGCTCCAGATCAAACCTACCAGATTTTAGGCTAATGGGACTTTTTTGTGGAAGTGGGCAGGGGAAAGTCAAGCTTATAATAGAAACTCATCAGCAGCCTTGTTTAGGAAGTGGCTGCTGCCATTACATAATTAACAGACAAAGAAGAGACACTTTCTGGTTCCTAAGCTATGGCATTTTATGGCTGTGTGTCATAGCGAATACACAGAACTCAGACATTAGGTTGTGGTAAGTAAGCAAATGACAATACTGTGTATTTATTTGTATTGCAGTTGTGATTTACAGACTCCGAGTTGGCACCCATTGTGCTAGGCACTGTACATACATCCAATGAAAAAGATGTTCCATGTGCCAATGACCAGAAAGACTGATTCAAATATTCTTTTAAATCTAGGTCTTGGATCCTGCAAGTCAATAGAACTATCAAGGTAAGAAAAAGTTGCAGGAATGGGCCTTTATATATAATGTTTATGCCACCTTAGGATTCTGCAGGTTTTGTGGGGGGTGGGGAACGGTGTTCTTAATTACTTAATTACACTTGTTCAGTTGTGTTTGAATCAATATTCTAAAGTTTATCATTTTACAAAACTAAGGAGCCCTTACAAAGTAAATGGTTATTAAGGTGTTTTTAACACCTTTATTGCTCCTTATGATTACAGCTTTCTTCCCACTTCAAGTGGTTTAACTTTTTCTGTGACCATACTGAAAGAACTAAACTATTGGAGTCAAAAAGTGCCATGAAACAAAGTCAGACAAAGATTTCATAATGGAGGTTTTACATGACTTGTGGTTTTGGTATGTATCGATGAATTGTGTGTGGGCAAGACAAACAAGACAAGGTGTAAAACAAACAAACAACACTAAATGGCCTCTAAATCAGTGGAGTTCAGCTTCAGAAGACCTTCATGGAGCCCAAAATGAAAAGAGCAAGCATCCAGCATGTAAAGTGCAGCATCTTTCACAGCACCAGAGATGTTCAGTGGGCTGTCTGGATGCCCCAGGCATGGTCATTCATCGCACAGCAAACCATGTCACATCTGAACCTGTTAAGCTAGCTCCAGAGGCACCATGGAAGCCCTAATCCAAGTAGCCATTCATCTGGTCTGATGATGATGTAGGAGTTCCTGGTAGTTGCAGAGGATTTCTCCCATTCTGTCTGCCACAGTGAGTTGATGGCATTAGAGAGTGAGTCACAAACTACAGGTGGACCCTACCAGCTTGTTAGGAGACAATTTCTGTTCTTAATCAGTTGAGCTACTTTAGTGAGATAGTATTTGTATGATCTACGGTAACCTGTGGCCTACCTAGATACACTAGTTTTGGATCGTGTTCCAAGTGCTGATCATTCAAAAAGATGTTGAGTTCAAGCTGGTTTTGAGCATGGTATAAGTGGAAGTATGTTGATACAGTCTTTGCTGTACACTGTACTTAGTTTCAGTCTCCATTTCTTGCAATAGTCACCAGATCACAATTCAGGTTCTCATAAATCTCTTGAAAGCCACAGTCCCGTCAGCCAAGCAAATATTATCATCAAACATGGACTGCCTGGAGATGGTGTTTGGTGAGTTATTGGTGACTACATTAAATAAAGTTGGTACCAGTACCACGCTTTGCCAGAGTCTGTTTTTGTGGAATTTCCAAGTTCTATTTTTTTGGCCCAGAGATACCTGAAAACATCTACCCATTAGCATGAGCTCAGTTACCATGGCAGCTCATCAAGGAAGCACTCTTGATATCTTGTACAGCAGACCAGTGTGCCAGATGGTGTCATAAACTGCTGCAAGGTCAAAAAAGCCAGCTCCAGTTTTCTTCTTCTTTTGACATCCATTCTCAATGTACATAGTAGGTGCTAGCATTTGGTCGCAGGTGCTTTGATTTGGTTAGAAACCTTCCTGATCATCACTCAAAAGTTGTTCAGTCATGGGCATAGTCCTCTGGAAGATCATCCACTCCAGGAGTTTGTAGCTATAACTCAGAAGTGATATTGGGGAATAGCTGGTTGCTAAAGAGTTACCTTTACCTGGCATTGACGAAGCTATTACCTTAGCTCTTCACCCTAACGTATGTATTGTATTCTATTGTATGATGTGGGACATGAAAATAGGCAACCAGCATTGGCTTTTCTTCATAGAATCATAGAATATCAGGGTTGGAAGGGACTTCAGGAGGTCATCTAGTCCAACCCCCTGCTCAAACCAGGACCAATCCCCAGACAGATTTTTGCCCCAGATCCCTAAATGGCCCTCTTAAGGATTGAGTTTACAACCCTGGGTTTAGCAGGCCAATACATAAACCACTGAGCTATCCCTCCCCCCAAAATGTAGGGTTTCCCTTTTAATTATTATTGTAAGTGAACTACAGTCACAAAGGGGTCACTGTAATACCACTAGACACAGACAGCACGATCTGCAGAACAGCCACAGCACGAGGTGTGCAGAGACCGTGTCAGCTCCCTACACTACCCTTCAACTTGGACCTGAAGGGACCTCGCCTCTAGGAGAAACTGGGCAGGTCCTTCACAAGATGTTGTAGTAGTTCTGGCAATAAATTGTCATGGCCATAGGCTTTTCCTGTTTTCACTGATGTCAGTGCCTTTTCTGTTTCTTAGAGAATGGTAGGAAGTTTTCATATTGGTCAGACACTAGAAATTGTTTGCACTGATGCCATTTATTTTTGATTGAATCTTGAAAATTTTTATTTTTTTCTGCTTCAGCAATGTTGGTCAGCTGTGCCGCAAAACTGGAGGGACTTTCTGTTGCCATGTATCTGGTGGATTTTGTGCTGCATCTAATGAGTGTACATGTTTTCCTGCTAGATATTGACATGTCCATTTCTGAAATTGCTTTTCTCCCAGCCTGCTATTTGGGCTACATTCAGGGTCTCTAGAAGGTGGTTGGCTATTTCTGGATCGATGGATTTTTGTATTGTTTAAAGAGGTCTGCAGATTCCTCGCCCAGACATGGTACAAAGGCTTTTTGGCAGCCATATCAGATGGACTTGGAGGTAGCCTTAAAGATTGCTTTGTGTAAACCTTGAATATGCTTAATCTATGGAGTACAGACTGTATATTGGCCAATGGGCTTAGTGTAATTGTTCCAGTGGCCTTTCTGTAGTTCCAATGTAGCCTTGGGCTAGAGGTCATGATAGGTATGGTAGCCCCTATTTGGATGAGATGATGCTGGTTGTGGAGGAAATTTCCAAGGACCCTGCAGATGACTGCTGGGGGGAGGTCTCCAACAGAAATAACCCAGCTGAGGCCAGGGGACTACCCCTAGTTCCAGTGACCAGAGTGAAAACTAGCTGCTTGCTTAGGGTCATGAAGAAGATGTAATTCATTGAAGGCAGCCCAACCTGCTAAGCCTATCCCACTTTGATCAGATTCTTTATAGTCCAGATGGCATGGTGGCTATTAAAGTCTCCAGCATAGATGGCAGGATGCTGGGGTGATGGTAGAGCAGGAACAGGCCATCATTGGTTAGGGGGCCCGTAGACATTAGCCACTTCAAACTGACTGATCCTCATGATGTCGCCGTAGTCAGATGTATATGGTAAACTCTGCACATCTGCTCAATCTGATCTTACATAAGTGACCCAGCCATATTTTTCATGCAAACTATAGCCTATGAGGTTGAAACCAGAGATTATGAATTGACAGGCAAGAAGGGACTTCATGTGAGTTTCCTGAAGGCAGATGACAGTAATGTTGAGTCAGGAGGCAATGTTTTTGAGAATAGAGGCTCTGTGGCTGATGGGCCCTTGACATTCAACTGTAGTGCCTCGAGAAAAGAGACAACATTTGTGGCATTTCCTTGTCCATGTCCACAGTCATTGGGATCCAATAGATTTGGTTCACTGGTGGCAGTTTTGGTTTCTCTTGCAGAGTAATCACAGGATACATGATAAGAATACAGCTGCATTGTAACTGCCTTATACCTGCATTGTTTTGTTATGAATGTGAAACACAGCCACGATTCACAAATCTAGAGCAGGGTTGTGCAAGCCCAGAGTTTCACATTGACCTTTGATCTGCCACCTGCTGCTTCTCCTGTAGGTACCAGGGAGAGACTTTTGTCCCAAAAATCATGCACAGTTTTATATTTTCAGCCAAACAGAAAAACACAGGGGAAAATCATAGTGAGTTTGAACGTCTCATGAACCAAAATCAAAACAAATTCATTCAACCCTTTTTGACACCAAACCACCAATTTTTGCACAACCAGGGCCATGATGTTTATAGAATGATAATGCTGTTCAGTGTTTTTCCATGTGTTTGTGTTTATTGTCTGCTGATGTTTGATAAATATGGGGTGAGAAATTCAGGATGAACAATTTTCTCAATATAATAAAAATTTCCTAAAATTAGTTTACTTTTAATGAATATGTTTTTATAAAGTATAAAAACTGTGTACCAAAGGTGAAAAAATCCTGTTGAATCTACATGCTTCCTTCTTTTGAAGTTGTCTATCCTGAAGGGGTGATTACATCAGTGGCTAGATGGCCCACACTGGCACAAGCATGTGAAAATCACAGTGGCAGGCATCAACTATGCTTCGTAGAAACAATTTTTTAAAAAGCCAACAGAAAAAGGGGTCTTGGCAGAGACTTCTGCATGGTGATTAGTCCAAGTGCAGATCCACTACTAATCTTCCGTGGAATTACTTTGTTTCTGGGTTGTTAAGGAAACAGATGTAAGGGTGGCTCTGGAGTGTGTGTGTGTGTATGTGTGTGTGTGTGTGTGTGTGTGTGTGTGTGTGTGTGTGTGTGTAAATCAGCAGTTCAGATTATGTCTGTTAGTCACCCAAAACGATTATTTTCAGTGGTTGGGATCCAGCACTGGGCAAGCTCCAGTCTCATTGCTTCTACATCAGGCTTAGGCAACTGGCAGAAAAGCCCACCCAGTGACTAGCCTTGTTAAGCTTCCAGGGCTTGCAGGCCTTGCTGACTCTGCCCTGGGGAAAACCTGTGTAACAATGGATAAAAGACTTTGGCCTCCCAGCTTACTTACAAAGGATCCTCTTCACTCATCCTCTTAGTGAGAAATCCTGTTGAATGCTTTTTTGAAATCTTTCAAATTTTAAAAATAAAATAAATCTTTACTCCATTCCCCAGTGAGTCTCCTGACTGTACTGCCATGTTGTTGTGCACTTCAGGTCCTTTACATCAGAGAAGGCGATTGAGAGGATGCCTTTATTCCTGTGGCTCCAGGCAGGTACATGACAAAAAAGATATTAATTTCTTTGTGTTCCTTGAAAATATTGAAAGAAAGAAAGAAAGAAAGAAAGAAAGAAAGAAAGAAAGAAAGAAAGAAAGAAAGAAAGAAAGAAAGAAAGAAAGAAAGAAAGAAAGAAAGAAAGAAAGAAAGGCACATTAATGTGTGTTTAAATAATTTGGTAGCAAATTGTTCACAAGTTTCTAATCACTGCACACTAACTTCATTTGTAGCAATTTTGGGAGAGGATAAGTTTGGAAATAGGGAGGATTGTTCCAGCTGGAGACAGGGAAATATTTCTGTGTGTATGTTGGTGTTAGTGAGTTTCACATGTCACGTGTGATGCTAAAAGAAGATTCACAGTGGCAGGGCGATAAAGTGTACACAGTGAGCATGAGTGAACTGGTTCCGATTAAAATAACCACCCTATTTGGACCATCACCCATTTCCAGACCTCATTCCTAGAATGAAAGAAGTGAGGCTATACCCTTCCTGTTAACTCCCCACTCTCTCTCTCTCTCTCTCTCTCTCACACACACACACAGACACAAAACACGGCTTATCTTCACTTAAAACGCTACAACAGCACAGCTTTGTCGCTGTAGCTCTTTAGTGTAAACATTACCTACAAGGATAGGAAGGATTCTTCCCTCAGCATAGTTAATCCATCTCCCCAGGAGTGGTAGCTAGATCAACAACTAAATCGACTTAGTGACTTAATTACACCGCTGTGGAGGGGGGGTTGATTTTTCACACCTTTGACTGACATAGTTAAACCAACCTAATTTTCTAGTGAAGACCAGGCCCCACCTACACATGTGCACACGTGCAAGTGCACACACACACACACACACACACCTCTTTTCTACACTTTCCCTACACAGTCTCCATTTCATTTACACTGTCTTCTAGGTGGCCTGGTGGTTGTTCATCTCTGTTATCAGGAAGTTAATGGTTAACCAACTCCTCTTGTCTTTTTAGGGACGCTGCTCCATTCCTCTCCAGGACTTCTTTCAGTCAAGCTGGCTTATAGGCCTGTGTTCCTTTCTACTGAAATGTGTTGAGGGCTGGAAGTTTCCCTCCCTTTATCTCCCTTCCTTCTGATACCAACCTGGAAATGCTCCACTGGCTACTGCACACTACCTTTAAACATGGTGGAGTTGAAATACCCGAGATGTACTGTTCCATTCATAAATCCCTGTTGTCTCATATTATTAACTGAAAACGCTGGAAGAATCCAAACTGACTCTATTGTTATGGAGTTCTTACACATAGTCTTACAAATTCTTAGTGTGTGAGTGCTGTTCAGTCTCTGAAGAAATGTTGCATTGCTATTTTTGTGATGTAATTTCTTTAAGGGGAGCTGTTGCAAACATTAAGAGAACTAAGCTTTGTTGTTTGGGCTGAGATTTCCAAAAAAGAGGCATTTGTCTGTGAGCTGTCTTTGGAGGTTATAGTGTAAAATAAACAAGTGACAATGACTAAGAATGTACTCTGGCTTTATGTCACAGATTTCTCATCCAACTTGCTAAACTTGATATCTACTTTCACTTGGTACAGGGGTAACAATAGCCTGATTGGGATATTTACAGGGCCGATGCAAGGAAGTTTCGCCTAGGGCGCGAAACTTCCACCTTGCGCCCCCCCCCCCCCAGCCCTGCGGCTGCTCCCTGCCCCCCCTCCGCCCTGAGGCGCCCCGCCATGGCAGCTCCCCCCCCTCCCTGCCCTGAGGCACCCCTCCCCCCCCCCCCGCGCAGCTCCCCCCTCCCCCGGGAGCTGTGCGGCAGCTCCCCATTCCAGCTCACCTCTACTCTGCCTCCTCCCCTAGCACGCCGCCCCTGCTCTAATTCTCCTCCCCTCCCAGGCTTGCGGTGCTAAACAGCTGATTGGCGCCGCAAGCCTGGGAGGCGGGAGAAGTGGAATGGCGACCACGTGCTTGGGGAGGGGGCGTAGGAATGCCGTAAAAAAAATTGGGGGCACCTCTTTTTGGTGCCCCCAAATCTTGGCACCCTAGGCAACCACCTAGTTTGCCTAAATGGTAGCACCGGCCCTGGATATTTAGCAAGATGCCATGTGCAGAGCGCATTGCAGAGCCGCACCACTCCCAAAGCAGCCATTAAGCTGGCACAGAATGGCCCTTTGGCATTCTGACCCCACTCTGTGGGCCAGTGCAAGAGGGGCTATTATTGGTGCCTGTTTTACCTGTGTCACTTTGGGAGAGATTGTGATAAATTAACAGGACCTGTGCTGGCTGCTGCTAACCAGCCAGGCTGAACATTTGCCCCACTGTATTCACACTTCCCTTTTAGCTAGATTGAGAGGTGTAGTTGACACGTGTAGCTGTGGGAGCCTAGACTTATTTGGACAGTGCTGTTGGGAGGAGGTGCAGGATCACCCTTTGAGCCAGACTGTGCTGGGGTGTACAAAGTGGTGTGTGAGGTGCAAGGAGTCTCTCCGTGAAGGGGCCAGGCACAGTAGGAGAGCAAGAACTCGACACCACTAGTTCTACTGCTGCCTGTAGCCTTTGCAGAGGCTGGCAGGGAGGATGAAGGGCAATGGACTTGATCCTGTCTGTGGCCCTCCAAAGCTGGCTAGGAATAGTTGGTCAATGGTGGTGCAGAGCCATGTGAGGACTGAACTTATGGACATCTATCTATCTATCTATCTATCTATCTATCTATCTATCTATCTATCTATCTATCTATCTGAGCATGTTAAAAAAATCCACTTTTCTGGTTACTTAGTTTTGATACCTTGCTACCACTGAATTTAGCCTTAATTCATTAGTCAAGGAAGTCAACAACCCTTTTTTTTTTTTTACTATCACGCAGTGTATTCCGAGCTCATACATATCCTGCAGCTTGTTAAATAATTATTTATCCTTTAAGAAATTCCCATTAATATCTGACAAAGAAGAGCAATAATAGGTTAGTCAGTCATCATATATATAATTGGAATCATTTTTGCAAGTGTCTTTAATGGCTTTCATTAATTACATGTCTACAGTTTAAAAAAAGCCACCCCTCTCAAACACAGTGCCCTTTCCTTCTTGAAGAGTATCTAATTTCTGAAATAGCTTAAATTAAGGCATTGACACTCTTTTTGTCCAAATCAAGCAGAAAAATACACATATGGGGCAAATGGAGATGCACATTCATGCTTTCTATTAACTTGTTAGCATCTTTCATTACAAGCCCCCGTCTCACCACCCACTCAGAAATATTCCTCTTGGGCTAATTTGTAAGTTTAGGCATAGCCTTGAATGAGGGCTGGTGCATTAGCTGCATCACCCTAGGTATAGCCCTAAGAGGTATTGTGATTTACAGACACTGTTCTGAACCATCAAAAAAAAAAAAGGACAAGGAGTACTTGTGGCACCTTAGAGACTAGGGTGACCAAATAGCAAGTGTAAAAAATCAGGACAGGGGGGTAATCGGTGCCTAGATAAGAAAAAGCCCCCAAAATCGGGACTGTTCCTATAAAATCGGGAGATCTGGTCACCCTATTAGAGACTAACAAATTTATTTGGGCATAAGCTTTCGTGGGCTGGTTTTAGCCCACGAAAGCTTATGACCAAATAAATTTGTTAGTCTCTAAGGTGCCACAAGGACTCCTCACTCTTTTTGCGGATACAGACTAACATGGCTACCACTCTGAAACCTATCTTCTGAATCATAATTTCCTCCCCCATTTCCTCCAAGGTAGTTTGCTGCTGGCCTGTATCAGAAGTAAATGACAACACCCCAGTTGCCCTCTTAGCTGCACTGGATAGTGAATAGGGGGAGGTGGCTTTAGAACCAAGGCTCCACCCACTCCCCGTACCCTCTCACTCCACTCATCACTCACCTACTCTAGGACTAGGTAGCTCATATAGGGGTGTAGTGGAAGAATTCTTACTCCCTTGTTCAGTCAAATAGTCCAAGTCATGATTTAGCCCACTGGGAGAATAAGATGGTACAAATGCTTAGGAAAGTCTTTTGCTTATTCATAGTGTTAGTGATCATATAAAAGGGTTACGGACTACCTCTTCTACAGTAAATGCTGGATTTAAAAACAAAAGGCTGTTTTTCCCCCTTACAAGGGAAGTGGGGAATATCAGAAGACAAGAACAGGCATTCTGTGTTTTTGTATGCAATATTAGTCCATTACTTGGCTGAAACCCAGATCTATTGTGGTGAGAAAGTAATAGATGAACTAACTAGGGACCCAGACTCTCTGGCTCCTATCCAAGAAACATTAAAAAATGGAGTACTGAACATAACAAGTAGGATGATGAATGCAAATGTTGATCTCTTATTGAAAACTGTTAAGTTATTAATATGTGAAGTTTATAGATGAGCATTTAGATTTAAATACCTGCTGCTAATGTTTGTGCACCAAAATGACCTGCTGACCTACTTCACTGAAATAATATTTAAAGTAGCTTCACCTTGGCAAGGTATTTCTTCAGGAAATGGCCTTTTTAACATTAACAATACTGCTGCCCAATGCTGAGTTTTACTTTTGGAAGCACTATTTCCATGATTGTCTGGAAGATATATGGCAGGGCAGATGACCCATGCCCCAGTCTGTCAGAACATCATGTCTTCATCACCTGCAAGCAAACTAGGTCCAGATCCTCAAAGGGCCCAGCAATTAGCTCCTTCAGGCTTGTGTGAGGGATTTGGGTCATGAGACTCATGTGGGGTCCGACAAGTTTCCTAATGACTGTTGCGGGTGGGTGGATTTTGCAGGGTGTTGTTGCATTTATCCTGGCAGAGCCTTACTCATGTACTTCTGAACCAGATAAGGACTGGCCACTGAGCTTGCTTATACACACCAGATGTGTTATCATAAGATCCTTTAACGCTCTGCCAGATAGGGCTATGGTTAGCTTTAAATAAGGTATTTTACACACATAGCCACCTAATGGCTGCATGGTCTAATACTGTTTAGCATTTCATTATGCTCCTGTGACTCTTCTAAGGGCTGCAGGAGATTGACTCCCTTCCCAAGAACCTCAGGAGATGAGCACTAGTGAGAGGCTCAGGAGGAAGCTTACCTTAAGTCTACCCCTGTAGTAAGGATCTGAGAAAATCAGAAACACAGGTTATGTTATCTCTCCATGATGGCAACCTTGAAATCTAGAGAGCCTTCATCTTCATCATTCAAGTCCAAATTGCAGCTAGCCCTTATTGAGTGTGCAGTAAGGGGGAGGATGAACCCACCTCCCTAGTGAAGAGTGGTCGTGCACTCCAGCCAGCAAAAGGTCTGCTGCTGTAACTGACATATAGGGGTGTGGAAGCACCAGGGTGTGGGGAAAGCTGATTAAGTCCTTTTCTCCCCCAGGCACTTATTCAAAAGCCAGCCACAACTAGGCCCTAAATGAATGTCAGGTAATTTATAATGCAACCTTGGCATTTTTTATTGTAACATTGGAGAAAGTGCGTGAGGTTTTCTTACCACACTTCATCTTTCCTGGAGTCCATGGTGATACATTGAAGCGCCTCAATAACTCATGCAAAATAATTTCTGGATGGATAGTTGACGGACAACTATTTAAAAAAACACGCAAGAAGTTTATAAGAAACAAACAAGTTGGAAGGTTAGGGGTGTTTTAAAAGATGTGCTTAAAAAAACAATCAGCTGCATGTAGCACTGGTACTTCAGTTTTGTACAGAAAATAGACTTCTGAAACTTCTCTCCATAGCAGAGAGATAAGCAAAACAGTTCAGGGACTGATCTTCATACTCAGCACATCGACATTCATGAGAGGTGTTGGGCAGGTGCATCAAGAGAACGGATCCTTGTTTGTTACACTTTGATTGTAGTGTTCTCCCCTCTCGAGTCAGTTTTTAGTAAGGGGATTATGTAATGTTGGGTCTAACAGGTGAATGGTGGGGATTATTTCTTTTGCTGGCCCTATTTATTCCCCGTTATTGTCTTGAGCATTCCCTAAGCTTGTGTAAGCTGGATGACCCCTTTTTTTGTTGTTGTGCGAAGCAAGCTTGCTCACATGGTGGGTTTTTCCAAATGCTCTCAGCTTTAATTGTTGCATGCAAATTGTTTAATAAATAAATTTATTAAATTTAATAAATGTTGGTAAGGAAAAAAAGAAAGAAAAGATATTAATTAAGAAAAGGATTTAGGCTGACTCAGTCTCATACATGAGACAAAAGGTTAAGTAAATGCCAAGGCCGCTATGCCTCTTCAAACAATGAATATTAGTTTTAGAATCATTAATGTCTGCTTAGAAAACAGAGTCATATTGGAGACTTGTATGCCAAAATAACCAAGGCCAGGGCTGTTTCTTTTCAATCTGAAGCTAAATTATTCTCCAATAGAGGGCTAAATGTATGCAATTAACAGTGCTAGGTAGGACAACAGGGAATGGTACTTTTAATATGCAGCCAAATTGAGATCAAGTTTTTCTTTGAATCTGTTAACTTAAACATTTAATATGCACAACTGAACTCTACAACAGAGTTAGTGAAAAGAAGCAGATAATTAACTCCTTCACTACTTGTCAGTGCAGTTTGAGAGCGGTTGGCACGCTATCTTCTGATTGCCGTCTTGTAAAATTGTTACACGCACAAAAACAATGGAATTTCAAGTATCTTCTGCACTGGGTGAAAGGTCATTCAGTATTGTCTAGAAATAGGATTACTGCATCATTTTTTTTAAGAAAACTTCATCCTGTCAAAGATTAGCGTCTCACGTCAAGTGAGCGTTGAGGTCGGAGCTAACCTACTAATCTTAGGATGGTTTGGACTGAAAATGTTTGTTCCCTTTTTTATTGCATTCAAATATTTTAAAAAATAAAGAATAATAGGGGGTTTTAAGTGATGGGTGAATCTCAAAGGATTTGGCTTGGACATACAGCTAAAAGTCAAGGTGCTCATTCAAACTGCTCAACACTCCTACGACTGCAAAAAGGATTATCACTTCGAAAGTTTTTTTTCTCCTGCTGATGATAGCTCATCTCAGTTGATTGGCCTCTTACAATTAGGAATGTCTACTTCCACCTTTTCATGTTCTGTGTATGTATAAATATCTCCTTGCTGTGTGTTCCATTCTATGCATCCAAAGAAGTGGGCTGTAGCCCACGAAAGCTTATGCTCAAATAAATTTGTTAGTCTCTAAGGTGCCACAAGTATGCCTGTTCTTTTTGCGGATACAGACTAACACGGCTGCTACTCTGAAACCTCACATACCACTGTGATAAGTGCAATATAGGGTTAGAGTAGCAGCTAGAAGCTCAACTGAGAGCAAGGCCTTTTGTGCTAGGCTTTGTACAAACCTAGTGAGAGACGGTCTGTGCCTCAGAGAGTTTACAGTCTAAATAGATAAGTAAGACAAAGGGTATGAAGTATTATTACACCCATTTTAAAGATGTGGAACTGACACAGTGGCCTTGTCTAGACTAGGATAAAAGGTGTGCTGTTAGCATGAATGTCAGCCAACCCATGCTAAATAATGCATCTTAAAAGTTTAATATAGACAAGGCAATATATACTTCAGTATTTGCTAGCAAGTTGAGTTAACACCTAGACTCACCCTAAACTTTAACCTGAGTAGTGTAGCATAAAGTGTTGTCCTTGTCTACCCTAGACATTTAAAACGTGTTAGTTAGCATATGTTAACATCACACCTTCAAATCCTAGTCTAGATAATAATAATACCTAGCTCTTATATGGCACTTTTTATTGATCTCAAAGTGCTTTAGAAGGTGATCAGTATTGTTATCTCAATTTTACAGATGGGGAAACTGAGGCACAGAGTGGGGCAGTGACTTGTCCAAGGTAACCCACCATGCCAGTGGCAGAACTGGGAATAGACGGCAGGTCTCCTGAGTCCCAGTGCAGTGCTCTAGCTGCTGGGCATAGTGCATAGATTAAATGACCCATCCAGAATGTCAGGAAGTCTGTGGTAGATCTAAGAACTGAGCACAGATCTCTTGAACCTGTTCAGTGCCTTTAACCATAATCCATCTTTCCTCTTATGGTAGGTACATAAGTAGGTAGAGACTGGACTGCAAATCTCATAAAAAATATGTTCTTTTAAGATTTCTGGAATTTCCTGCCTATGGTCAGGACAGCAATACCATAGTCCAGCCTTTCTCATATTGTGTCAGCACCTTTACTTCCAGGCCTAACTGGAATCCAGAAAGCTGAAACCTGCAAAAATATTTTTACTTATAAATGTATCCAAACCATTCTGAATGTCTTTGCTTTGATTTCAGTTCATGCTTTGAGCAAAAGTGCAGCGTGGTTTTCACTTTGTCAGACCCTAAGTAGGTTTTCAAAGGTTTTCAATGCGTAGGATTGCAGCAGAGTGACTCTATTTTAAAGTCAATGGGATCATGCAAATAATCCCCATCTTTTGAAAATATACACTTAAATATTTCAGATTATTTCCCCAAGCTGCTGGAGAAAATTAATAGTTTATGTACAGATCTCATCTAATTAAATAAATCCTACTGTGGCTTTGGTCCTGCAGATCTTTGCACTGTTCTCAGTAGGGAAAGCAAGATTGCTCTGCTCCAGGGCAAGAGTAAATGGAGGCTATGCTTTAGAATACATAAAGTTAACCACCAGGCTTTGTCCTCTGCACTGAGCAGAAGTAAATCTCTAATCCCATCTGTTCCCTCCTCTCTATGTCAAAGAGCATAGAGGAGTGGCTAGAGAATGAGTGTTTCTGAGAGAATATGTTCAAGCATGTGAACAGTGCACCTAGTTACTCACTCTCCCTTTAGGTTTTATTCCTGCTGCTAGGCAAGAGTAAAATGGAGGTCAGACAAGTGCACCTTCGTTTATGCAGCATCAAGTTCTCCTGTGCACCATGTCTGGCTCATCACTTTGTTACCTTGCCCTTATCCACAGCAGAAATTATAAATAAAACATGCTAAATACCACTCTCCTGTATTTAGCAGACAGTTTGCCTGAATTTAATCCATTTTAATTTTAAAAAAAGGAAACTTTAAATGAATTTCAGTGTTTTCTGAATCATGACTTTTTTCCTTTGGGGAATTCTTTTTTATTTTTTTATTTTTTGGTGACAGGGCCTCAGCGTAACTAAATTTGGTTCTCTTCACCTTCACGCCGCGATGGCCTGAACGCTGGATGAGGAAAAGGAGGCTTCTCCCAGACTAGATGATCAGAGTGGTCCCTGCTTGACCTTGAGATCTATGAGTGCAGTGAGAGTGATTTAAGAATATCATTTCCTCTGAGTGAGACTGTATAAAATTCATTATTTGCAAATAATCAGAAACCACTGGGTATTCAAGAAGATATTAAAAAGTCTCCAAATTTTCACAAAATTCATCCAGAAATGCATCTCAGTGCCACATTATTCTATCTGTCAGAGGTATTCATTTCTCATTGCTATAGTATCTAATTCATTTTTCTCCTCTTTAGAAATTTTAAATAGCCAATCAAAAAGCAGGAACAATGCCTTGTGATTTGGTTGTCCAGCCATACACCACAAATAATGAATAGCACATCACAGCGAAGAGTTTTCACACAACCCATAGCCTGAAAAGTATTAGACAAACCATGTAGTGCATACTTGCAAATAACAAGTTCTTTAGCAGAAATCAGGAATGGCTCACAGGTTCTTCGCAAGTAGTAAAAAAAAAAAGAGCTGAATTTGCAACAGAGATTATTCAGACATAGGGGCTCCACATTTGATTAGATCTGTGGTCCAGCTAGTCCAAAATCCTGTTTCTAGTGATAGCCAGCACCAAATGCTTCAGAGGAAGGTGCAAGAAACCCCACAGTAGCCCAATGTAAGCTGAATATTAATAAATGGCTCATGTGGACTATATAACCACATAGGCTAATTCACATGGCCCAAACCATTCCCATGCCAAGGGTGGAGTCACTGGCTCCATCCAATCCAATGCCACATATGGCCATGAGCATTGCGGACTGACATCTGAGGAACAGGCACAAGTGTGTCAGTGACTGGGACGTGGGCAGTCATGCCCAGTGGTCAGAGCTAGAGTCAGGCCTAGTGGTCAGGCTGGCATCAGAAGTCAGGAGTCAGTGCTCAGGGTCAGAACCAGAGTAAGAGGCCATGGTCAGAGCTGAAGTCAGGAATCGGAACCAAGGCTCAGGACCAGGTAACATGGAATAAGGCAATGCAGGAGCAGGGTTGGGTCCAAGGCAGCAGTAGGACTGGGAACAAGGCTGGCACAGGAGGTATCGCATCTGTGGTCAAATGCTTTGAGCAGCTGCTGAACTGCTGCTGGGTTTAGAGCTGGTCTGCTGACTCTTCCAACCAGTTAGGCAGGGTAGCCAATCAGGCAGGCTGCTGCCAAGCCCTGCTTCCGGACTGGCTCTCCTGAAGCCCTGCTTCCTGACAGCCTCACTTCTGTTCCCAGTGGTGGTGGGATGTTATTCTTGAGTTGTAGAGAGACTGAAAGAGTTGCATGGCCAGGAGAGATTAGTTGCTGGGTAATGGCTCTGAAATGGAGCTTTGCCATGCATATGAGACAGGGGGTCCACCAATGGCACTCTGGGGAAGAAGAGTAGGGAGTAGTAGCCTTTCACCTCTGCCATGTACACTGTGCATTTGCATACACTAAGACCTATCAATCCAACTGCCTCTTCTCCTCACTGCAGTCTCTGTTACCTCTTATGCACTGGGACAACTATCCCCAGGATCAGTCAGCTCAGGTCACAACTGGTTTATGTGGCCTTCTTCAGTTCTGGTGCCCAGGTACTATAGTGATGGAGGCATTATAAAGGGAGAGAGAGAGATGCTTCATCATACCGAATGAACCCATTTCAAGAGCTGGCCCTAAATATCAGACTAAAATGAGAAGAGAGCTAAACTGTATCTGTACAAGAGTATTCATTGAGGCTTTTCTATTAAACCAGCTTCTATTGTACTTTTGATACTAATGTGCATAATATGTTGTATGGGCCAAAGGTAGCAGGAACTAACTAGTTCTTGCAGTTGTGAACCACTTCTGTTCTAGTTCAGAAAATCCTGTTTTGAGCTTTGCTGGCTGCTCCAACCTATTCTCTCACCTCCCTCCAGGCTTCTCCAGGCCTATCTCTCAGCTCCTTCCCAGACTGCTCTGATCTACATTCCCTTAGTTCCCATTTGCTCTTCCAGCAGGTACCCATCTCTCAGCCCCACATGGCCACTCAAAGCAACTGTCTCTTAGCGCTCCACTGCCTCCATGGGCCTGTCTCTCTCTGTTTTTCTGCTTTCCTGCCAGCTGCTTTCTCTCAACTTGCTTAGCCCCTAAGGGCCTCCCTCTCTCATTTTTTACCTTTTCTTCCTTCTCTCTCCCCTCCCCCAGACAATATACTCGGCTCTGTCTTCTCAGATTCCCACAAGCCTTCTTTCCACACTAGATGTCTCTCTGGGCACTGCTGCTCATCTACCCCAACTTCTGATCAGTTAGAATTCAGCTGTCAGCTCTTGCAGGGAGGGAGGGCACCTACATTAAACCTGATCTTCCCATAAGAGATCTCACCCAGTTTAACAGTTTAACTTGTTCTATCAATCAACATATCTCAGACTTCTGAGGCTCTGGACAAGAGCTGGGTTCTGGTCCTAGCCACATTTAATCTCTAGCCCCAAGTGACTAGGACATCTTAGACTGTTGGGGTCAGCCCAGGCATAATTCCACCAGTGCCACTGATTTTTTTCTCCCAAGTTCCCCATGGTGCTTTTAATAAACTCTCCATCTTCATGCCTTCACACCTCTATGCTTTACATGATTGGCTCTGCTACTTTCTGCCTCAGCAGTGAAATAGCACAATAGAAATCTCTCTACATTTTACAGACATTAACAATTCTATTTCTTCGCTCTCTGGTCCAGTGCAAGAAGGCCCAGTTCCCACAGAGGCAGCCCTGTCGCTCAGCAGTACTCTGCTCTTCCATTAAGAGTATTCGTAATGGGGTCTATTCATAATGATGTAAAAACTAAGAAAATTGAAATATTATTAGTTGATGGCTGCTGGTTTAATACTCTGACTTTGAAGGCAATGTTGTAGTTGAGAAGGGTAGAAATGTGTTTGTGTTAACTTAGATTGTGTTTCTATAGCACTGTAAATAGACAGTAGAGCTAAAACATAGGTAAGAATCTCACTGGACAAAAATATAAGTAGTTAGTGAGATCATCATTGCATTCGTTTCAGGAAAATTATGTGGTGGTGAAGACAACTCATTAGACTTCTTGTGCTGCATTATCACTGTCATTTATCAGCTTCTACATCACACGACATAGCTGCTATCCTTTCTGGCATCCAGTGGGGTACCACAGAATTCCTGGAGAATTCTGAGTTTAGACTCCTGGGTTCTACTGCATGACACACTGGGCTATGCATTAATTGTGACAGATATAATTTTTTTTCAATATACTCCTAATGGGACACTCAATAAAGCAAAGCAGTGTGATTTGCCAACTCCAGGAAGCATGGACAAATAAAGGCCCATCAGAAGTTTGTCCCCCATCTCCTTGTAAATCTTTCATTACAATTTAAACTATGGCAAGCCATTTGGAACAAACAAAAAATAGGCTAATCAGCCTTGTCCATTGTGCAGGCTTCTTTTAGTGGAGCATTTCACTTTAGTACTATTTCAAATTGCTACCACCTATTAAATCATTTCAAAAGTCTGCTTCACCTTTAAACTTTGGCCATCATGCCCAAGTTGTGCATATACAGGCCGTTCAAACTGGAAATCTGTGCCCACTAAAACTTGGATATGAAAAACGGGACACAATTGTAGAATCTAGGTAGAGATCCCTTTGTAAGCTTGGTCCTCAGAGTTCATAGATATTCTCTGAAGTGTTGGAACCAACTGTGTTCAGATTGGCATTTGAGTATATAAGCCTATGAATACACTTTTCAAAGACCAAGCTATTGAAAGAGAAATCCTAGTTAAAGTAGTGAAACAGAGCGAAGCAGTAACATAATTCCTGGCAGTGGCTTTTTCAGCCCTGAACTCAAATCTATCGTCACAAGTACATTGAACTTTGTGGCCTCAGACCAATCTCCAGTGGAGATTTGTCCGTTCATTTTGGTACACATATTGCCAGTCAGGGATGAGATACCTTGGTAGGAAGGTTGGTGCAATCTAGTTCAAGTAGCTCAAGCTGCTGCCATCAGTTCATGCCAGTGCTGCAAGAAAATACTGTCCTACCAAATGAACCACATTTCAACTTCTCTCACCAAGTTATGTAAGAAAGAGATAGTTGTGCCGTCTAGTAGTTTGAGTACAACTCCTGAGTTCGCATCCTGTCACGCACCATCCCTCCTCCTTCCCGGGTGGACTCGGGCAATGCAATTAGCCATTTTGCTGGGACAACATTTATGTGACGCATAGGCAGTTTGTGAGGATTAATTAATGTTTGTACAGTCCTTTTGAAGTTGAAAGTGATACGTAACCGCTACTTATTAATAATAATAATAATAATAACTTTAATTTTAGAGCATGCCGATCTATTTTTTTTCTAACCTTTTCTAGCAAGATTTTTCCATGTCAAACAGTCAAACGGGTAATCCTGGATGAATCATTAGTGTCCAGTTCTTTGTTTTCCAAAGCATTTGGGGAAAGGCACAACATAAATACAGAATCTATTCAATTGCACACTCAAAATATGTTCTGGTATGTTTTAAAATATGGAATGACACGGTGTACTGAGCTAATATGCCTTAGGTGATTCTGTCTGTTAAATGTATTAGAGTTGAGCTAAACTGATTTGGAAAGATTCAGGTTCTTTGAGTTTGGAGGCTTGTGGCTATAGCTTGTATTTTGCTCTCCACCTGCCATGAGCATGACCATGTATTTACTGTAATTTCAGGTTCCTTCTTGACTGCTCCTTACCACAGACACTCTACAGGGCAGATCTGTTGTCTCGTGCACTCTTCTAATGGTCTACAGGTGCCATCATAGTTTGGTTGGCTAATATTCCGGGTTCCAGCACGTAGCTGCTATTAGAATCTCAATGTGGCAATATACTGTATTTTTTTCACTCAAACTTTGAGCCTTTTGCTGAGGTATCCATTGTTTGATTTGAATAGGAAGAAATGCTTTGATTCTTAGCCCTCTTTCCCTCTCTGACTTGCTACATGGTGGGAGGTCTGGGACAAGAAGAACGAGTAAGGTGTAAGGTACACATCTGGCAGTTGCCAGTATGTTCCTACTTTTAGCTACCTGGTCTACAGGGCTTCTAAGGAGGCTTGAGAAACTTCAGTACAGTTTAAATTGAAACTGTTTCGTGGTCCAGGTTTTGAGGGAATTTTCCTAACATCATGAAAAACAACATTTGTGTGAAAACTTTGGCAACCAGGAATTTCAAGTCTTGAGTATAAACACCAGAACTGCAAACAAAGAGTAATATTTATTTCTTAAATTGACTGGTTCAAGTAAGTGTAACCGGGATTAGCTAATGTTTCACAGAGGCTGATGTTTTTGTAGCTAGGGAATCCCTAGGGGAACTAAGAAATCCAATTTTGATGAAAAGCTCCTAGTAAAATTAGAAACTGCTTCTGAGCCTAGTGAAGGAAAATGGAAAATAATGAAAATTAAAAGTGCAGCACAGAAATATTGTAAAATCTGGAAAAGATCGCAATCTGGAATTCATGAGCTTGGATTTCACACACACACACACACACACACACACACCTACCCAGGTGGCTTAAGTCTAAGATGTATTCTTTTTTTAAAAAATAAAGTTCCATTAAAAGTTTATTAGCTGACTGCCAAACTTCCTCTGGTGAGTTGTCTTTGATGGCAGAAAGAGCACCATGAAAATACAAGGTAATTTCCGAGCTAGTGAGCATATCTTTTTCCTCTCCTTAGCTTCTCTGTGTATTACAAACAAAATGACTGGGCAATTTTTTGTAAGGGAAACTGTGGCTCTTGATAATTTGTGTATGATCACAAATTAGCTTCCAGGGCACATCATGATCTGCCATTGTTTCTATTTCCAATATTCTTTATGCATTTCACATGAGTGGAAGGGGAATCCAAAGCAGCAGAAATGGGATGAAAGATGCAGAAGGAGGGGAGCAGCAGTTCCAAGGCATGCTCTTCTTTAATCCTCTGAATATTCCTTTGCCTCAGATCTGCAAGATGTGAGCACCTTCATACCTCTTTGTAATCATGTTACTCTTTTAAGAATGTAAGCAAAAAGGACTTTTTTTTAAAAAAAAAAAGTCCCTAATGAATCTATTTTCTGTGTCTTTTAGTTTTTATTAATTATTATTGATTATTATTATTATTATTAGTTCTCCACACAACCTGTATTTAGAAACTAGTTTTTACTGGACACAGTAATGACTGTGAGCCAAATACTTTACATTAGTGATTTCTTGCTTGTAAAGCAATATCATACAATCTTGAAGACAAATAGACTAGATGTACAAACCATGGCAGCCTGTAACAGCAGAAAGTGAGGCGGGGAAGGAGGGTATTTTTATTGTCCAATTTACAGCACAGAGGTAAAGTTGAGCTCACTAAAATCCTAAGGATTGTTCTTTCCTTTCGGTCTGCAGTCACTATAGTGCATTCAGATTTGAAGCGCTAGTGAGGAAACCATTCAATTTTTTTTTCCAGATTGCTTCAGTCTGTGATATCAGCAATAATCACCATGGTATTGTTGCTTAGCCATTCCTGAAGAATCAGAAGTGGTCTATAATTGAAGAGTTCATTACCAAGATCAGTTTGCTGCCTGATTACAATGGCAAGGTAAAATATATATCCTCACCAAAAAGCAACTGCTAAACCTTTAGAGAAGTCACCCACTTTTCACTCTTTTTCATTAGAACCCCGACAAGCTTGTCAGCAAAATTAAAGGTATGTCATTCACATCGTGCATGCATTGCAAAGGACTATAAACCTGCCAACCTCTTTGATGAAATAAAAGGGTTTTATTTATGATTCATGTAGGAATATGAGGTTATTTTTATTCTGTCAGTACACTAATAATCAGACGAGAGTTCAGGAAATGAGAAGGCAAACTGGCAGGGAAGGTTCTGATAAAGGGGAACCCTCTAGGGTATTTTGACCCCTTTGTAATCTCCTTCTTTTTAGTGTGAGGTTATAGCGTGGCATAGTGTGATCCTGCAACAAGCTTGGGAACAAAGACAGTAACTATCTAGCAGGACTTGAGGTATAATTCCACTAGAAAAGGAAAATGCTTCCACCAGAAAAGTGTGTGTTGTTGCAGTGTTGTGAACAAGTACATTTTGATCCTAGCTGGTTTCCAGGATGTAGCAAGTTGAAAAGATGTCCTTTTTGGGCTCCCCTCCTAAAGGCAATGTAACTAGTCTTTAAAAAATAAGGTAAACCTCATGTGCAGTCATTAAACATTTCTTACCTATCATTATTGGCGTTCAATTTTACAGCACCATTGTTCCAAGGAGCTCACAGTCTAGTCTGATGTGATGTAATGAAGGGGACCCCAATAAAGTAGGGGGAGGAAGGATTGGGGTAACCCTCTTCACAATTATTTGCTAAGGTGATTTAATGTTCACATAGTTATGTGTGCATGGTCACATTTCAGAATATGCCCTGCTCTGGACATTTCAACTGCTTTGATAATTCTGGACTGATGTAATTTTGTCCCAGCTATATGAAGCTTTTGGAAGTGATTTTAATTCTAGTCGGTGTAAGCTGTCATTCATAGCCCTGGCTACCGCTGAGATTAGAGAAGCAATCCTTGCAAGTAAAAAGGTATCAGTGTATTAGCTGGCTAGCATTAAGTACAGTAGTTTGCTGAACAGTGGTATCTTGGCAGAGAAACACAGAATAGTACAATATATGCAGGATGAAGTGAAACAAAGTTCACTGGAGGAAAAATAATAATACTAATCCTTCATTCAATAAGCAGTGAGTTAAGTACATTTTGTGTGTGTGTTGAAGAAATGTAAAAGTAAAGGTAAGAGCACAAATGTAAAGGTAGTGACTAGCTTCCTTTCAAAGGACAACATACAAGACATTTAGGGGTTGGTAATAATAAGAGATGGGCCTGAACTACTAAGTTCAAATCCAGATCCTGGTCTAAACTTCCACAAAGTTCAAGGGTGTTGATTCACTCTTAGGGTAATACAAATAATACATCTGTGGGTGTCCTTTGCATAGAGCCCTACACCTCCCTTCTCAGCTCAATGGTGCACAGTGTGCCAGGGTATGAGATGTGGGCAACAGGAGGGGGGCTTTACAGCTCACAGTCATAAGTTAGAGCACTGGTTCTCAATCTTTCCAGACTACTGTGCCCCTTTCAGTAGTCTGATTTGTCTTGCGTACCCACAAGTTTCACCTCACTTAAAAACTACTTGCTTACAAAATCAGAGATAAAAACACAAAAAGTGTCCCACCCAGCACACTAATATTGAAAAATTGTGTACTTTCTTATTTTTATCATATAATTTAAAATAAATCAATTGGAATATAAATATTGTACTTACATTTCAGTGTATAGTATATAGAGCAGTATAAACAAGGTAGTGTATGAAATTTTAGTTTGTACAGATCTCATTAGTGTTTTTTATGTTGCCTGTTGTAAAACTAGGCAAATACCTAGATGAGTTGATGTATCCCGTGGAAGATCTCTGCGTAGCGTACCGCCAGGGGTACACATACCCCAGGTTGAGAATCACTGAATTAGAGCAGCCCTCAGATAAATTTGTAGGGACACCCTTATAATTAACTTCTGCCTGAAAAGTTTTCCTTGATTTGACACAAGCAGCAAGTAAGAGTATTGTAACTGAAAGAGACTGGAGCAAACAAAATATTTTCCTCTGCTCTTTTATTATTTTTTTTTCCAGTTTCTGTACTTTGTACAAACCCCAGCACGTTGTGTATAGTCAGTTTCCTGGTTTCTCCTGCATAGTCAGTTTCCCCTGTTGTTTGTGTCAGCCATTAACACAGCAATAGAGAAGAGAAAAACATTTTAAAGAATAGAAAATCTTGATTGCAAAACCACCGAAATTGGCTGGAGGGCTTGAGACAGGTGCAGCACCTGAAATTGCTTTGAACTAGATTTCAAGGGCCAGCTACACCAGTATACTCCATACACTTTGTGCTACTCCAGTTGGCAAATCAGCCATAAACCCAGCTTAACTATCCAGGTTAAGCTGGGTGTCTAGCAGCTTTGCAGTCCGGGAGTGACACAAAGCGGGGAGAGCTTTTGGGTGACACTGTCTCTTTACAAACCCCGTTCCCTTCATCAGTTCAACTCTTTCAAATAGAAATATAATTTTTCTTCTTCCAAGAACTTCTCCATTCCAAAATATTGTCCTTGTCAGGTAGCCCTGGGTGTCACTGCTGAGGATAGCCCAAGATTTAGGAGTTTGCAGCATTGCATCTTTATTTTCCATAGCTGCCAAGTACATCTCCTTGTACCTCTCAAGCCTGCCATAGTGCTGGAAAGTAGAGCAGGTAACTACTTCATCAGTCCAAGATTGCATTCTCATGGAGCACGGAGGTTCATTATACTTACTTTATCAGCAGTAAGGTTTACTGCTGAATCCATGAGAGATATTCGTATGAAACATGAGCAGAGAGAGAGGCATTGCATCTTTTCATTAATAAGCCCTCTTCTGGGATCCGGCATTAGTGAGATTCAGCGGATCATAGAGCACAGGGGTATCATTTTTACATGATTACTCTAAATTCTTAAACCAGAGGCTTAAGAGAGAGGCTTCTCAGAAAGGCAGCTGTGGGAATTGTTAAATGATTGGCACAGCAGTAACAATGGGCTGAACCACTGCAGGTACTTCCAGTCATGGGGGTACCAGCAGGCATTTTATTACCTGCCATCACGGGAAAAGAGAAAAAGAAGGGGTGAAAGACAGCAAGGAAGATGTGCTAACCCTGCAGAATTTCTCTGTGTTCCTATTCCTCCTTCTGAACAAAGCTCTCAGAGCATACTTATGCAGGGCTTCTCCATGCCACCCTTATTAGGCTGTTCTCTTCCCTGGCGGTATGTTCCTTGGGTTCAGGATCTTTTTTCAGAATATCTGTATTTACCTGCTTCATTATCTCTAAAGATAGCAGTGAACTCCCCAGAGAACTTCACTCTCCCTCTTAAATAACACCTAGACTGGCATTTGGGTCACCCTGGTAAGACAGTCCAACCACACTAAGCTGTAGCCCAAATACCTTTTCTGCAGTTAATAAAGTCTGGAAGAGGAGTGGATGGCTCAGAAGCTTGGCAGTGGTCTAGCAAGCCCTGGCTAAGTTCACACCTAACTCAGGCTGATGATCACACTGATGATATTGTTAACACCAGGGAAGGAACAACAACCTTGTGGTTAAGGCACTGAACTGGACTGGATTTATTTCTGTCTCTGCCACAGACTTCCTGTGTGACCTTGGACAAGTCACTTCCTCATCTGTAAAATGGGGACAATTATAATTGTCTACATCAGATGAGTCAGATGTGGTGGATCCATATAAATGCCTAGAAAACTAGACCACTGGACAGTCATCGGAGCCATATGAAGAGTTCTCAGTTCACAGTAGACAGGTGTCTACCTCACAAAAAACACATTTAGAACATAAACGCATTTGTTGGCAACCTCTGTTGGGATTCAAAGTGTTGAATACATGACTGAATATGATGGCTTAACTCTTAAAGGCAGTTGCCTCAGGTTAGATTTGAGGCCCCCTGGCAGAACACTGATGCTGTGCTTGTTAGGCCTGGTTCTCTTCTCATCTTGGGTGTACCAGGGATTGATGTGTTCTATGACCATGGAACTCACCCTGAACTGCAGAATTTTGTTCTAGAATCTAACTAACTTTTCATTCTTAAAATGATGTTTCTAGCCTTTGTGGTTGTGTTGATGAGCTTTAAAACATGAATAACACCCGCAACTTTCTCTTCCCAAGTCTGCAAACAGCCTAAGACAATTGTGCTGAGAGGTACGAATTGCCAGAATCAGTTTAGTGTACATTTAAATCTGAAACATAAAGACAACAGCTAAAACCCCAATTGTCAAAACCTTCAACTTCGCAGACAATTTCTATAATGTCCACCCAAAGTCCTGAACACAAGCATTGACAGACAGATACTGGAGTCTAGTGTCCTGTCTGTGACAGTAGCCAGCTGCAGATATTTCATAGGAAGGTGTAAAACCCCCACAATGGGATACTCTGCCTCTACATTAGGTCTTATCCTGATCTCTAATTGTTACAGACTGGTTTAAGCCCTGAAGCATGATGTTTAATATCCTTTCAAAAATGTTCTGAGTGTTAATTATGATTATTCTGGATATTCTTCATATCCGTATTAATGTTCAATTTATTTTTTAATCTTGCTAAGTTCTTGATCTCAAAAACTTCCTGTGGCAATGAGTTCCACAGTCTAATTATGTGTTGTGTGAAAAAGGCTTTCCTTTTATCAGTTTTGAATTTGCCACCTTTTAATTTCAATGAATGTCTCTGTGGTCTTGAGTTCTGAGATAAGGAGAACAGAAGCTTTCAATCTACCTTTTCTAGACCATTCATCATTTGATATACTTTTATCATGTCCCCTCTTATTTTTCTCCTTTGTAAGGTCATTTTTAAAATCCCACTTTGTATGAGAGGTTTTTTTTTTCATATCCCTAATCATTCTTGCCACCCTTTTCTAAACCCCTTCTAATTGTGCAATATCTTTTGTGAGGTTCAGGGACCAATACCGAACACAATATTCCAGTGAGGCCACACCACTGATATATATCCATAATGGCAGTGGCTAATAAAGCATTTTGTAAAATGAAAATGTGGGGACAGAGTAAAATTAATTGAATTTTCTATCAGCATAAATAACAGAAGGGCAACTGTACTATTTTTATTATTGATTTCCTTATTTAATTAATTAAAACTCTCATTTTTTAAAAACTGAAATGTACCTGTCACAGAATTTTCAGGCTGCAGTTCAATACACGGCACAATATATGAACCATGCTACAGAATGTAGGGCTATCTTCCATGGTATATAGGGTCTTGGGTGTAACTCTATTACCCATAAAAGCTTCACACCTGATTTACACCATTTGAAGTTAGAGGAGAATCAAGTCTGTTCTGCATATGGAGGACTTCTTTCAATTTAGCACTTTACACAAGTACCAAAGGGAGAGAGGGGAGGAAGGAGAATGAGAGAGACCCAAGAAGACTACACCTTGCAGGATGCCAAATAGTCCAGATCAAATAGCAAAGAATACCAGTTTAGAATCTAACACATATCTCTTTCCAGTATTTCTCAAACTGTCCTGCTGAATTAATTAAAAACAGGTGCTAACTATAACACCAATTGCAACAATGTATCATTAAAAAGAACAGGAGTACTTGTGGCACCTTAGAGACTAACAAATTTATTAGAGCATAAGCTTTCGTGGACTACAGCCTGAAATGTATCATTGTTGTCTGTTTCCCAGGTCATCTAGCCAATAGAAGCACAACAACCTATATGGACTGTAACATTGTGGGATAATAAAATGTGGGATAATTAACCCTTTAGCTAGTGGAATAAAATGTTGTATAATATTGTTCAGAACACAGATCTAAAAAATTGTAAGATCATGTGAGGAATCTTTCATAATAACAGGTTCCAGACAAATAAGTGACATAACCAGCTGAGCTCATACCCAGCCTTATATAAAAACAGAGAAAGGTACAAGGAAAACAGTCTTTTTAAAAAAAATTAGTGATCTTTTAAAGGCCTAGGTTTATATAGCCTTTGCTGTAGCAGGATGCAAAGATTCAAACTAAACGTATAGCCCAAATTAAAAAAAAAAAAAAAAAAAACATAAGAGGACTATGACTAAACAGCAGAGTAAAAGAGGCAGTTAGAGGAAAAAAAAAAGGGGGGGGCATCCTTTAAAAAAGTGAAAGTCAAATCCTAGTAAGGAAAATGGAAAGGAGCATAAATTCTGGTAAGTCAATGTAAAAGTATGGTAAGGCAGCCCAAGAAAGAATTTGAAGAGCAACTAGCTAAAGACATAAAAACAAACATTTAAAAAAAAAGAAGAAAGAAAAAGGTAAGTACATCAAAATCAGGAAGCTTACCAAACAGACAGTGGGGCCACTGGATGATTGAGGTGCTAAAGGAGCACTCAAGGAAGACAAGGATGTTGCAGAGAAGCTAAATTAATTCGTTGCATCAGTCTTCACTGCAGAGGATATGGGGGAGATCCCCACACCCAAGCCTTTCGTTTTGGTGACAGATCTGAGGAACTGTCCCAGCTGAGGCATTAATACAAGAGTTATTGGAACAAATTGACAAAATAAACAGCAATAAGTCATCAGTACTGGATGGGATTCACCCAAGAGTTCTGAAGGAACTCAGATACGAAATTGTGGAACTACAAACTGCAGTATATAACCTATTGCTTAAATTGGCCTCTATACCAGATGACTGGCGGGTAGCTAATGTAATACCTAGACTCCAGAGATCTTGTTAATTACAGGCCATTAAGCCTAACTTCAGGCAAATTGATTGAAACTACAGTAAAGAACAAAATTACAGTAACTCCTCACTTAATGTTGTAGTTATGTTCCTGAAAAATGCGACTTTAAGCGAAATGATGTTAAGCGAATCCAATTTCCCCATAAGAATGAATGTAAATAGGGGAGGTTAGGTTCCATGGAATTTTTTTTCACCAGACAAAAGACTATATTATATATATATATATATATATATACACACACACACACACTATAAGTTTTAAACAAACAATTTAATACTGTACGCAGCAATGATGATTGTGAAGCTTGGTTGAGGTGGTGAAGTCAGAGGGTGGGATAATTCCCAGGGAATGCCTTACTGCTAAATGATGAACTAGCAACCGGCTGAGCCTTCAATGGTTAACTTATTGTTGTTAATGTAGCCTCACACTCTACAAGGCAGCACGGATGGAGGGAGGGGAGACAGCATGGCAGACAGAGATACACACCATGTGTGTGTGTGAGAGAGAGAGAGACGAGCATTGCCCCTTTAAGTATGCTGACCCCACTCTAAGTACACTGCCTTTTTAAGTAGATCAGCAAATTGAGACGGCAACTGTTGCCAGGAAGCTCCCTCCATCCTGAGTCCTGTCTTGTCACCTCCCCCCTCCCCTCCCCCTCTATGGAAGATGGGGTAAGCGGGGTGCGGGAGCAGGGGGGAGGGGAACACCCTGACATTAACCCCTCTTTTCCCCCCTCCCTGCACAGCAAGCAGGAGGCTCCCGGGAGCAGCACATGGCAGTGGGTGGAGGGACAGCTGAACTGCTGGCAATTGATAGCCTACTGGGCGGCTGCCACACAGGGAACTTAGGGGAACATGGAGCAGATAAGAGAAGATATGGTAGAGGTCTACCATACCATGATTGGTATGGAGAAAGTGAATAAGGAAGTGTTCTTTACCCCATCATGTAACACAAGAACTAGGGGCCACCTGATGAAATTAATAGACAGCAGGTTTAAACAAACAAAAAGAAGTTCTTCTGTTCACACAATACAGTCAACTTGTGCAATTTGTTGCCAGGTGATGTTGTGAAGGCCAAAAGTATAAATGGATACAAAAAAGAATTAGATAAGTTAATGAGGGCTAGGTCCATCAGTGGCTAGCAAGATGGCCAGGGACACAATGCCATGCTCTGGATGTCCCTAAACTTCCAACTGCCAGAAGCTGGGACTAGACGACAGAGGATGGATCACTCAAAACTGTGCCATTCTATTCATTGTCAGAGACAGGATACTGGACCAGATGGACCATTGGTCTGATCCAGAATAGCCATTCTTATGTAATACTCAGTGTACACTTCAGCTTCACAAACTGTGTTCTATCAAACCTTGATTTTGTAATATATTGCTTTGAATAGTTCTGTCACTATATAAACCATATGACAAATAAACTGCTGAGTGTGTTTCTAAACTACCAGACGAGAGTGCAAGGGTCTCCAAGAGTTACTGTATTGAGAGTAACTGATAGATAAAGCTGTTTATCCTTTTTACCTCTTAAAAGAGCAAACTTTAGAAAGTCATAGTTCACTTATTTCTATCCACATAAGGGCAAGCCTCACAATCACATTTTCACCTGGTCATACAGGGAATTCATTGATTGGCACTGGCAATTCATTGGTTGGCACTTGAATATGGCATAGAAGCAGGGCCGGCTCTGGCTTTTTTGCCGCCCCAGGCAAAAAAGCCTCCGGCCGCCCTCCCCCTCCCAGCGCGGCAGGGGAGGGCGGCCAGAGCCCCGGGGAGAGGGCAGCGATCCCCGGCCGGGGCTCCACTCTCCCCGGCGGCCAGAGCGCCGGGGGGAAGGCGGCGAGCCCACCGTGGCCCCGCTCTCCCCCGCGGACGGAGCCGGAGCACCGCGCCGCCCCCCTCCAGGTGCCGCCCCAAGCACAAGCTTGATGGGCTGGTGCCTGGAGCCGGCCCTGCATAGAAGACTCCCATTTTTCAAAGCCATCCCTAAATTCCCTCTTGTGAGTTTTTCCTTATAATTTTTGCATGACAGTTTTGTGCTCTAGTAATCATTTGGGAATGAGGAGCTTCTTTAAAACCTATTTTGTTTCTTTGAAATGTGCCAACTATAAATACAGAATCAAAGAAGCATACATTAATAATACAGATGTGTGTGAATGCATGTTTTGCCTTTCTAGCGAAAGCAACAATAACTCATATTGTCAATTTGAAGAAAAATACCAACAATTCTTCAGGTGGAAATCTCTGGAGTGGTGGTTGTACCTTCAAATGCTCACCCACACAAAAATGATGTGAGGCCTAGGCCTTGTATGTCTAATAGGACTGAACCTAAAGAAACTAAGGGAATAAAACCAACTTTTTTATGAGGGCTCAAACTCTGGGTCCGATCTTGTTCTTTTGGAGGTCCATAATTCATGGTGTGCTCATAGATGATGCCACAGCTGAACTACATCTACAATCAACCACATACGTTGCCTGTGACCTCAATAAACATTTTTAAATGATTACTTCAATGCCTGTTAAAGTCAGTGGAAAGATTCCCATTGACATTGATGGACTTTGAATCAGGCTTCAAATGAATGTTTTAATGGCAGACAGATCTTGCAATTAACCTACAACACACTATATTTATATTTAGAGTTGACTCCCTAAAATAAAATTCCATTGCATTTGGAGATAGCATAGGAGTCTCCCAAATAATACTGAATGATTGAGAAGTTCAGATGTAGATTCAAACTTTACAGCTTTATCTCATTAATTTTATGGCATTTCATCAGGTTTATCCTAAATTATTTTATCAGAAGCATTTCAATATTGGCTGGCTCGTGGTTTGCAAATATTTCCAGTGTGACACTGAGTTCTCACTTTACCTCAGTGCATATCTAGATATTTTCTTCTTTTTCTTTGTTAATTATGCACACGCGCACGCACACACACACACAATGGGTTTTGTATGGCTGGATTTGAACCTGGAAATCTTTCATATTGTTATAACCAAGCCCCTTGCCAGCATATCACAGGTGTGCACCACAAGAATGCAAAAGGAAAGAGAGATTGTGATTTTCAAGGCTCTGATGACAGCTCTGAGTCCAAAATGCTTTCACCTAACAGTGCTTCCATACAGCTGTGAGCCAGTACAATTAAGCTGGGCTAGGAGAAGTAGCTTGCAGTTTTGAAGATATGTTAAACAAGTGGTTACACATTTCTTCGAAACATGATCAAAGTGGGAATGTGAACAAAGGGCTGAAGGGAAGTGATGTGAATTAGGAAGAGAAGGACTGTGAGAGTGGCTCAAATGAGAAAAAGTGCTGAGAAATCACTGGAAGTATGGAGCTGGATTGGGAACGTTAAGAAATGGGTAGCTAGGTTCTTTCACCCACTGGTCAGTTGTGGTGTTTTGTTTTGTGATCTGAGTGCCAAACACTTGGATTGTATTTTACTGGGAATCAGACAGATCAGCTTGCCCACAGGTGAATGGTTGGGTCAGATGTTTCAGTCTCAGGTCATCTCTATGTCGTACCTAATTGAATAATACCTTTCTTTTTTCCTCATTGATCAAGCTGCTTTTGAGAGAAGTGATTCTTTGCATATCTGGCTAAGTGCTGTTAACAGCCTCTGCCTGCGGTTTGTTAAAATTAAAAAAAAAAAAAGAAAAAAAAGAAAAAAAGAAGTGTGATCTTGCCGGAGAAGTAATTTGCTTCTCTCCAACCAATGATGGCTTGCACTTTATGCAAATTGGTATCTAGGGACAACAAATCCCATTTAATACATATGCATAGTTCATAAAAAAAAAGACGTGAGAGAAAGCGAAAAAAGATAAAGCAACGAGTCAGCAAAAGAACAGGTTCCAAGGAAATTTATTGTCCCAAATTGGACATTTGTAACAGATGATGTGAACAAGTGTTAACTTTGTTTTCAGCAGCTCTTCACGTACATTCACTAGACATCACACAGATTATGTTTTAAGGATCTGAACTGTAATAAAAAAAAAGTGTCTGTGGGCTTTAGAGTGTTGTGTTCCATATGGTTAGGGAAGTGCGGAGTTATTGCGACAAGCATCTTGTGAAGCTCATTACGCGCGGCGGTGTTAGATGCGAATTGCTGCGCATAGCTATAGGGTACGTACATGACATCCCACAGTCAGCAGATAGCAACTGGAAATGAAAGATATGAAGGCACAGAGTACAGCTTCAGGGAACATGTTAGACAAAACATCTGCTAGTATCAGAACGCTGCATTATCAGATCATTGTGGCCATGAATTTTTTATAAACACTTTTTTTTAAAGCTGTAACTTTGAAAGTGACATTTTGTGAGAAAGTTTTGATTGAAGTGTGATGTCAGGATAAAGGCCAGTCTAGTTTATTATCTATGTAAGAACCAATATTGGCAGCCTGAAATAACTCCTTTCTCCAAGAAGTTGAGTTGTCCATTCACATATTACTAGTGTTTTTTTCTTTATGATCCTGAAGGCTGATAAAACCTTGGCCTGCGATACAGCACAAAGCTTTAGTGCCATGCCACATATGGAATGCTTTAAACCTGGCACAATGCAGTGCTTAGTGTTGCTTAACAATGCTGTGCCTAAGTTAGAGACCAGTAAGGAGATAGGCAACATACGTGTACATTGCAGGGCACTTGCATTAAGAAGGTGAACTGTTTTCCATCCCATCACCTTTTGTGCTCTGACTACTATCAGGTCACTTCTCTTTGAGGGTACAATTGTAAGATATTCTCTCTCTCTCATGTAAAACAGGTACAAATGAAAAACTTATTTTGTTGATCTCTGAAAATTCCACATGAACTCTATCTTCCCATGCACCTGAGGGCATTACTCAGGTGCTTATCTTTGAAAGATGTCAACGGTCCTGCATTTTAGACATGATGACAGGACATCACACATTTCAGAGTCGTGGTGGTGGTAGGGGGAGCTTCCAAAAGATCATGATTTATGAAAAGATTAGGATGTCAACAATCATCTTTCACTTATTTCTGTTCAGGATACCGATCCAGTGCCCTGATTCATGTGGACTGGAGTTATAGATACAACAATCTTAAATACTTAGCCAGCAATTAAACCATAAAAGCGTAATGAGGGCTGCACACAAAGCTAAAGAGGAGCTGAACTGCATCACAGGTGCTAGGACACCTGAACGTAAGTCAGATATTTTGCTCACCTGACCTACTGTTGAAGAAGGTGACTGTCACTTGGTATCACGCCTGACAGCACCTTCTTGAGATGACAGCTGAGGTAGACCATTGCAGTAACATCATTGCCCCTAAACACTTTCTTTCGGTAATGCAGAAACAGCAAGCCTAGAAATAGAACAGACAGGTGAGAATTTAGCTACCCTGGTTCTGAGCATGACCAAATTTTTAGAGAGGAAATCAGAATCTGAACCTGGACTCAAACTTCACATGTGGTTCAAGCGGAGCTCAAATTCATCTCTTTCTCATCTGAGTGACTGGTAACCTGTCTATTAGTGTCAGTTTATGAAAACTTGAATCAGACAAAAATGTAAAATAAGTTTCTTTCAAAAAAACCCCCAAAAAATGGTAGGATTCTGTTTTGGTTTTGAAGTTTGTTTATTTCTCTGCTGCCACACCGTTTAGTATTGGGATCCTCAAATCATTCAGCACTTGGATTGGGTCAGTACTTGGATGGGTCAGTGCACTAAGAAGCACTTAGGTCTTAGGGTATGTCTATACTGAAACCATGGCCTATGATAGCAGCTGGAGTAGACTTACCTGGATTAGCTTTAGTCTCAGGTACTGGAGCAGAGAAACCGTGGCAGCATGTTTCTCAGTTTAAATGCACCAGCTGCATATGAAAATGAAATTTAGACATTGAAATACCGCCTCTATCCATGCAATAAGCCACTCTTTTTATCTGCAAATCAGGATATAGTCATATGCGAATTTGTATGTGCAGTTGCAGTAATTGTGTTTCCAGAAACAAATGCTCAAATGTGCACATATTTTTGTGATTACCCTTCATTTCAAAATTTGGCCTTAAATATCACATGAAGTAATTTTTATCCCTTTGTTTACTCTGCTGTTGTAGCTAAATTCCATTTCAGTTATACATTATACTTGATATATTTCCCCTGCTAGTTTAGATGGATAAAGTAGTCTTCATTGTTTTGTTCTTAATTGTGGTGATACTCTTTCTGTATAGAAAGATGGCTGCTATGTTATAACTCAGTGGTAGCTATATTTCAGAGATGGTTTATGTGATTTTTTTTAAATAAAGAATTAAATTCTGCCTTCTCCTATGTAGTTCTGTAACGGGGGAAGATAGTAAAGATTGCAAAATATATGTCTAATCTGTACTGCATGTAGCATGGGCAAAGAGTTGGCATCTAAATATGGAACAAAAGCATGGAAGCATATATGGACACACAGTTAACAGAATGAACACAAGGACACTGGCATGAGAGTGAAAGGATGTGATTGGTCCCAAACATGGCAAGCACATATGCTGCCATCCACAGCAAGTGTATGATGCCACCATTAGTGACAAGTGTACTGCTCCTAAGGAAAACAGCTGTGTAAAATGCCCTGCTACATATTGAGCCTGCTGACCTGTATCATCCTGATCTGGTGACAGTAGGATTTCTACACTAGTCAGGACTGACAGCATATCTGAATAAACACAGTATAGGCTGCAGGAGATAATGTCACACCATTGGGTGTAGAATGCATCAATAAATTAGTAAAGTACTTTGGGAGCATTTGAGATGAAAGGCATTTTATCAACCAATAAATGCAAGATGATTTTGATATATTTATTGTATTGTTGTGTCCTGTGCCAAGTGTATGTAAGAGAACACTTTAATTTTCTGTCTAGATCACTGCATAGTTTGATACCTGCTCCTTTGTTAGTACAGCTGTGTATTACTTTCAACCACTCCCACATCCTCACAATCCAATTGGCTAGTAATTTTTAAGTTCGAAAGAAACTTAATTCCATAGTTGGTATGGATCTCTCATTGTCAGATATAAAGCCCCATTAAAAAGTGTCCCCTTATATAGTCCTCTCCCACTATCTATAAAATATTAATAAATGCTACAAAATGCTTCATGAAATCTGTTTCTCCATGAAAGTATCTGATGGCTTAAGTATAAACTGATCCTATGGCATCTCATATTGCTGATTTATTGTTGTTCTGGAGATTTTAAAGCCAAGTATAACTGGGGTTTACAGTTTGATTTGAATTAATCAAGTCTGATTAGACAAGGACAGATCAGTCTTGTCTGAATCCCTGAGTCTTGATAATACATCTCTGTGCGCTGTTCGAAAAAAGTTCATCTCTTAAGGTAAAGGAGGCTATCTATTTAACAGCCAGTCAGTAATTCTTACCAAAAGGAGCAATAAATCTTAAGGAGAAAAAATGTTCCCGATAAACAGAATGCAGGGAAAGTAGCATTTGTTTTAAATATGGAAATTTTAGAATGGGGTCACTGGGTGGTAGATTTCATAAATGTACATAAAGAGACACTTCTTTTTTCTGTTTTTCCCCCCTTACTCATCACACTGCTGAGTCTGTCCACTTACAAGCTTTGATCGATGGAGTTACAAAAACAAAAGAGTGCATTTAGGCTAATAAGCCAACTTGAAGAGACATTGAAAGGTTGGAATTATGTATGGCAGAAAACAATTATGGAAGCTAAATTATTCTTTAATTAATAATGAGATCCATCAAAGGTAAAAGACAAAAGAGCGCAGAACAGAAAGCTTTATGGTTTACTGTGTATGTCCGTATGTGCAGATTGCATGTATAAATACATTCTTATGCATAAATGTGTTGAATTGAAATGTACACAAAAGTTATATGTGTGCTATAGTACTGCACTCTAATAGTTTTTGGTTGTGTATAGAATATACATGCATATAATAATGTCTGTGCATATCACTATGAACGGAGTCGGCCAGAGGAACCAGACAGTGTTTATTAGGCTACAAGTTCAAGCCCAAACTTGAGCTACCACTGGCTTTGGTAGCACCAAAGACTTTCAGGCTGTTCTTGTAAGATATTGTCACAAAGTGACAAAAATGTCATGAGATCAGCTATTCTCTATAAGTTCTTTCTTTTACAACTGCAGCTGAACCAGGGGCTGAATTTACCCCGGAGGAGGATGAAACGTGTCCCTAACTGCTCCGGTGGGGACAGTATTGCTTCAGGAAGCATTTACACCATTGCCCGCTCTTTTGGGTTTTTTCCAGAGAGAGAAGGTTCAATTTCTAGCCAACTCTCCACAGAAGTTCTGTTGGTAGAAGACGTAGACCAGCCTAGCCACACTAAGCACCACCCACTTCTGGGGTTGTTGGCCAGCTGTGGTCTCCCCAAAGGAGTTAGAATTATGGACACCTTGCATTACTAAGCAGACTTGCCACAGATACCTGTGCCTTGTATAGGTGTGTTAGAAACCAGCATAAACAAGGGCTGAATATAGCCCTTGATTTTGCAGTCATCTCTCAACACCAAAATTGTGAGCTTATATCTGGGGATGTTAATTCAAATCTTCCTCCTTCTGAAATATGGTGGTGTTCATTGGGTGGGGGAGGGGATGGTTGGTACCATTCCAGGCATATTATAGTGTGCCCATTTTGTTACACTGAATATCACTGAAATTTAACTTCATAATGCAACTGTTTACTTTCAATAGCTAAAGTAGTTTTTAACATAAAAAACTAGATTCACTGCTTGGTTTAGGGAGCGTGAGGGTGGAAAGTCTCTGCTTGTGGGGACAGAGGCTGCAGCAGCACAAGTCATCTGCAAGCATTGCTTCAGCTGACCCTTGGCAAAGCCACACGTGTGAGGCAGATGTGAGGACTGCAGCAGGAGGGCACACCAGACAGCACTCATTCAGTGCTCGGACAGGCAGCCTCTGTCTGCAGGGCTTCCAGTGAGCCCTACATGAGACTGAAAGCCGCCTTCACCTCTGTAGGTCTGCGGTTGTGCAGCTCACGCACCCCTGTGACAGTAGGGGTGAATCAATCCTGATGGGTATAAATATTCCTCATGCTCAGGGTCATCCTCATTTGAGAACAAAATAAAATGAAATTGTGCTATACATCCCTGGCGTAGATACTGTTAACACCAGTGACCATGTGAAAGGTGTGCACCAAAGCTGAAGAGTGCAGTGAAAGGCTATGGCACATCTTCCATGTCTGCTGCAGAACATCAGCATTAAACCCTCCCCGTATTAGCTGTTGGAGAACAATTGCCCTTAGTGCATTAATGAAGAAGATGGAAAGGCATAATTCCTTATACCCCTTTATGAAAATGTAAACATAACTAAAACAGTGGGCAGGAAACCGTATTTGCCAAAGTAAAATTTCACTTTTAAAGCTGTTTTTTTGGAAATGAGATGGCAAGTAGCAAGAAAATCTCTCTCTCTCTCTCTCTCTCTCTCTCTCTCCTCCCCGTTTTCTCCCCTTCTCCAGTTTGCAGTCAGGTAAATAGACATGGTGAAATAGAAGTCTACCTTTAGAGCCATTGGTTTGGCCTCCTTCCTGCAGCATTTATCCCTTCTTTTTAAGTTCCTGACTGCATGCCAGAGCAACAAGCCAGATGTTAAAGAGTGAATACTTTGTAGACTATACCAGCATGCAGAATCGGGGGGGGGAGTGGGTAATAATGTTGGGAGAAGGAGGAAGAAGTGATTATGTGATAGTGATTATTCAGCAGGGCAATTGTGGGAGGTACTGTAACTGACAGGGACTCACTATGGGACGCAAATCACTTAAAGCAAAGCCATTAGGATCAATTTAAAATATAAGGAGGGAGGCTAAAGTGACAATAGCATATTTTAATTGAAATCGCAAATATCACTCTGCAAGAGATGGTTAACATGCTGTACAGAGTTGCTTTATCTTAACTGAGAAAAAAGTTTTGCTTTTAAAAAGGTACCCTTTTTAACAAAGATCTAACTGGAGCGTTACATTAAAAAAATCCTTAAATCCCCATTTTCCCCCTTGTGATGTTTTCTTCTTCTTGGTGGGCATGGAATTAACTACATTACGAATGCTTTTAATCTGATTTTACTAGAGCCTAAGGCTGAAGCAGGGAATCAGCATGTGTCCCATTAAAAGAAAAATACACTTATATAGACACTAAATAGCATGTCCAGACAAACACATTTATCTATGTGTTAGCCTTATTTATTGGGCTAACTAGCTGATGTATAGACCCTTATACAGAAATGAAGTCAAGAGGATGTGGTTATTACTGCTTTTGGCATCTAAAATCCAAGCTTGATGAAAGAACCTGGCAAGGAAAACCCACAGAGTTCTGACATATTCCACTTGTTACTAGCTCTTTGATTTCGACTCATAAAATCTGACATATGTTGGGCATTGACCTTGTTCTTTTAAATAAGCTTATTTTAGGAGACCTTTGCAAACTGCTAGCTGCATGGCCGCAATGTAAGCTGTTAGGGAAATGTAGTACAAACAGAGAGGTTGTATGTTTTGAATGCCAGAGCTGTAAGTTGAAGGGCAGTTGTTACGATCTATACTTCTGAGTGCTTCAAGTGCCATTAATATGAAAGGGTCCATTTTGGCTTCACCAGTCTGGGTCCAAATCCTGCACACTCACTCAGCCAAAGTTCCAGTTGCTTTGCATGGCAGTTTTTCCTAAGCAATGCGTGTGGGACTGGCAGAGCTTTAGGGGCAGTCTACATCATGCACTGACATAGTACTCTTTGAAACGGGATTACATCAGTACTTACTTGGAAATTTTTAGTGTGCACCAGCGGGGTCCACACAGGCCAGTTCTGTGTGACGTGGCATCATGAACCAGAATTTACTCTTAATCTGGAGTGCACTAACATACAGTGTAGACAAGCCCTAACAAATACTAAGGAGTTTAAGCCAAGATTTTTAAAAGTGACTAGTGATTTTATGTGTCCTACTTAAGACACCTTTAAAGATCCTGCTTTTCAGAGGGTGGGTGCTCAGCACTTTTTGTAAACCAAGCCCCTTTTAAGGTGCATCAGGTTGAGCACCCAAAATTCAGGCACTCAAAATCACTAGTCACCTTTGAACATTTTGGCCCCCACGGTCACCTTGTGCATCATTCCCATTTTCAGTAAATGTGCCTGAAGGAAAGAATCCCCCTTCAACATGGAGGTTTGTTTGCCATTTGTTATAAGAGAGCTACTTATAGGAAAGTTAGAGAGAGGTGGGTGAGGTAATAGCTTTTATTGGACCAACTTCTGTTGGTGAGAGAGACAAGAGACAGAGCTCTTCTTCAGGTCTCTCAAAACTTCAATTAGTACTGCAGCCTGGCAAACACCAGCAACAAAACAACTTGCTGGACACCAACATAGTAACATAGAGAGGGAGAATGGAAAATCCTCTATGTCATAGAAACAATGTGCTTCATTAGGAAAGTCTGTTCCTGTTGAAGTCAGTGGAAGACTCCCATCAAGCTCAATAGGAGGAGCCAACTCTTAAACTTGAAGAAAGTTTTAGAGCTAGTTTCTGATATCCTTCTGTTCTCTGTAGGGCAAATCCTGCACTCATGACTCAGGTTGTGATCCCGTGAGGTGCTAAACATGGAGTTCCCCTGGAAGTCAGCTGATGTTTTGCTCTTGTGTGGAATGGACTGCAGAGTTTGAGCATTATATATACAGCTCTACCCCGATATAATGCTGTCCTCGAGAGCCAAAAAATCTTACCGCGTTATAGGTGAAACCGCGTTATATCGAACTTGCTTTGATCCACCAGAGCACGCAGCCCCTCCCTCCCCCGTAGCGCTGCTTTACCACGTTATAGCCGAATTCGTGTTATATCAGGTCGCGTTACATCGGGGTAGAGGTGTATATATATATACACCTCTACCCCGATGTAACGCGACCTGATATAACACGAATATATACATATATATACATATATATATATATATATATATATATATATATATATATATATATATATATATATATATATATAAACTGCCAAAATAACCAGGAATCAGAATTCATTTTGACATTTAGATTGTAAGATGTTCAGGAGAACAACTGTCTCTTTCTATATATTCGTACATTGCCTTGCACCATGCAGGGGCCTCGACCTTGACTGGGGCATCTAGGCACCATTATAATACAAAATACAAATAGTAAGAAGAACAATAATTAATCATTGGCAACCAAGTTTAAAATAACAGCACATTGAAATCACATCCAAAGGTTTTGTCTAGCTCAGACTCTAAAATGAACAACGAGTCCTTGGTGACTTTTATTTCCTAGAGACAGATTGTAAATCTCCCTTTATTCATATTGGGGAGCAGGCACTCACACAAGTTACCCCCCTGAAGTTAGAAAGATATGAGTACAGGGTTCACTGTGTGGACCTTTGAATCTTTTGGGCATCTTTGACTGTCTCATCATTGATGTTAGTCCTGGGAGATGCTTTACCCAGGACCAGTTGGGGCTGTGCCATCCATCAGCAGGAAGAACGGTAGAGAATAACAGAGCTTCTGCTGCCTCTTGTAAAGGGGGCCTGCCTGAAATTCCCTTAACCATCCGTCACTCAGAGGCTCATTTTTCAGGGAAATCGCTTTCATTTGCAGTGAATTCCTGATACAGAAAAGCTTCTTACAGAAACTAAATAATGTAACATATTCCAGGTTCTGGGCAGATAAAAATTGAAAAGGCTGTGGTGCTTGTGGAAGTGGAATGATAGCGACAAGCGCCATGTGAAATCCCTGAAGGTGGTGTCAGGGGACACGCTCCCCCATAAAATTATGAAAGAATCTGATGTAATGGTGCATTGTGAGACAATTTGAGCATAAATACCACATTCTTTCCCATTAATGATTGACTTTCATTGTGCCAGGATTTTTTTTTTTTTAAGAATGTAGATTTTGAGCACACCAAGAACACGAATTTCCATTGTGATAGTGCTGCAGTAAGATTTAAAGGTTGTGGTGGACTAAGAATTGAAATGCAAATCACTCTCACATACAACCTCCTGCTGAGGCCCAAATTTTTACAGATCAGGTTCTGCAGCCCTGATGAGGAATCAGTGATCTGCCTTTCCTGGGATTCACAAATTAGTAGTAGTCTAAGGTATCATTTTCTACAATATAATTGTAACTTACCAGATGAAAGTTTGCCACTGAAGACAGTCCTCTGATCATCCATTATTTTTCCAGCTGCATTGCCACTGAGGATTCTTTCACAGACAGTGCAAATATACACATCACAGCCTCCCTCTCTGAAACATGCACTGCTTGAATATAAACACATTGTGAATATTGTTTCCTTTTTCCTTTCCCCCTTGCTTTTTTTTTTTTTTTAATATATATATGCAGGTGGTAAAATACTGGCTGCCATGAACTTCATGTAAGAAATAAAAATTACCCACTTTTGGGGGCTGCTTGATAGAAAACTGCCAGCTTGTAGCGTCGCTACTGCTGTAATCACTGCAAGGATAATAGGACATATATGCTTTTGCAGATAATTTTGTTTGCTAATTGCTCATGAAATTTCAGGTAAGGAACATCCAATTCAATTTGTTATAATGGGTAATGTCCTGGGTGGTAGTGTTGTTGTTTTTTTTAATTATTATTGTCATTAAAAATGCATAGCTCTTCAAGTTCAGAAAAAATACTTTAAAATGGATTGGAGGCTGGATTGACAGCAATGGAGACAGGAAGTTTTTATCCACCGAAAAAGCTCAATGAAGATAGTATCAATGCAAAGCTATCCCCAGCTTCCTGCCAATAGGCCTTAGCCCTGTTCTAGAGGAAGTGAAGAGTTTCTGACTATAAGAGTTCATTCAAAATGTTTCTTCAAACCTTGGCTTCTCTGAGACACAGACTGCTAGTGAGAGTGGCTTTAACAACGGTGGCTTTTGTGAGCTGGACACTTTCCCACTAGGAACCGTATGGAGGCTGCCCCCAAAAAACATTTTACATGGGGCACTGAGTATGTGTCAGATGGTGGTAATGTTCAGTTACTGCCTACTCCTTGGCGATTTGAACCAGTGCCCTTAACATGAAGAGATACCTTCCCAGCTAACAATCCCCTGAGCCATTCAGTGCTTCTGAGAAATACTACAGCATAACTTTCCTCTGGGTTTTAGATGGAGATTCCTGACCATGGCATCATTGGGTAAGGCCAAGAAAAATATCATTGGGCAATGATTATAGGCTTAGAGTTATATTTGCAACCAGTCCTCCTTTCTGATTCCTCAGTCCATCTTCCCTCTAACGCTACTGTTATTAGTTGGTGACTAGCCTCATTACATAGTGCTCTGTTTAATAATTACATGTACATTAATGAGAATTAACATTCATTAGTAGCCTTAGCAGGGAATATCTGTCCATGACATTTCAGGGGTTCCATCACTGTACTGTCTTGAGGGCCATATTGAGTAATTATAACTCACACAGGACTACTTGGCTGTGCAGGGAGATAGCCCTCTCTGCCCCCAACCTGTTATTCCCCAGTTTTGCCCTGCAAACATTGTGCTTATCTGTGGTGAGGAGAACAAAGGCTACTTGTCTAATGCTCCTCCCTGTCAGCGGCAGCTCCAGGCACCAGTGCTCCAAGTGCATGCCTGGGGCGGCAAGCCGCGGGGGGCGCCCTGCCGATCCCTGCGAGGGTGGCAGTCAGGCAGCCTTTGGCGGCATGCCTGTGGGAGGTCCGCTGGTCCTGCAGCTTCGACGGCAATTCGGCGGCGGGTACGCCGAAGCCGCGGGACCGGCGGACCTCCCGCAGGTATGCCGCCGAATCCGCGGGACCAGGGACGTCCCACAGGCACGCTGCCAAAGACAGCCTGCCTGCCGTGCTTGGGGCACCAAAAAAGCTAGAGCCGCCCCTGCTCCCTGTGAACAAGTGGGGGGTGGAATGGGGGGAGTGAAAGGAGCTCTGGCTTTGCCCTTGTCCCCCACTCGCTAGCTGGGCACACAAGAAGGATGAAGTAGCATATCCTCCCACAGAGCAAGGCAGGAGTAGGAAAGGAACTGTGACTCTCTGGGGTGCTACAGCTACTAACTGCCCCTTACTTGGGGCAGACGCTAAAGTTACAGGCTAGCCTATAGAGTTCCACTTAGCGAATTTGATGGCATATTTGCCCTTCACCTCTCAGTAGATCAATTTCATAATCTAATGTTCTTTCATAGCTATTTTTCAAAAGTGGAGGAAAATTTAGCAACTTAAAGTTAGTAGCTTATTTGTTTTTGTGTTGGAATACAGAGATATTTAAAATGCTACCATGTTCAGCACGGTAGCAGTAATTAACTGCCACAGCAGCTCATTGCCTGTTTAACATCAGTGTATAATTTGTATTAAAGCCATGCTTTTTTTAAAAATATATTACTTTTGTCCATCTTAACATTAATGGGAAAATATAGGACTCTTATGGCTCTTGAAAGGTTAACAATAGCTAGATAATGTTCCTTTAGGAGCAGGAATTGCCATTTTTGCAAGGAGGTTGAGCTGTAAAAATGTAGAAGGGCCCTTATATAGAAGAGGTAAGGAGGCAGAAGGGGAGCACTGTTCATAAGTAGAGATTGGAACTTGGATTGATAAATTAACTCTCAGGCTATAGCTGTGTCAAGGCTGATTCCCCACTCTGGCACTTCGAGTGCGGAAGGTGGGGCCCACAAGGATTCTAAAACTTAATACTGGCCACTCCAGGCACTCCCAAGGTCACAGCTTCTCTCTGACCTTGGATGGGTAGATGCTGCCACCACCCAAGTGCAAAAAACCCCTTTGGACCCAGGAAGGCGCACTTAGGAATTCCTCCCTGTGGAATTCCCTCAAGCCCTTTCACTCCCCCTCCAGGGAAGAACTGAGAAAGAAAAATAAAGGAAATCATCTGTTGCCACCAGCTAACTAAACAAAATAAATCTCGTAGGACACCAAAAATCCAATCCTGTTTTTTTTAAAAAGGTAAATTTTATTAAAAACAAAAAGAAAGAAAATACATCTGGAACTTAGGTTTCTGCTAGATTTTAAAAACCCACTTACAAAAATTAAACATCAAGAATAACCTTCTTGAGGTCCAGCTTAAAGGTTACAAGCAAAACAAAAGCATTTGGGGAGTCCACAAGCCAATGGGGGGTGGGGGTGGAGAAGAGAGATAAACCTAATTGCATCTTCCTGGACATTCCCTGATCTATTTACATATCTGGGGGGTTCAAATAAGTAGTCTCTAGGTATGATCTGATGGTTTTTCATACCTGGCTTAAAGCTTCCTACAGCATAGTTCAGCCCTGTTCCTGCTCTGCATCTCCTCTCTCCGGAGAACACTAACAAATATACAAAAGGATTTCCCCCCCCCCAGTTTTAGAAAGTTCTAGCCCTCCCATTGGCTCTTTTGGTCAGGTGCCCACTCGCTTCCTTTTACCTATGGGCTTTTTTAACCCTTTACAGGTAAAGCAAGTAGAGAACAGCTACTAACAGGGATTTTATAGCTAACTGGCTGGCTGGGTGTCCATAAAAGGGAGTTACCTCCCCCCGCCCCTTCATTTATCACAAGTTGTTTTTAATTTATTTTTGTTTTATGTGCAAAGGAACTGGGCCTTGCAGGCCTGGCTAATATCAGAGGCCTGGATTTTTGTAGATTTTAAATCAGAGTCCACATTTGTGGGGTTCTGTTTTTGGTGACTCTGGGTTTGTGCTTGTTTGTTTTGTCTTGTTTCAGGGTCTGGATCTCTTTAGTTATATTTTTCAATTCCTCAGCTTTGAGCCAAGTGACTGATTTCAAATTACACAGTACTTTCCAAAAAGGGGATTATTTTTTCAAGCAAGGGAAATCCTAACTTGCTTGCAGTCCAGTTTATCTAAAAACCACAGATGCCATCTGCAGTGCTAATCCACTGCCTCTCACTATTAATTCAGTATTCTTAGCACCTCCTAGATAGTTTATTACCCATCATAGCTGTATGACAGGAATTCTGTATATATTTTTTGTTTTGTCCCTCTGCTGGCAGGGAAAGTAAATCCCAAAGTATTTCAGCAGGTGCTATTAATATGCAAATAATGGAGAATACACTAGTTCTAATAGACCTCCCAACTACATGGGAGGTGTCGCTGTTGGAGCAAATTAGCTTTCTGTAATTTGCATGCTTTTCACAGCCTCCTGGGATTATACTTTAGATCAGAGACAATAAAAGCATATGCAGTTAGTTTAAAATGTAACTAATTTTAGACTTTGAAACAGTTTTAACGTAACTTCTTAGTGATGTTAAACAGTTATTTGCAATGAAACTTTTACACAGCCTGTAATTTTCATGGCATCTCTCTCTCTCTCTGCAAAACATTATCACACCATATTGGCACACTGTAGCTTGCACTTTGCAAATTGACATTGAGCAAATATATATTTTTTTTAGCATTTAGACACACATGGTGCACTGCAGAGAGTAACAATATAACATGGACCTCACACTAGAAATACTGTATAATTATTTCAAGGTATGCAATGATTGCTTAATATCCTACATATGAATGCATTGGTTCTGAGCCTTGTGGCTGCTGCCATTTGGCAGGGTTGGATGGTGGGATGGACACCTGTAGATTCACAGCCACCTAGAATCTTCCACTTCAACAGCCAGGCCTGGCTGTAGTCTTCTATCTGTGGATGTTTGCTGAGCTCACTGCAAACAATTTTCTTGGCTCACAGAAGTATCCTGAACCCACAGCCTTGATTCCAGCAGTGCCTGCTTTGAAAAACCATAGAGGAGGTGCTTTTGAGGAGCAGCAGTCCTGTGCTTTTTTTTTTTTTTTTTTTTAATATGTCCCTTATAAGGTGTTTGATGCTATGTGCTGTGAGGAACATGCAATTACCAGTGACTCTTCATTTCTATTGCTTCCCTCCATGTTCTTTTGCTATTTATAAATTTGTAAGCTTTGAAGTGTCAAATAGCATCTTTATTTAAAACAAAACAAAACAAATAAACCAGACTGATTCCTCAGGTGTTAGTACAAACATTCGGAGGTTATGTAGGATGGCTCAGTTTGTAAAGCATAATACTGTTATAGCTGAAACTGGAAGAAAAGGAGAATGAAAATGTGACCCAAAATGTCTTCAGCTTTGCTTCACATAGACTGGATCAGAAGAAAACTGGTGATGTGCTAGCATGGGAATACATGAGATGATGCTATTTGGAGTACAAACATATATCTTTCAATAACAAACCACTTGACTTCTTTCAGCAAAAGCTTACAGGTTGACAAAATCAGAAGACTGTTATTAAATGGAAGTGCTGTGAACCTTGGAGCATTTTATCTGTTGTCATTGCAAAGAGTGAAAACTGAAGAGCCAGAGCCACACATGATAGGGTAAAATATTGATAGCACATTGTGTCCCAGGCTTACTTAGCATTGAAGTAGGATATGCTACCGCCAATCAAATCAAAGTAATGTCTCTCTCCAATGACACAGGCAGGCAAAAGATTTATGCTATGGCTGCTGGTGTCCAGGAAGAGTTTTCCAGTGAAGTTCAAGAGATCCAGTATTTCTTGACTCAACTACATGAGACTACTGTTTGTTGTATTCTACTACCCAGCTCCTTGAAGAGGAATGTCTGGGAGTCCATCTGAGGACTTGCAGATTTGATATCCAAACTAAGAGTTAAAAGCAGTGGTCTTGTAATAATAACCCAGGCTATTTTGCACCTCACGGCATTTGGACTCATTGCTTAGACCACTGGGAAGCTTTAGCTGACTTCTTATGCCAGGGGGAAAGACTTGCTGATGTTGTAAAAATTGAGAACTTGGCTGGCCCTCAAATGCGTACTTCTCTGCCCTTATATATGTTGAAATGAATGTTGGATACCAGCAGCATCTCTTCCACACTGAGGTTTTTTTGGCTGTCACATGGGGGAAAGTTTTGAATCATTTTCATTGATCTGAGTTCAGAAATACAGATAATTTTTTTTTCTTGCTAAGGCTGGCTTTGGCCTGTCTGAATACTTTGTAGATCCACACTTGCTTTTCTTCCTAGCTGTTCTTCATGGACAGGGTGTGAACAGTCATATGATCACAGAGAAGTTCATTTGAAAGCTTGATCCACTCCAGTCTGTGGCTGTTTAGAAACACTGCTATGATGGTACATTTCATTATTGAGAATAATATGTCAGAAATGATCTGAAAATTATGGTTGGGTACCGTGGCGTTCTCATATCCTCATTCTCTTGATGTTTTGTAAAAGACCTTGTGAATTTTCAGTCCAAATGTATATTTTTTTGAAATTTCACATGTGCAATTATTTTCATTTGCTGGAAATTTCACAAACTCCTGCTCTCTTCTCCCGCCATGTCCTTACCACCTCTGGCCCCATATGGCGTCAATTATACAGAATGAATGAAATGAAAAATATTGCATGAATTTATATATTTGAAAATTTTCTTCATTTTGTTATGGCTGTCATAATATGGAAGCTTCACTCTCTCATGGCTTTGTTTTTATAAATATAAGCTTCTTTTAATAACTTTCTTGGATCATGATGTTTCTTTCATAGGCCAATAAAATATGTTCTCTGTGAAACTAAGTTGTCAGTATTTTGGGAATGTGTTCACAATTTAGTATGAATTGCTCTTATTAACAAGGCAAAAGCTTACCCTGTCAAACCTGAAATCCTGCTTCCATTTTTAATGTGCAAATTAAAACCTCCTTCAAATCTTCAGTCATGGTGCATTTAATTTGGGGGAGTATTACAATATCTCACTCAACATTTTAGTTGTACATCGGAAAGGAGAACTTTTAAGAGCTGCGTCTAAAAAACTACAGATTTGAAAGAACTCTAGTTTATTTTTCTCTTACTTTGACAATGATTCAGGAAAGTGATTAAATATGTGTGTAAATTATGCAGTTCTTTAGGCACCTTGATGAATCAGGGCCCTTGGAAACTATCCAAGATAAATACAACTATATCCAGAGCATGAGATGTATATATTACTGTAATTTTCCTTTTAAAATATTTCACTAATTTAAAAGAGAGAGGGGGGTGTCTTACAGCAAATGTAATGAAAAGTTACTCAGGGATTCAATAATTGGATCTAAAATAATTAACTATTATTATCTGAATAATAATTAATTTCTAGTTTGTGAGGTCTCTGTAGTGGTGGGCCAAAATTTTCAAACTTCACTGCCTAAAGTTAGGCATCCAGATCCATTTTTAGGCAGCTAAAATAAGTGGCCTATTGTTTCAGCGGCACTGTGGGAGTTTAGCATCTCTGGAAATCAGGTGACTTAGGCCCCAATTCAGGAAGGTAGTTAAGCACATGCTTCACTTCAAGCATGTGAGCCAACTCATTGATGCCAGCAGGGCTAGGCATGTATTTAAGAGCCTGTGTTGAACTGAGGCTTTTGTTAGATGCCTAATTATGTCGAAGTCCCTAAATTTAGGCATCCACATTTGAACAGTTCAGAAAACCTTTGGAAAGAAATCATAGGTGTGAGAAAAGGCATCATGGAACTGGTTAACTCTATAATGTGGGTTCAGACTACGAAAATGATTGAGAACTGCTGTATTAGTACATTCTGATTAAATTAAAATACACAATCATTGAGCTCCAATCAGTGAAAACTTATCCTATTTTCATGCCAGACTACAGACACCCTCCCAATGTCACCCTGAGCAAATTGCTTGCCATCTTCCAGTTTGCCCATCTATTAAATGGGGATAATATTACTTGCTTTCTTGCCATTCTCATAGGGTTGTCATGAGGGTTGATTAGTTAATATTTGTAAAGTGCTTGGAATGTGTGTGCACCAATATTTGCTTAAATGTATGCTAAGTATTATTTATGATTGTTGTCCCTTTTTGGCCTGAGCAATTACTCAACATCCAGGGCCTTGGCAGGTTTTTCCATTAGTAGGAAAAACAGGATGATAAGAATCAGATATTTCTCTGGTGTAATCCTATTTATATACAAAGAATGTTCACAAAGTCCTGTTTCATTGAACACTGTAGGCACAAACAACATCAGGCAGTTTCTTACAGTATCCAAGCCTGCTTTTCCAAAGTCCTGTGCCCCAAGGAGCGTACAGTTTCTGCTCAGGACTATGCTCAATACTGCTTCTCTTCTGTCTGTTGGCTAGCTGGTGACTTTCTGGTTCTGATACCCACACAAACACACAACTGTAATAAATCAGTGCCCCAACCCCTGTGTTTGCAATCAGTTTCCAGGGAAACCCCTCATATTTTCCCCATGTTAGTTATTGCTCAGGACTTCCCACTGGCCCGGTGACACGGTGGTGGCATCTATTATTCAGCTATCTTATTCTATAAAAGCTTAATTGCGTCTTCCATTTAACCTGAATTAAGCATGGGTAACACACCCATCAAACTCTCTGCTGGAGAGCCACAGAGTGCAGGGGTGGAGCTGGAGTAAGAGAAGTGGAGTAGAGAAGGTGTGGACGGACATAGGAAAGCAGATGCTCCCTGTGGCACTGTGACTTGAAAAGCTTGTTTCCCCCTCCCACGGAAATCCACTGAGGAGGCAATACATCTTGAAGCTATATTATCCCCTTCTGGGGCTCCTACTGAGGGGCTACAGAGGCACTCTCTCAGCCATTGCAAGTGTAGCTCCTGTAGGTTCTGGTCAGTAGCAGGGAGTGCAGTGGAGTAGTAGCCATCCCTTCCAGATGTCTCCTCTCTTTACATTGAAGGGTGTTTCCTGCCTCTCCCATTCCCACTACCCTCTGTTGACCCCTGACATTTACAGGATTGGAAAGGAAGTGTGGCCTCCAAAATCCATAGTACTCCACAATCTTCCCATCAGAAGGAGTGGTCATTCAAGGAAAATTCAGCAAGATGAATATCATTTCTAATTCACCATACCCTTATATACACTTTCCATCTGTGCTTTGGCCCCATTTTCTCAGTACGGTAACAGCCCTGTGTAGGTTTTGCATTATGAAAGCTGGACATCGCTTTTTTATTATCATTGTTATTATGGAATCAGACACTGCTTAATTAAAGAATGTGCTGGGGGGATACACTATTTATACAGAAACTATGTATTTTAAATGCATTTTTCCATGGTGATTGCAGATAATGAGGTAAGCTCAGCTTTGATTCATTAGTGTAGTAAAAGAGATGCTCAGAATTATTTGGTATAATTCACAGCATTTAAGGAAGCATATATTTTCATAATACTCTAAATCCATGGCTTATGGTAGTAACTCAAGCATATTATGACTGGTTTGCCATAGCACTATCATTTTAAAATTGTGGTGGTGCCATTTTTTCATTGTAACTGGCCAGCATAGGAACTGATTTAGTGAAGTACTTTTAGTGAATACTGTGCTGGAGAATGGCTGTTTACAACAGTACAGCTGAGCTTGTTTTAGAACTTCCATTTTCATAGACCCTGTTTATCTTACTCAAACTCTCTGTACCGCTTTGGCCTACAGCATAGAAATGGAAATTTAATTAGAACAGACTTTTCCCTCAGTTTTCTGGTTCTTCTGTTTCTCAACTAGAGGTGAGACATTCTGCTGAATTATTCAACTTTTTTTGCTCCAATCAGAATTACTTTTGAAATGACCTCTGTGCAAAGACCTACAGAATCCCATAATGAGGCAACTTTCATCCAAAACTAGCATCCAAAAAAGCAAATTTGTTCTGAATTGAAACTTGGCAAAGTATTAAATTATTTTTTAAAGTTAAAAATCCCTCTTCATTAATTTTAATTAGTAGAAGTTGGGGTTTTATTTTGTTTTTTAAAGAAAAAATAGCTTACTGTTACAGTATTTAGTCTGTCTACACCAGAATTCCAATGGTTGGGAAACAAATTCTTGGAATTACTGATGGAGCTCCAGTTTCTCCCCTGTTTAGTCCCTCCTGGCCTCATCATTACTATCCCTCTTGCCAAACTGAGCTGGACATAACTCCATCTCATTAGCGCTAGGTGATCCTCAAGAGGCTGCCTGGTTGCATTCAGCCCTGTCCTACAAAAATCCCCATGTCCAAACACAGTTTTCAAAACCGAGGCTTGAAAACCATTTCAGACAATGCAGTTTTGCCAGTGGGTGGTAGCTTCTGCAAACAGGAAAACATTATTGGCTGGGGAAATGTTTTTTAAGCCTCTGGCTTTCAACAGCCTTTTTAAAAAAATTATCTTCAACCACACAAATGTCAACAAAACCATGTTTCTTTAAATGTTTTTCAATTAGGAAAGCCACTTTTGGACGCATGGACCAAAATGTTTAAAACATGGCTGCCTAAAGTTAGACTCCTAAATCCGTAATTAGCACCTCAATAAATGGACTGATTTTCCAAAATGCTGAGCACCCACCAGCTCTCACTGACTTCAATGGCAGCTGCTGAGAGCTTACACACTTCTGAAAATCAGATCCCTTATTTAAATTCCCAAATGTGGTTTTAGGAACCTAACTTTAGTCACCTATTGGCCAGGAATGCTTGCAGTCTGGTGATGAGGCAAAAAATTCAGATACTTATGTAAACTTTTCCCCAAACTCTCTGCACCTCTTTGGCTTACAACATAGGACTAGAAATTTAATTAGACCAGGCTTTTCTATCAGTTTTCTCAAAGGTGAGAATTCCTGTTTAATTATTCAACTTCATTTGCTCCAATCAGGACTACTTTCAAAATGGGTGTCTGATCAAGCTTCACAGACTGATGAAAATTAATCATTACTTTGATTCGTTATGCAGAAAAACTGCTTTTTTTTTCCTGAGTTTGCAACATATTTTTTTATTCCAATGTCTACACATCTGAGATTTTTGTAACAAATACCAAGTTTCCCATGACTGTATTTAATGCTGTACAAGATTTCACACCTCTGGGCTCTATATTTACAGCTCTGTCATGTTCCTTTCTTGTACTGACCTGAAGTAGAGGTTTTTCTCATCTCATGAAAAGGTTGTCTGTCATAGGTGCAGCTATTGTAGCACAATATATTACCTAAATCTTGACCCTGAACAAATATTGTAGGACAGTTTACCTCAGAATTCTAAAGAAAGTGAAAATCTTTTCAGTCATTCAAAAAAAAAACCATGCTTGTTTGGTTTAATAAAATTAATTTAATTCCGAAAATCTTCTATTGAGCCTCGCTTTTAACTGCACTTGGTCAGATTCTGATCTTGCCTGCACAGGTTTTCTCCTGGCTTTGCTCCAGGGTGTTAATCTGGATTTACATTCAGTAAACTCAACGGTGTTAATCTGGCTTTACATTGCAGTGAGATCAGAATCTGGCCCTGAGCCCCTTAAAAAAGACAACAATAAACAAAGCCACCAAGTTTATTGTATGTGAAAAAAAATATTAAAGGAACTTTCAACCCTGCCACGCCCAATCCATAGCTCACTGAAAAGAAAAGGCTACTGTTGATTTCAGTGGGTTTAAGATTGGGGCCCTACCTAGAACAGTCTATTTCCCTCCCATTATATGCTACTAGTTTGTTCCGTCCTACTCTCATGGAAGCTGTACAGCTGACCCATCTCCCCATAATCTGACAATAGTACAGGGAACTGTGACTGTCTTTTAGCTTCAGCAAATTGAGGAGACAAGGAGAACAGCATGACACATTCGGGGCTTTTGTATTGTATTGGTTCTTTTATTTAGGAAGCCCTTCACTCCAAAGAAATCCCAAACAAACATTTTCAGTGCTCTTTCAACAGTGCACTACTGATCACGCTGTAATCTATTCCTCCCAAACTAACTTTCTAAATGATCTAATGCCTCACTCAAATCTAAGATGGACTCATACTCCCCTCAATATAGTTCTGTTTGTACTCAGTGAGTACTGCCCACTAGAGATGGGAAATAACTTATAATGAAATATTAACTTTATAAATTTCACCTATTTTCTGTTCAGATTGTCCATGAACAGACTGTCAAGTATCAGAGGGGTAGCCGTGTTAGTCTGAATCTGTAAAAAGCAATAGAGGGTCCTGTGGCACCTTTAAGACTAACAGAAATATTGGGAGCATAAGCTTTCGTGGGAAAGAACCTCATTTCTTCAGATGCAAGTCTTGCATCTGAAGAAGTGAGGTTCTTACCCACGAAAGCTTATGCTCCCAATACTTCTGTTAGTCTTAAAGGTGCCACAGGACCCTCTGTTGCCATGAACAGACTGTGATTTTTCCTCAAATACATCCATTATTTGAAATTATTCACAGAATATTTTTGATGAATAATACTTGATATGTAGCTAGTTCTAAAGCAGGTCATTGTCAGTTTAAAATATTCAAAATTCAAGCTGTTTTAAATGTATACATTGGTTATATGGGATTGTTTCTTTTCCCTGATTGGATGAGCGGGATTATTAAAATGAACTTTCTTGTGAGAAAAGCTAACTACTAGTTACCCACATTAACTAATTCAGCATTTGTTGTCTGCAAATATTTTTTTCTAAATTCATGGTTTCTGTGAACATTCTGGCCAGTTTACTTGTTCTGTAGACTGTCTCCAGACGGTGAACATAAAAGAGTTATGAACACAGCCAGAGATAATTTATTTAAAATTTCAAACAAAAATTTGTTGAATTTGTTTTGTTTTGTTCTGTTAAACATATATTTGTCCAGACAACTTATGAAGCCCTTTACTTATACTGGTAAATACAAGAGCTGGGAGCTTTTTTTTCAGTGCATAGTAGATTAGCCAAAAATGCATTTGTCAGGACACTGAAACTGTATGCAAATTCAGATAAAATTTGACAAATAGTTTCAGCTGAATAAACCCTATGGACTTTTTTAAATAAAAAAGCCAAAATGCTTCATTCTGGTTCTTTCAAAAGGAAATGTTTCAACTTTGTTTTTATAGCATGTTTCATTTAGAAATTTACTTAATTTTTTTAAAATAGAAAAAACACCCAAAATGAAAAACAAAAAAATTAGCCTGAGCCTTAAATGATTTTTTTTTCATTCTCCCCCTCCCATTTCAGTGAGAAAAAAACAAAAATATCAGTTTTGCTTTGAACCAAACAGATATTTTTTTTTGGGGGGGGGCAGATTTTACAGTTCAGAACTGAAACCAAAATATCGTTTATTTGCTCACCTCTAGTGGTGAGCACCTCTAGTGGTACTTACATACTCAAGTAGTCCTATTGGTTCCTATGGGACTGCCTGCATGATAAGTGCTCACAATTGTGAGTCAGAGCTCCACAATCTTTCCCTTCGTCTAGGTTTAAAACACGAAATGAGCCAAGATGTGAACCTTGAATTCAAATCCCTTCATATTTGAATATGTGAAGTAGCAATTGATGACTGACCAAAAGAGGCCATCAGGCAGTCAGGCAAACTGATTCTAGAGTTTATTTTTGAATGAGCTACAATGCTGGAGGGGTGTCTGTTTTCAGGTGCTAATGAAGCCCAAGTGGCAGAAATCGGGCAAGATCATGATCCAATGGAATTATTAGCCAAGATCTAACAAGAACAGTTTACAAGATTTCAGCACCATTTAATATGAACCTGAACTCTAGCCCTGATTTAGGTGTGATCACAAGACCTTACCTATACCTATGGAGATAGAGATCTCATAGAGCTGGAAGGGACCCTGAAAGGTCATCAAGTCCAGCCCCCTGCCTTCACTAGCAGGACCAAGTACTGATTTTGCCCCAAATCCCTAAATGGCCCCCTCAAGGATTGAAGTCACAACCCTGGGTTTAGCAGGCCAATGCTCAAACCACTGAGTTATCCCTCCAAAACCAAATCCAACCCCAAACTTGGTCCATCTCTTTGTAGCAGAAGGCTTTTCAGAATCTGATGTAAATGAAAACGTTTTCCTAATTTAAAAGTCTAGTGTCCAGAACTTTGCCAGACCAGATAATTACCTGTGGAAAGATCTGAGGAGTGCGTGCTCATTACAGTTTCCTTCTGAACAAGTGCTGAAATCTGCTTTATAAAAGAAAATATTTGAAATGGTGTGTGTGTGTGTGTGTGTGTGTGTGTGTGTGTGTGTGTGTGTGTGTGTGTGTGTGTGTGTGTGAAAATTGCAGTTTCTCAAGAGTCACCTAAAAATAAATACACAAACATTTGAGTGTGGTATTCAGTTAATTTTTTTTTTTAACTCCAGATGGAATTACCCTGAGAAGCTAATACTGTGCCTCTGTAATGCTGGTTGAAGTAAGGTGGCCACTAGACCTGATGAGTTTGCTCTGCCAAGAAACAGCACAAGCTTTCAAGTGAAGAAACAAGGTGTTATCTGATCCATCTGTTTTGGGGCCTCTTAGCCAGGTATGTGCGTGCATGCTCAAAATGGAGATGGCTCTGAAATGACCTGTCTTAGCAATAGTGGAAAGAAAGTTCAGCTCAAAGAGAGGTTTTTTTATTAGAGGAAGGAAGGGTACACTCTGCTTTTTAAAGGAGTTGCCCTACTGCTGACAGGATCCCATTATGACCCACCATTGTTCCTTTTTCCCCTGCAATGCCTTGGGGAATTCTGCTGAATTGCTTTTTATGCCTGTATTGGTTCTGTAATGGTGCCTTACTACAGCCATATACTGGGATCCTGCAGTGTCACAGGAAACTCCTCCAGGTAACAGGAGACTAGTGCTGGCTACTATTATAGCTGCTGCTACTGCAGCCCAGTGGCTGAAGCAGAAGAGGCTTTGCCACTTTCAGCTTGCCCATACTTCTCAGGTGGCTTCTTTCCTAGTAGTTGGGGGCACCCCATTAGCTCATGGTAGACCCCATGTTGCATTTCTGTGGTCCAGACACCCCTGCCAGAGTACTGTGAAAGGTTTGTGGTGCAGCAGAGGTCTGTCATGCGGCCCCTTACTACCTCTTTTTAAGACGTGTACTGGCTTTAGCTGTAGTGGTGATAATGAAACCATCCCTTCTATTTTCCTCTCTTTTTCTTGTCACTTCTACATTTCGTTCGTGGATGGATGTAGCCTGAAAGGGATCTCCAGAAGGACTATTCCCTTCTACCACATGAATGTCTTTAGCCAGAGTGTAGTCTCTCAATGGGCATATATTGGCCACAGCCCCTTCCAACCCCAATTTGGTGATCAACTAATCTGTCTGCATGAGAACAAAAATTTACCCTTTAACAGAGAACCTATCAGATATATAGTTGATGTCCATAGTCACAGCGCAAGAGGAGGTAGTGCTCTTGTAAACTAAAGCTGGAGCACTGGAGGAGTGTTTGCTGCCCACAACCTCAAATCTTTAATGTGATTATCTAGTGTATACCCTTAATCCTGTGCACTTTCTCATTGACTTCCCACGCTCTGATTTTCTGGAGTCAATGGGAGTCTGCACTGAAATAAGGATCCATGCTAGCATATCCTGTTGCAGGATTGGTGACTAAAAAGAGAGTTTTGATAATAACATTAAATGTAGTTAATTCACTAGGATTCTGGCAGATGGATGTTGTGGGAAGTGAAATGCCATTCAGAGGGGTTACACAATGCACAAAATGAAATTCAGAATGCTGAAAATCAGAACATTCTTGCATTTAGCTTCAAATTCTTAATCTGTATCATTTGCATCCAATCTCTAAATTTAAAGGCAGATAATTTTCAATTAAAATGATTTCATTTAGGGAAAGTGTTTGTCTGAGTGGAAGTGTTTTCATTAAAGGAAGTGTGCAAAATTTCACAATATCCAATGTTTTCACAGCTAAATTACCATTTTGATGAAACATTCAAATTCAGGGATATGAAAATAACTTTTGAAAAATTGTGGAAAATGTTATGAAACTTTTTTTTTAATGTTACTGTTACACAACCTTTATTATGGGGTCATGAAAAAATGTTTGCTGGTGTCAGAACGTCTGAAAAACAAATAAACCCCAAATCAAAATGAAAAAAACAACAACCAGAAGGGAGATAGAAAGTTCATTAACTTCAAGCAACTATTTGGAAGACCCACCAATACTGGAATAAATATAAAAATCTCATGTCAACTAACAGCATTTCTTATTTACACAGTATCTGTTTATTTTTGATTTTCCAATTGTTGCCTGTTAAGCAAACTTCAGTTCAGCTGGTTTATATGACAGAGTTAGAGCAACTGAGATGTTGCAGAGTCCTGAAAAAAATAATTCGAAAGGGCCAAGAGAAACAAACAAAATGTGTTTGTGATAATGCCTAACCTTAGAGATATTGTATGTAAAGCTGGAGGAATCATATATTGAATCTATGATAAGTATGGTGATAACTATTAGAACTGTGCTGAACTACTGTGAAACAATTCAGGTAGTCAGCAAACAGCTCTAATTACTAGTCTGGGAAAATTATGTGTAATTTACTGCCCACCATGGGCTTCTACCTAAAAATAAGCTCTTTTTTCTTTTTTTAAGGACTTGCATGTTAATGCAGAATACCTGATGCAATTATGTGCAGAAAAGACATTCAGATGTACTTCCATAAATGCACTTCTGCTTCTCAATTACTGCTTCAGTATCTTCAGAGAGCCTTTGGTAGAAATATTCTTCATTTAATCCAAAATGGGGAATAACCACTAGACCACATGTAGGACCTGTTATCCCAAATGCCTTGATCTGTGGGTAGCACAATAAAAATGAGAAAATAAAATACTGTGAGGCTTCCACTGATAATTACAGAGCCACATTGCAAGTGAAAATAGAACAGCCTCTTAAGTGAATAGAATGGCCTGAAAACTCTTTACATATCAATGTTAATTAACTAAGAAACTTTGAAACTCCACCTCTAAACAGGAAGATAAAAGCTCCATAAAATAGTTTCACTATAATTAATTCAGGTTTTTTTTAAATAGCAATGAATTCAGTTTGTTTAAGTCAAGACATTAATCTTTTTGACATGGAAGACATAAACCAAATGTTTAAATGAAATGACAGCCTCAGGTTAACATTCGCCAACTGAACTACAGTACAACCTCCCCACACAATGCACATTTTCAGATCATTGAAGAAGACCCCTGCTGGTTCTCAAGGAAAACTAACTTGCAGAAGCAAAATAAATACTGGCATTGTGGCACAACAGCTGAAACATGCAAGCACAGATGTGTAGTATTGTCGGCTTTTAAAATCAGATAAGGAGTGTTCAGACATAATCACTTTAGTGTCTGGGCCGCATTGCATGCTACAGAGCTACCCAAGTATGGCCCTACAGACACATGCAGTGTGTGTTCTGTCTAAACAGCAACAAGCTGATGGGATTTCATAACATTATTGTTATGTCTAGATAGGCCAATGTTTGTGTAATTTAGCTGTGACTTTGAAATAGCTTTAGAACTTGGGACACAAATGGAGCTTTATGATTAGTTGTCAGTAATGTCATATATTCTGTATGTCAATAATTCCCAGTAAATGCACAGGTCTAAGTGTCTTCCTTCAAACATATGCCTTGTAATACTACCTGAGGGGTGCTATAATTACTCTGAAGTGAACTGCCTGTCATATCTTGTTGCTTATACACTAAACAGTTGCATTCATAAGGATTAACAGTCTTCGGGAATGCTGTGCTGCAAGAGGCAGTGCGCCAAATAAAACAGACTACAAGTGCACGCATGTTGTTATGCAAGATCAGTTGTTCGAGTAAATCTAGCAGTTTCCTCGTGTCTGTCATTGAGGTTGCCCATCATAATAGTAGGTCTGCGACAGGGCTACTCCATCACTGTCCTATTAAAATGTATGTACCCACACCTTTAAAAAGACATGGCCTTGGGCATGCATTGAAGGGTGGCACACAAGGGGTTATTAACATCTGGTTTCAGACAAGACACTTCTAAAAGTGCAAAGAATGTGTATTTAACCTTATAGAAATATGGCTCACTGATTCTGTGGTAGTCCTGTTAAGACATATAAGGTATTTCAGCCAGGGACAATTTAAGTTACACACACCACATGATTGTAAGTAAAGAAATGTTGTTTTTTGGGGCGGGGGAGGTCTGAATATTTTTTTAGGTCTAATTTATAGCCGAGCAGCTTCATTTTAGTTACTTCATAAGAATATTTTAAACCAAGCCGGCATAATATTAAAATAACTTAAAATATATGTAAAATGTATGAGAGCATGTCAGGTGTAATGCTTGATAAAGTAAGTTTAATGCTTCAGAATTTATTTTTCTTCAGGCAGGGAAAGCTGAATTCTGCAATTCTATGTTGCAGTATAATTTTATAAATTCTTTTTCATTACACCATTCTTTTATTAATGACATCCAGCCCAAGTTAAGTAAAAGAGATAAGTGGAAAGTACCTAGCATGTTGGAAGCCAGGAGTGCATACTTGCATGTGTGATAACGGGAATTTTTCTGTGTGAAAGAAATCCATCTGCAGCAAACTTTGTATGTGTGTCTCTTCAGTGTGGTCTTTCTAGTGGAAATGCTGCAACATTCTGTGAACAAATAAAAGGTTTTGTAGCTGACAGGAACTGTACATCACTTTGAACACTCATCATTTACTGTGGGTGTGTCATGTTGTTACATTATGTGACACTCCATATTATCGTGACAGGACTAAATGACAAAGTCCCATCTCTCTACTGAAAATTCAGAGCATCTTATTTCCATTTTCTGCCTGCTGATATTCCAGGTGAACTAATTCAGTGGATCAGCAATGGGAAATATGTGCATACTTCTCAATGGCACTGTATTAAAGATACAGCACATCAGTGATATTAGATCTGAATTTACCTCCATCAAACAGAAACCTAGCATTATCTCATTCTTCTGTTACACAGAGTGATATCAGAAATGTTGAATTTTGAAATAATTATAGAAGAAAATTGTCCTTGGTAATAGTCACTTTCCATCACTATTATTCCTTCACTTTGAGGATTGCAAAAGCCTTTATAAACATTAAATAATTTAGCTTTATAATGCTCCTATGAGGGGCAATGGAAAGCTAGTATCCCCCTTTACTGATGAGGCAGTGAGAGATGGAATGATTTGCCCAAGGTCACATACCAAGTCTGCAAAGAGGTGGGAATAACTCCGTTCTGTGCCTTAACCACAAGATTGCCAGTCCTACCTAAAAAAAACCCTGCATTCCATCCAATTTCAAACTTCTCCGTTGTTTACTTCCCTACATTTTAAGACTTTACCAGGGTTTTGAGTTATTAATATCGATGAAGATTTGTGTCAGACTGATTACAGCCAGTTTGCAAATATTTTCATTCATGGCACACCAAATGTCCTATCTTTACTGAACAGAGCATTTCTGAACAACCATGCCATTCTGAAATAAAGTTGGAAATGAGGAAGTGTCTGATTTGATATTCATGACTTCTTCAGCCTCTTTTTCTGTGTTGTCCCTGAAAGAGGAAGATAATGCAATGGTTTTGTTAACCTTTACTATAATAACCCTTTTTGCTCCTGCTAGTTGATTGGATTGACTATTACCACACAATTCTTAGATGGCATTCCAACAACATTCTCAGTGTGCTCTGCTTAGTTATCATGTCCATGAAATTCAAATCTGGCCAATTAACTTGTGTATACCTGCTGCCTCTCCTATTACCATGTAATTACTCTAAAAAGATATCAAACAGAAGGATAGCTTCATATTCGGGTGTCAATTTAATGTCACTTGTGCATACTTTTGTACTCTGTCTCTTTTTCTATATATATTTTCCAGGAGTCTAACGTATAAAGTCTGTGTCTTCTGATACAATACCTGTCTCATATGCGTCCCTCCAAAATCACTCTGAATCAATAAATTACCCACCCTCCTTGTACAGTATTTGTAGAGGTTCAAAGACAGGACCATTACTGTTAAGGTTGAATTGTCAGGAGTCGGATGAGAATATGCATGTTGAAGCACTATATAAAGATATATTCAGATGTTCTGAGGAATTCCTTGTGATATTAACAAGTCTATAAACTGAACCTTTTGTGGAATTCGGGTTGAAATTTCCAAAGTCTTTCATTCACAATTTTTCACATACATTTGCACATGCTTATGGTATGAACACAATACCCAAGGCCTAGTCCAAAGCCTATCCAAAGTCAATGAAAAGACAGCATTGTGTCTAGCCCCTACTGAGAGGCACATGTTATCAGTCTGACACCTAACTTGCCATAAAGATACACAAATTCCACACACATTGTTTATTTGTAAAGCACACATCTAGCCCTTTAGGCGCTCTTTTAAAAATGAAAAACAGGACAATTCAATAATTCAAAACACTATACCTGAACATTTTTGCCCAAAACTTCTTATAATTGCACCAAAAAGACATCCCCAACTCCAATATTGCCCATCCAAGCATGCCCTAGCCCCTTATTCAACACCCTCAACCCAAAATGCATTATTCTTAGGTGCTCAGCTACTACAGTGATACATAGACATCAGATTATTGCACATTCTAAAACCTCAACAATCCAGCCCCTACAATATTCATGCTCAGGTACTGAATTAAACAACAATCTGTCCATTTCAAGTGCTCACAGTTCCTGGGAATGAACTCTATGTAAGTGTGGAATAGCTGCATGGCTATTCAGGTGCTCTCCTGGGTCAAGGTAAAATCAAATCCCTATTTTTTAATAAACTTGTAATCATCACCATATGTTTGGACTATTTGGAATTTTCATGACAACAATATAGAGAGGGAAAGAGAGGGAGAGTGTGTTTTTTCCATATGATACTGCCTGTTCATTAATGTTGCAAGATGATACAATTTTCCAAAAATGTCTCAGCATGCATGAGTTGTATTACATTAGGAAAATGGTATATTCTAGTAAAGCACTGGATAGTATTAAATACACTGAGCATGATGCAAATTTAACTTAAATGATAAGCCATGTTCTAGCATAAATATCAAATGATTTACTTCTTCTGATTGGTGTTTGTGTTCTGAATAAGATTAGACAATAGGTATGGATGCAGGTATTGTATTGTATTGTATTGTATTGTATTGTAATAGTGCTTAATAGCGCCAGTCATGCTTAGAACCCAACTGTGCTAGGTGCTGTACAAACACAGAACAAAAAGATGGCTCTTGCCCAAAAGCAACGATACAGTAATGGTCAGCATACAATAAGTAGAAACCATTTTGACATGAGTGCTCTTAAGTAAGCAACTTAAATTAGATGAACGGTTGTACTTACTGGGTGCAATATCAATTAATCGTGATTCCTAATATAAACTGGGTTGGGGCAGAGAGGGAATGAGGGTTGAGCTGGGGTTATGGGTTTCTTTTCTTTTTCCTTTATTGTGGAGGAAGTTTGAGTTGGGATTAAATGAGGGGCAAAGTGATGGTTAACTGAAAAGAAAGTAAAAAATAAACAACAGGTCTATCATTATTTATATCCTTCTTTTATATAGGCTGGTTCTTTATATACGGTACTTCGTACTCCCTTGCGATTTTATCATATGTGGATATGTTATAATATTAAATTCTAAACTATTAGCAAAATCTCACCATTTTCTGTCCTTAACTAATTAACCTTGTGCATTTTTTACCTGTATCTTTACCTGGTTTAAAGAGTAAACAAGTATTTTAAAACAATTAAAACCGAAGAGAGTCTAGCTTTCACTATATTGTACCAAGAGTTATCTTTTTAAAATGTCTTTTTATTTGCAGGGATTGTTTTAGGTCTTTGTGACATGATTGACACTGAGCTGAGAAGGAGGACATGCACACTTCAGTCTGAGAATGTGTGACAGGAGAAACGCAAAGAAGACAGCATGCAGGAAGAAGAGGATAAAGCTGTGGACAGGAGTAATATGAAGAAATACTGACATTCCTTCAAACCTAGTATCATATTGTTCCTTCTAAATTATCCTACTTTCTTTTATATCTTGCTCTTTTGGCATTAACTCCGCTTTGACATTTTTCTGGTCATTCCACAATACCTCTTCTGTGTATGGAGAGCACTGACAAAGGTAACCTCTGAAACATCAAATAAAGACAATCTAACTCAGGAGTGGCCAAGAAGGAGCCAGAATTTACCAGTGTACATTGCCAAAGAGCCACAGTAATACATCAGCAGCCCCCCATCAGCACCCCAACCCACTCCCAGCGTCTCCCACCCACCAGCAGCCTCTCTGATCAGTGCCTCCCGCTTCCTCCCTGCACTTCCTGATCAGCTGTTTCGTGGCATGCAGGAGGCTCTGGGGGAGGGGGGAGGAGTGAGGGCACTGCAGACTCAGGGGAGGGGGTGGGAAGGGGTGGAGTGGGGCAGGTCCTGTGGCAGAGCCAGGGGTTGAGCAGTGAGTATCCCCCGGCATATTGGAAAATCGGTGCCTGTAGCTCCAGCCCTGGAGTCGGTGCCTATACAAGGAGCCGCATATTAACTTCTGAAGAACCGCATGTGGCCACCCCTGATCTAACTAATCTGCCCTTGAACAATACATAGCCATTAAACCCAAGTTCAGGGTACTTAATCCAAAATACATAAACCTCCTTCTGAAGAAGTGCTTGTGCTGTTTAATACTTCAGCCAGTTTAAAATATGTTTCTTTGCTTAACATTATTAATAACAATACTAAAAATGATTGCTGAGGGCTCCCTAGCCCAGAACATGGTCACTTGGAATGACCAGGTGGGCCTCAGTCAGGTAAAGTAACATCTGCCTTAAACTTTTGTCCAGACATATGCTGTACCTTTTTAATGGTTCTGATTTATTTTGTAGTACCTCTGCATATTCTATCAAAGGATAGAAGCAGGAATGCTTGATATAACAGTGAGAAGGCTGTTCTCACTTACACCTGGCTGCTATAGTCATAAGAGGGAATTCCAGCAACTGGGGATAGCCAGATCCTGTGGTGACTGCACACGACCTAGGCATTCCTGTATGTACACAGATGGAATCCTCAGATGCCCAGTTAAGCCTCTTAAGCCACTATGAGCCAGGAGGGTATGGCATAGTGCTGCCACACTGGGCTTCCCTTTGCACCACTAGAGCCATGTGAAGCACAGAGTGACCCAGAATCTGTCCAGAAGCCCCGAGTTTAATGCCTCAGTCCTGTACTTAGCTTGTTACTTTGTTCTTGGTCATTGAAAAGAGGAAGGTGGTGTGCTTTTTTGGAGCAAGAAGAATAGAGGGGTAGACAGACAGCTGGGCAGTTCAAACCAGCCACATAAGCAGCAGGCACAGAACAAAACAGTGTGTTCGACAGGGCGGAAGCTTTGAGCTGTGAGACCCTCTCTCCATGGCTTGGTGTTTGTAGAAGGAGATAGCAATCTATACAGCAGCCCAAGACGCTCTTGAAAATAAGCATGTCTGAAATTTAATAACACCATTTTTAGAAAACAAAACTCCACTTTTCCTAATATTGAGTAAGAAAAAGAAGGCAGAGAGCTATGGGGCAACAGCCAGCACACAATTCATTACCACTGCAAAAACACACAGCTAAACAATCATGTATTTATTTTTCTGTATGTGTAGTTGGTGGGGGAGAATGTAAATTCTCTGGCACTATGATGGAGCCTGAAGAAAGCCTGTGCTCCCCAACCCTCACAGTACAGATGTGAAAACACCCCACAAATTCCAATAAAATGAAAAATAGAAATAAATTCTTTAACTATCTGGAGTAGGATCTGAATGGCTTTCTGAATCGGTAAGTGCTTATCATATGTCTTCGTTATTTCTACACTCTGTAATGCTGGCTCTCTGAAAGTCAGAGACAAAGTAAGATAGATACTACAAGTAGCAGAGAGACTGCACTGAGAAACCAAGTATCTGTGGTACATCCAGATTTATGGTAGATGATGGCAGTAAAGTGAAAGCAAAACTACTTGTAGTGTTTGCAATGTTGCCCATTACTGTGTTTGCCCTTTTTTCTTGGTTAGCTAAAGCTGAAAAAAAAAAAAGGAAAAGTGTTGCTTATACATAGTGTTAAGAGACACTTTTTGACGGCAAGGTCAATCAGACTAGTTTACCTAGTTGAGGTATTTATGGAAAAATAACTCAATGTCTTTAAGGAACGGTTAGCTACATTTATGAGAAAGGTGTGTGTTGAATCCTTCCTGCTTCATAGAAGTCTTGGCCAAGATGACCCAGGAGGCCCCTTCTGAGTCTATCGACTGTGGTTTCATGATTGATGCTTTCTTTTACTGTATTTTCAAACTAGAAAGCACTGTTATAACCTTTAATGTGATACACAATGTAACTTCAATGCAATATCTTACAGTCAATGGCTATCCAGCAGCAGAAGATTCTTGTGCCCTAGGAAGAAAACTAGGAAAAATAGCAATGCAGTTTTCCTGCAAAGACACAACATTTAAGGTATTTCCTGCTATTGGGCATAGATTGTGCATCCGTTATTCATGCTGGCAGATGCTTAACCCACATGAGTAGCCCGACTCAGGTCAATGGCACCAGTGTGAATAAAGGTTGCCCAATCTGGCCCTTCATTAGGTATTTCCAGAAGAGCTTACAATTTAGTAGGTAGTTTCCAGGGACAACTCCCCCACCCTCAAGAGCTCATATTCTAAAGATGGATCATCCGCTTCTTTTTGGCTTTGAGAGGAAAGGTGGCCCAGTGGTTAGGGTACTAGGCTAAGAATTGGGAGATCTGGGTTCAAGTCCCTGCTTTTGTATCAGACTTTCTGTGTAACCTTGTGACCACTTAGTTTTTTTATGTCTCAGTTCCCCATCTGCAAAACAGGGACAATAGCAGATATTATGGAAATGGGGGACAAATATGTACCCAAAGCTGAACTGGCCACCTGAGGATTCTACCTGTGTACAAGAACGCCCTGTGGTGCAGCATATGTAGTATCGCCTTTGCTTTCTCTTACCCTGATGCAGAAGCACTACCAGCATCTGCAGCTATCACAATGGGCCAAATGGAGTGGCGATCAGCTGATGCAATGCAGAGCAGCCTGAAGGCAGTAATGAGGAGCTGCAGATGGAAGCGACGCATCTACACATCCACTGATATGGGGCGCGGGGGCGGGGGATGAAATTGCCACCCACTATATTCTTGAGCAATTCTTTGACTAACAAAGGGTTTGTACAGTGTAAGGGTGTAAAAAACATAAGGGTGAAAAGAGGACAAGGATGGATGTTTTGTCATTGAAACTTCCATGAATGGAGACTTTGTACCATTCTGATATCACTCAAGAAGGTCTCACAACTGATCAGCAGATAAAACAAAATCCCAAGCAAATAAACAAACACATACTCCAGTATATGACACTTCCAGAGCACTTTGCTGAGAGTGAGGGAATTGTTGGGCAGCATGTTGTTAGAGGACCCTTATATTAACTATGTTAAGGACTCTGAGGAATAGATCCTTGGCAACATTTTCTCCTACTTGAATCAAAGATACCTCCTCAAAGCCAGCTATTCTCCCACAGGGAGTGGCTGCCGAAGAGCACTGAAGATAGATCCTCCTGAGGATAAAGGTCTGGCAAGTCAGAGAGGATTAGTGAAGTACCTGCACATGTGTCATGAGGGGACAGGAAGAAAAGTGTGTGGGGAACAACTTACAAAAAAGGTTTTAAAAAACCACTTATGAAGGTGAGTTATTGCAGCCAGAGTGGGAGACTGGGATCAGATGTTTTAATGTCCTTCTTGCCTAATTCATGACATGGATTTAAAAATGACTTCTTCAGCCTCTTTTTTAAAGAGGCTGTCTAGTTTCTAAAAATCTTAATTAAACTCTGAGGCTCCAATCATGAAGTCTGGTCTGCAGGATCCAAGGGACACAGAGACCAAGATTATGGTGCTTTTCAGAGTGAATCACCACAATCACCATCTTGGAGACGAGGGCCGCCCAGAGGATTCAGGTGGTCTGGGGTCTTCGGCGGTGGGGGTCCTTTCGCTCCGGCTCTTCAGTGCCACCCGAAGACCCGGAGCGGAAGAAGCTCCGGGTCTTCGGCAGCGGGTCCTTTACTCGATCCGGGTGTGTTCGGTGACACTGAAGAACCTGCTGCTGAAGACCAGCCAAAAACTCTTGTGGGGGCCCCTGAAAACTCTCGTGGGGGCCCCTGCGGGCCCAGGGCTTGGGGCAAATTGCCCCACTTGCCCCCCCTCTGGGCGGCCCTGTTGGAGTCTCCGTGTTGGGAGGAGAAACCACAACAACCACTAGCTCTTTCTTTCTTTCTTTCTTTCTTTCTTTCTTTCTTTCTTTCTTTCTTTCTTTCTTTCTAGCATGACAGGCCAGATTTTTAAACACGCTATTTCCCTGTCTCGCAATTTTGTGGAAATAGTCGGGCATCTCCATATCTCATTGTGCCTTATTTTGTTAACATTTTTCCTATTTCACCCCACTTCTGTCCCCCCTCCCCATTGAAATTTTGTCAAAATTTTTACATTTGAAAACTTTCAACCAGCTCTAATCATGATATTGTTGCTGCTTCTCTTTATCCCTTTCTTTATCCCTGTGTCACTATCTGGAGTAAGATGCTGACTTGAAAGGCTGCTTTCACCAAAGCTGATTTTGCATCAAGTGGAGGTTTAAAGCCAATATGGCTAGTGATCTCTGTTATCATACAGAGCAATTTGTTGTGTGAAGATTTAGTGTCCTTGTATATAGTATATAGAATTCCTGGTTGACAAGCAGCTCTCCAGTCTCATGTATTCAGCAGCTGGATTCTACCTGAAAATCAGGGTCAGTACAAGGATGGAGTTTTTCTTGGGCTGATCCTTCCAAATGTCTGAGAAGGCTGAACTGTTTGAAAGTAAAATATTCTTGTTGCATTAAGGTGTTGAGTTTATGTCAGAATCATAAAAAAATGATGCCAACTAAATCTTCTAACTTTCTCACCTGAGGTCTTGGTTATTTAATATAAGAACACAGATCTGAAGAACTAGGTTCAGCCTTGCTTCTCCTGTACTGTAAGTCAGACAATTAACTGCTTTAATGCCCCTGTCTCCCTGGAATTTTCCTGTCAAAAGTTTTGTACTTTGTTCAAATTCTGTATGAATGTTCTACTTTAGCTTTTAGAAGCTATAGACACTTTAAGTCTCTGCTGGGCAATGCAGGGTGCTGGTGGATGATATCTCAGATAAACTTCAGATAAAGGAATGAGGAAGCTGTGTGGGAAAGTGGTATTTCCCCACCAAGTAGCTATCTGCAGTCCTTCTCCATCTTCTCAGTAGCAGCCCAGCTCTGTGCAGCCAGAATGGGCATGGCCAGGGGAGAGTGAAGAAATTGGAGAACAGCCTCTCAGAATGGCAGGCTCTGTCAGGGCAGTGTAATTTATGATTCATGGTTAGGCTGTGCATCAGGTGTAGACCCAGCCATTGAGAGCACAGCACTTGTGCAAGCACTGAAGTTCTGGAAGTTTCTCAGCTACTGTGCTGATGAAGACTATGTAAGCACTAGACCAGGGGTAGGCAACCTATGGCACGTGAGCTGATTTTCAGTGGCACTCACACTGCCTGGTCCTGGCCACCAGTCCGGGGGGCTCTGCATTTTAATTTAATTTTAAATGAAGCTTCTTAAACATTTTAAAAACCTTATTTACTTTACATGCAACAGTAGTTTAGTTATATATTATAGACTTATAGAAAGAGACCTTCTAAAAATGTTAAAATGTATTACTGGCACGCGAAACCTTAAATTAGATTGAATAAATGAAGACTCGGCACACCACTTCTGAAAAATTGCCCATCCCTGCACTAGACTAAACTACACTACAATACTGCCACGACCAACTGGTAGGTGGCTGTGAGTGGATGTTCCCAATGGCCATTCAACTGCCAACACAATATTGCAATTTCCTGTAGAACTCCACATAATCAATGTGAGAAATTATGTCCATGTCCCCTAGTCTCTCATAATACCTATTGGTCCTGAGGCGACAATGTAGTGACCAACAGCTCTTTCAATGCTGCATAAGGTTGGAGAAGTATGCTTGTTTTCTCTGTTATTTACATGGGAAGGGGGAGTGTTTGTCCCTAAGAGAACTGTTTTAAACTGTCTTCTAGCTGTAAGGATACAGTAATGTGATACATTGTTACTCAAAACAAGGGGATGCTGTATATACAAATGTAATTGTTTTTTCTGTCTGTTTTATACAGTGTCAAAACCGCCCAAGTGCCTCCAGAACGTGATTTTGTGTATCTGCAACAATGACAATGCATGTAAAAGTTGAGTCTCATCCATTTGTTGGTCTGGCTGCCAGATAGCAGCACAAGCATGTGGCTGGGAAAAAGATCCTGTTAATATTCATCTGATAAGAGAGTGGGAAAATTAGGTAATATTCTTTTAGGACAGTTAAACCATATGTGGCTAAAACTGAAGGAAGATTGATAAACAATGAGAGAGGACATACTTCTCCCCATATCCCCCACACACATTCACACACAACCTATGGCAGTTTTGGCAGCTTCTGATTTTCATAAAGTGTTATCTGCTGAAAAATAATTTCTACAACTGAGATACCCCTCTGACTCCTGGACCTTTCCTCTCTGCAGCTTCATTGTCAAGGCATTCAGATACCATAGAGATGAGTGTTTTATAAGAATGTAGATAGACTCACAGTCCATGGATTTATTGGCAGACAACCACTTTAAACAGGAAAAGTGTGTGTGTGTGTGGGGGGGTAGATATGCCTTGTTAAAGACACCTAAGTAAAAAAGATAAAAACTCATGGATGTGCTTGAAATTCCAGCATCCTTGGCTCTTTGGAAGAGGGATGGATAGCCATAAACTAGATTGGAGCTTCTTTGGGGCAAGAGAATGTGTTTCCTAGTTTTCAGTCAATGGGTACATTGCTTGAAATAATAGTAAGCATCATGTGTAAATAATAACAATAATAATAGCACCCACCCTGACAACAGACTTTTTCCAGACCAGTTTGATGCTACCCTAAAACCACAACATAGAGTGAAAATAATAATACTATGCACTTACATAGCTACTTATAATGATCTCAAAGCACTTTACAAGCATTAATTAATCTACCCAACCAAAACGTTATTCAGCAGGCAGTATCATTGTGTCCATTTTATTGATGGGGAACAGACATCTTAAAGTTATATACAGTTAGCCAGGCACAATGCCTAACCTTAGGCTTTAGACCAATGAGTGAAGGGAGATAAGGGGACTCGCTTTGATCCTGAGGACTGTGTCCCAATCTCAGGATTTTTGGTGGTACTGTAACAGAATGTCACAGTGTACCACTGCCTGAGGTTTTGCAACAGGAAGGGTGATGCTGAATAGAAAAGAAGAGCAGTAGCAAAATGAATCCTATCTGGGCAGAATGCAAAGATGATTCTTGTTGAATGTTTGCACCCCTTCATTACTCAAATTCACCTGAGGCAAGAGAGAATGTTGTTTTCCTGATTTTAAACAAATCATGGAGGGTCCAATGCTTAGCAGTGCTGAGCACCTTCAACACCCACTGGGGAGCACATGGTACTTTGCAAGCTCAATCCTTTGACATTAATTGTTTTTTATCATCCCCTTCCCCCACCAAAATTCTAGAAAGGATTCTATTGGGGGGGAGGGTTGTAATTCAGAGGCAGAGCAGAAACTACTCCCCAGGAGTTTAGGCTATCTGTCCCCTGCTGTAACTGATAAACGATCCTTGTTAAGAGTAAACAAAACTGGGGGATGCAGAATAGAAGTATGCTCATACATCTGCCATCCTAGTCATTCTGCAGGCATACTTTTACTGTTCTTCGATGGACTCTATGTTTGTTTGAAGAAACAATTAGTTTCAGAAAAAAGAAGAATAAGAACTTTAAGGATAATCAGAATCCTGACTACATACTTTACCATAGGCAATGGAGAATAAGCTTCTGTACTATTTATTTTTAACACTCCAGATATGTAATTTAATGTGGGTCTAATGACAGTCTTGAACATACAGCTTTAATTGAAATTGTTCAAGCTCTGCTCTGTGACAAGAGCTCACAAGCTACCAGCAGGGCTGTCCATTTTCCCTGCTTCTGCAAGGAAGAGAAAAGGAGGAAAAAAGAAAAAAAAACCTCTTGAACTTATGTTGCTATTGATGTGTAATATACAATAAAAAAACAGTTAAATTTCAATTACCCACAGGTAATTATAATTTTATTGTTTGACTGTAGTAGGGGGATTTTTATAATTCCCAAGACTAATAATTTTCTATAATTTTACAGGTTGTCAAATAAACTATTAAAGATTATCTTTGAAAAGGATTCTGCAATTGTAAGGACATATCATACTGTTCATGTACATTATTAGTAATTAGAGATCCCTGGATAGTGAAATATTTGCACTGTATGCTAGCTGCTGGATACCATATTTTCTCACAGCCTCCTGTAATCTTGAACCAACGCTTTCAAACTTCTCATCCAATGCAACCATTGTAGCTGAATCACATCCAAACTTTTATTAATATTCACGGAGTCTCATTAAGCAATTCTGATGTGTTCGATAAGTTCCATCTGTGTTTCTAGATGTAAAAGGGTAACAGCAAAGGGAAACAATTCCACCCCAACTCAGTGGAAACAGGCCCCAAAGGACTGATTGTGATCACAGCTGGGGGCGGGGGGGCAAAGCTCACTGTGAAAGGTGGAGAGAGGGTAAAAGGGGGAGCTACTGAGACTTGGTGGGGAATGACCTGTGCCCTTTCCTCATGGCAACTGGTGGCCTGTGTTCCCCACACCTCGTCCTTGGCAGCTGGTGCCCAGGGCACCTATACCCCCTTGCCCCTCACACCCTGCTCAGGTGCTGGTGCCTTATCCCCCGCCCCAACCTGGTCACTTTCACATGTGTGCTGAATCCTGCCCCCCTCCCAGACCATGTGTCTTTGCCAGATGTGTCCTACCTGCTCTTCAGCATCCGGCACAATCTTGTGCATCTTGGTGACTGCTCCCAGCCCCTCTTCCGGGTCCCACTCTCGCCGCTGTGAGATATTATGGGGACAAAAAACAATGGGGAGGGGGGGCTGGAAACATAATCAGCCCCCTAATATTTCCATTGAGGTGGCATTAGCCACTCCTGTCCCTCCATTTCTGCCACCCTTGGCTCACAGTCCACACCAGTGGACTAACACCAATGGAATCATTGGCCCAAACACAGATGGTTAGTGGATATGGTTCATTCTGAGCATAGATGGATACGTTATTTTACCAATAACCCACCTCAAAATATTAGGAAAATTCTAATATTCATGGATACAAATTGCAAATATAGTCGGACTATCTTAAAATCTGCATTTGCTCTGAGTGAAAACCCTTCAGCAGGCAGAATGGTTGGTATCAGAACAGCAGTTTCTCCAGCTGGAGTTACTGCATTGGTGCCCTTCATGCATGGGGAGTTCCTGCAGAAGGGGGGGGGGAGTTATTATTATTTGTGGTTCATATTGCCAGGGGTAGATTGCAGCTCAGGGTTACAGTCAGTCCTGGCAGCAGAGTAGCAGCAAAAGTGACTTGAATTGCTGAACACAGTATCCAGCCAGCCAGAATTCAGAAATTCTGGGATTTCCCTGGCACCGTCACCTGGAAGTTTGTGTCTGAAGTGACAAGGAGAGGTCATTCTGTGCAACATTGTGACATTCATAACTAAACCTCCAGATAATTTTACCTTCTGCTCTACTGCCCCCATTACCCAGTGATATTGCAGACATCTAGCGAGTGGACAGCAAATGTTCCAGTTTCTCTCCTCCGTGTAGAAAAATCAAATAACCAGCAATTACCAGGTGAGAATACCCTGCCTCAGTAGGTATATTGTCTTGCAAGTGTTGGTATTTAGCCTGACTCCTTCAGGGCTATATTGGAGTACTAGGACAGGGTGGTAGGACGAGGAGGAGAATCCACTACATCATATACGCTCTACAAATAGGGACTGTCTCAGAGGGCAGTAAAAGTGAAATATTGCTCAAGGGACTAAAGAGTTCCTGAGATTGTTGGTATATTGCCCGAGGAGCCATCAAAGGCACTATTTTTACCTGATGACAATTTTTTTTACAGCTACTGCCCCTGGAGACAGTCATTATTTGTTTTATTAGCCTCTTAGGTTGTTATGTGCTGAAGCCCCTATGCTGAGAGGAACTTCAATGCAGAAAGATTTCTTTATGTGCTGAAATCTCTCTGAGCAGAGGGATTTCAGTGCCTGAAGATTTTGATGCAGAAAATGTTATGGGTCTGATTTTTCGTGGTGCATCCACCCTGCTTCCATTTGGCCATGTGCCCTTTTGCACATCTGTATAAGTGCACGCGCGCGCACACACACACACACACTTATCAATCTTGACATCAACATGTTATATGCGGTAATTAGGATACAGACCAGAGGCCAGCTCCTGGGGCATGCCAGAGCTGCACTCTGTGCAACTCAGAAGGGTGTGTTTACAAAGATGCTTTTAAGCCACCTTTATGTCCTGCTCCCCTCCTCCAAGGGGCTATTCTAGCAGCTGGACCTTGCCAGAGTGCTGTGGCACTCAGGCCATGCTTCATACACCAAGAGAGGGGTTGGCATAAATCTCCCAGCTGGGGATTTCCTTTACACAAGGGAGATGTGGAGCGGTTGGATTGAGTTGCTTTTAAGGCTGTACTGAGCGATTGGAGCAGCACAGAGCAGCTGTAGAGCAGGGAAGGATGAGAGCTATGGAACTATTGCTCTCTACTTCCTCTAAGGAAGACAACAGCCCAACTTTTAATTGATCAGCTTTCTTATCAAAATCCGAGAGTACAATATAGATATACGTCAAATGGATACATTTTATTGTGTGTCTGTCTTGCTGTCCTATAAATAGATGTATACCATATAATGTGTGTTGGGGCGGGAAGTGTGTGAGGTGAATGCCATATCATAAATGGCACATCTCTAAGATGAATTTCATTTTTTTTGCCGTCTATGACTACCTCCCTGCAATCTCCATTGAGCTGCACCTCGCATTCCAGCAATTTGGCATTTAGAACAAACACACACACACACACACACACACACACACACACACACACACACAGCATTAGATATCCTTGAAGACACATTGATACTATTTTTGTTGGATAACATATGATACCACTACACAATCTTTCTCTCTCTCTCTCTTTCTCTCTAATTTTTCTAGCTATGTCATTCTTCCCCCTCAACACACTTCCTGTCACAAGTGGAACCTCAGAGACAGCACTGGTGAAACATTCTCACAATTGGCTATTGACGCAATTCAAAAAAATAGAATTAACTGATAAAATTAAAGCCCTGCTTTCCCCATGTCTGTCATATGAATACAAATATTGTCAGTCCCCGTTATTATTAATTAATATAATTATTAATATTCCTAATCCCTGCACACTTTGTTGAAAAGTTACCCTTAGCTCAGGAATATAATTGTTAAACCAAGGAAATGGTAAGTAGCAGCTAAGCAAGTCTAACGTATTAATAGTAAATGGCAGTTTATCCAAGGATTAGACTTTTACCAATACATAATCACCTCTTCGTTTGTTCATCCGCATAATATATCTTCCACCTATTCCAATTCCTGCCTATTTATCTTTGCAGTATATGGTTTTCAATAATTTTAAAAGAAGATAGTAAATAAATATTCTTAGCTGTTGCCTGCTTTACTTCAAGATAAGTCATTGTGATAAGAGTTATGTGCCCTAACCTGAAGGCAATGTCAGGATCAATTATCTCACACTGGAAGACCTAATGAAAGATACTTTTGTGATCAGAATAATATGTGTAACATCATAAAGCCTTTGTTTTAATGTCGAGGAAAGCAAATCCACTTTCTCTAGATTACCTAACACATTGTCTCTCCGTTCTGAATGTCATAGATTATTCTAATAATAAATAGAATCAATTGCTGTGATGTGGCCATTTGAGCAGGTTTTCCTAGTGTAACATAACTTGCAATCCCTAGTGGAAATGGAAGTGGGCTGGAGATATTTTCTAGCATCCTTTGTCATCTTATCTGCTTTCTCAATGGGTTGGCAATTCACTTTTTACACGAAGTTGCCTGCTTCATGGAAATATACATTAGTAGAATGTAAGGTAGCTATATAGAAAAAAATAGAATAAGCAAAAAGTTCTTCACTTTAAGGAGGTTTTGTTGTTTGAAGGCTCAGATGATAATACCATAATATCATTTTATCAACTTTATTTTATGTTACTATGTATTATTACCAATTTGTGTTGGTTATCTTAGGAGAACTGTTAATATTGGGCACATGCTATTTGTTATAAAAGAAGCAACATGAAAATCTGTTCACTACGGATATGTACCTTTACCTGCTACTGTCTAATTTGACAAAGTACCACATTAAATAACCAATATAATATATAAAGTCTAGGACCTTCTTTTTTGGTTTTTATGGCTACCTTCTGTGATAAGGAGTCACTGTCTAGTTTCTAATGATAACAGACCCTAACTCATTGAAGTGGATGAAATGACCCACCACCATTCACTGCTGGGTAGAATGCAAATACTCACCTGAAGGTTTGAGGGTTTGGGTTCAAAAGTTTCCAAGTTCCAGGTTGTAGTGTCATTCCAAGTTTAAATCTCTGCATGCTTGGCCAAGTTCAGGATTAAAGCACATTGTATGTGCACAGAGCTTCTTTTGGTGTTCATTCCCTTTTTCTTGTGTATAACTATACCACATGACAATGAACCCTGTCAAGTGCAGGAATTTTGCCAGATTAAAACCCACCTACCACTAAATCCAGGCAACAAGTAATCCCCTGCCAAAGGGCCTAGCAGTGAAGTCTTTATTCCGTATTGTAAGTGCATCAAAACCCTTGTGGTGAATTATCATCAACTCTGGCAATACTGAAATATCATCCATAGTGGGATGTGCATATTGCCATCATGCAGAAAACAAAACTAATGTCACAGTGGTGAGAAACATTGGTACAAGTTCCTCATTTCATGGGAACATGATCAAAGGGGACTAAAAACACTGGCACAGTCTGTCCAACCATAGAATCAGCCTAGTGAGACAATCCCTTCACCCACTTGCATCTTTTCACCAATTCTTTGTCATGTAAAGGAAGGGCAATTTGGGGAAAGGCTGGGGAGGGGGAGAGAGAGACAGGAAATCTTTAATCTACTCTCTCTTCTCTGTCTCTTCAAATATATGGTGCTTGTCAGCTTTCATTAAACATGAGCAATACAAAAACTTAATGATATACCCTCCAGTTAAAAGGCCAACAGAAACAAAGCTCAGACCATTTTCCAGTGTGAGCAAGGATAATCACAAATAATAATTACTACATGAATACAGGTCCATAAAACATCGTGAAAGGATCTCTGTGGCTATAAATTTAGAAAGAAAACAAAGTAAAATTTATATTAGGAAAAATCAAATGTATTCAACCATTCAGTACAGGTCTCTGTAGTATCTATGGGTGAAATCCTGTCCCCATTGAAGTGTTTGGGAGTTTTGTCATTGACTTCAGTTGGGACAATGTTTTCCTTACATGTATTCAGCTATTGGATGTATTTATTCAATAGCTGATTATAGTCCACTGTATAAGCCATGAGAAAAAGGAAACGTACCCACATGTTGAACCCTCAGCTACAGTTGGTCAGCAAAATGTTATTTCTACATACATTTTGGAGTTTTTCCTAAAAACTCAAAAGCTGAAAGATTTGTATCTGGACACAGAAAGATTTCTGCCAAAGACCAAGAGATTTTGGCTGAAAACCTTTGGGTTTTGGCTGAAATATTTTGATGAAAAAACAATTTTTTCTGTGAAAAGCTGACATTTTTACCAAAAGATTCATTTAGTCAGAAACTCAATTTTCCACTAAAAACTGTTTCAGCAGAAAATTTTCAACTGGCTCTACCCTTAACCTTCTGTCTTACTGTCCTCAGCTGAGTTTGGGACCCCATTGTGCTAGATACTGTGCTAGCCCAGATTAAGAAACAATCTCTGCCCCAGTATCTTACATTCTAAGCCCTGGTCTACACTACGGAGGGAGGATCGATCTCAGTTATGCAACTTCAGCTACGTGAATAACATAGCTGAAGTTGAAGTACTTAGATCGACTTACCATGGTGTCTTCACCACGGTGAGTCGACTGCTGCCGCTCCCCCGTCAACTCTGCCTGTGCCTCTCGCGGCGCTGGAGTACAGGTATCGATGGGAGAGCACTCGGGGGTTGATTTATCACATCTAGACTACCTTTGTTAAACACAATAGTGAAAATGGTGGGCTTTAGCCAAAGTCTTTATGGACTGTTTCACTATGGCACAATAGTCATCTTTTATGTACATGTTACACTGTCGCCTAATTGATCCTGCCAGTCTTTATTGGGTTAGTGCAGGTCCAGTGAACTCCAGGCCAGCCAGCTGCTAGCTCTTCTGTCCATCTCTGTCACTAATACCTGCGTCCACTGGCCCAACAGAAGTTACAAATAACTGTAGATCGAAAAAATAATAAATAACAATTGGAAGCCCTTTTGAAATATCAGGCCATAAAGGTACTTTTCAAAAACATGAAAGGATAATCCTTGTTGTCCAGTCAGCACTCCCTGTCTTCCTAAAACAAGTTCTAATGTTGAAAGCTCAATATGAGCTATTTTGGAGAACAAGAGCAGTTGCCGCTTGGGCCTGCATTCTCATTGCACTAATGGTATCTAATCCATTGCTTTATGAAGTGCTTGGGATACCCCCAGGATGGAAGGGGCTCAGTGAAATCATACTCTTTTTCATTCCTTTCTTAATAGCTACGAATTCTCATTAAGTGAGTCTAAAGTTATCTGGTGCGGCAAATCTGTATCTACTGATAATGTGAATGCAAAGGCAGACAGGTCCTTACTCCCATTAGGGGATTCTTTTTATCTTCCCGAGGATTAATGCAATCAAAAGCAAATCTCGGGGAAAAAAGTAGAGAAGCACAAATCAACAGCAGGAATCACCCACAATCTTGGCCCATCTACATAAGCTTGATGGGAAGATGTTCTCAACACCTGCTGCAGGAGTGATGAGGCACCCCTCGGATACAGGTTTAAGTAACTCGGTGTTTCTTGCAATAATTGTAGTAATATCAATGTATACTTGGAAGAGGACCAGGAACAAGGGGAATAATGTTTGACAGCAGATATAATATAAGATCCACTATGTGCCTTTATTCCAAAATCTACTGCTAGTTTGTAATCAGTCCTGCTTTTGCTGCTCATTTCACCCATATGTACAATGAACCACATTCCATCACCTCAATCAGATTTCCAGTGCACCAGATACACACCATCTGATATTCTGTTCTAACAGTCACAAAATCAGTGGTCTGATATTGCAAGTGCACAGTACCCACCTTTTCACTAAACTTAGTAGGAACTTCAGGTGCTCAGCCCCTCTGAAAATCCAACCCAGAGGTCTCTTTTTGTCCCTTGTGGCTTTGTACACTGATTGTTCTTTTCATAGTTCCATTTGTTAGTCTGCTTAAAGAAAAATACATGAGCCTCTGACCATTGTTACGCTTGTAATTCAATCTGAGGGTCCTGATAATATGTCTAAATGGCTCGAGTGTCACTCTCTCAATTTGCTATGTTTATCAGGACCCCTCAATAGAATTATAGCTTAGTAATGGCTACACGCCCATGTGTTATCCTCTCTGTAATGATAAATAATAATAATAATCTACTCCAGCTTTCATGGTGACACTAACATTTGAATAGGCCCCCTAGCTATTCTTATTGTATACAGTTCTTATATCAAAGTGCTTTCTCCCCCTCATTCATCTTAAGAGCAAAACCCTGCTTCTCACTCAGACACACTGTAATCTTTCCATTTCTATTACAATACTTCATTAATTTGGACTATCCCATTGCTTCAAAGCTTTGAAGAAGAACAGAAATGAAGAACACTTGAATTTGCTGTAACCTTTGCTAGGGAGGTGCTGTTTCTCTAACTATTTTAGATATTTCTCTCCATCTAGTGCACCATCATGTTTCAGTTCCCAAGAGCTGTAGATATTTATTCAGTATCCTCCTACCTCCACCATCATAAATATCTCTCTCGTAACAAATAGCTCACTCTGAACATTACTTGTCACTGAAAAGGATCTTCAAGAAGCACATGCTTTGCAATATGGGGCATCCCCTGCTCTGTTGCAGGCACTTTATAGAGTTTTACTGAATCAGTCTCATTCAATTTAGAGGATAAATATATGTCATCTTAATAGTTTTACCACTTCTTATTGCAAATGTCTGACTGCTTATGCTGCATACTTAGAAACTCACTGTTCCATTGCCTCTTCAAATGAGTACTACTACTTAAACATAGCAAAAGATGTGTGCCTTTCAAAAGATTTAAGGATTTCAGCTGTCAATAGTGGCTTAACAGTCTGCTGCTAAAATCTCAGATACTAACAGTGATGGGTGCTGTATAAAGAACAAAAATAGATCAGAATAACCCATTCAAAGCTTAAAATAGATGCAGATCCAATAATTTATAAAAATCAAAATGTAATGCATAATATTAACTTACATCTTATCTCTTCATGTCATAACACATCATGTTATGTTATTTCCTGTCATATAATGTGTAACATGATGTAATGCAAGTCACACTTCAGAAAATATTACAAAGTGAGAAATGATCCTTGTTAGCAATTTGGAATGTCAGTATCTGATCCAAATGTATTGTGGCTTGAGATGATGGGAAGGGATCAACCTGGAAACAGTGTCAGGCAAATTCTTCTTATTTCCATCTGATTGTCCAGCAGATGCCCATTTGTCAGTTTCAAGCCCCATTAGAATTTTTTTATGCACAATTCCTTTTTAGTGCAAAAGAAACAGCATTTTCACGGCAAGCAAATTAGTGAAAACAGGCCCTTAGAAGTACATAATAAATGCATATTAGTGAGACAGAAAATTGGAAAATGGCCACCTGCCAGCAGCCAAATAAATTTTAGAGCCAGCGCATTTTCTGTCATTATACCTTATCGCAAGAATTGCAAATATGTATTAAAAGTATTAAAATAATGAGTGTTAAATGTTTTCGCCAGTCGTGGAAATGCTCATTGCCACATAGAAGAGAAGATATTGTGATACAATGTTTATTAAAATAACTTGATTTTAGTAGGCTGCCATCTACAATAAATGGACTGATGCAGTTAACACAAGAGCTATTGTGGATATGGGAGATTTGTTAATAACACTAGGTAAAAGCATTTTATTCTGAGCTGTATTCAGTTATGAAGCATACACAAACTTTCATTAACTTCCTTAGCACCAATTATTTTTTAACTTTGATTTCTTTTAAAGCCATGCCTCTATGTTTTGTTATCCAGTTTGTTTGCTTGCTTTTTAAGGCATCATTAAGATCAAATTAGGTTTAGCTTTAATTTACATACTAGTAAGCTCCAGAATACATGCGTCCATGCTGATGACAGGTTCTGCTCGATAACAGTCCAAAGCATAGTGGACCAATGCATGTTAATTTTCATCATCTGAGTCAGATGCCACCAGCAAAAAGTTGATTTTTTTTATGGTGGTTTGGGTTCTGTAGTTTCCACATCAGAGTGTTGCTCTTTTAAGACATTTGAAAACATTCTCCACAACTCATCCTTCTCAGATTTTGGAAGGCAATTCAGATTCTTAAACCTTGGGTCGAGTGCTGTATCTATCCTTAGAAATCTCACATTGGTACCTTCTTTGTGTTTTGTCAAATCTGCAGTGAAAGTGTTCTTAAAATGATCATGTGCTGGGTCATCATCCAAGACTGCTATAACATGAAATATATGGCAGAATGCGGGTAAAACAGAACAGGAGACATACAATTCTCCCCCAAGGAGTTCAGTCACAAATTTAATTAACACATTATTTTTTTAACAAGCATCATCAGCATGGAAGCATGTCCTCTGGTGGCCAAAGCATGAAGGGGCACATGAATATTTAGCATATCTGTCACGTAAATACCTTGCAATGCCGGCTACAAAAGTGCCAGGCAAATGCCTGTTCTCACTTTCAGGTGACATTGTAAATAAGAACAATGAGGAGTCTGGTGACACCTAAAAGACTAACAGATATATTTGGGCATAAGGTTTCGTGGGTAAAAACCCACTTCTTCAGATGCATAAATGTAAACAAACTTATTTGTCTTAGCAATTGGCTGAACAAGAAGTAGGACTGAGTAGACTTGTAGGCTAACAAAGTTTTACATTGTTTTGTTTTTAGCACAGTTATGTAACAAAAAAAATCTGCATTTGTAAATTACACTTTCAGAGTAAAGAAATTGCATTACAGTACTTATATAAGGTGAATTGAAAAATACTATAATATAAAGTGAGCACTGTACATTTTGCATTCTGTGTTGTAATAGAAAGCAATATATTTGAAAATGTAGAAAAACATCCAAAAATATTTAATAAATTTCAATTGGTATTCTATTGTTTAACAGTGCGATTAATTGCGTTTAATTTTTTAATCTCAGTTAATTTTCTTGAGTTAATCGCGTGAGTTAACTCTGATTAATCAACAGCCCTAATTTCTAGTTATAATGAAAACATTAAAAGAGATGTTAGAATCACCTTAAGTAGTGGTGAGGAAAGCTGTGCAGTATCATATGTGTAACTAGGCTCAGAAAACAAGGAAGTTACATTCTAGTTGTGACCAAGTTTTTTCATAGGATAAAGCAGAGGGGTTACCTTTATTAGGAGCTTGTGTTCAAAGTAAGATGTTAACCTAGTAAACAACTTTAAAGCCAAGGCACATAATCTCTCAGGTCAACTTCTCACATAATGAACCCTTCCTAAAGGAGCCTGAGTTGAGTGTCTGAGAAAGAATTTGAAGGTCTTGTTGGGTAAGACAAAGTCCCAAAATATACTTTTATTTGGAATTAGTTAAGGATTTGTGTCTGTGGAGAATTAGCTGAGTAGTTATCTCTGAGAACAGAATTACAAACCAGCTGGATTAGAAGGGATCTCTTGAGATAAAATAAATGATTTTCTTAAAGAGTTCCAAGATTTCTGATAAGTTTTTTGTTGTTGTGCTTGTTGGACAGGAAACAATACCACTTTCATTCTCTATGATCCCCAGAAAGAAGGGTCTTCAACCAATGCCTCTTTTTCCTAGAGAAGGGTCTCCTAAGCAGCTAGTAAAGGTGAGTCTTTCAGAATAGAAGATAAGATGAGTTCAGAAATGAGAAACACATATTGTATCTTTCCAAGCTCTGGTCTCTAATCCCTTAAAGTCCATTAAGGAGAAGTGAACTTGGGAAGTATACAGTAGGTTGGAGATGAATCGATACAAATGATGAGCTCCCAGATTTATAAACAATCCTATGCTAGAAGTAAATCCTTCTCTGGAAGATAAAATTCAAGAAAAAACAAGAAGAAGCAAGCTTTGTTCTGCTCATGTATGGTGCATGTATGGACTTATTACTTACTTGTCAAATTTTGAGAAAAAAATGTGACTCATGAAAATTAAGCAGTCAGCTTGATTTGACCATATTTGAACTCTTTATTATGAATTTGCTAAGTGTTGAAGATGGCCTGCATGATTTGATGGAATACACAGACTTGGGGTGAAATCCTTGAAGTCTTTAAACCATGATTTGAGGACTTCAGTGGCTCAGATATAGGTTAGGGGTTTGTTACAGGAGTGAGTGGGTGAGATTCTGTGGCCTGCGTTGTGCAGGAGGCCAGACTAGATGATCATAATGGTCCCTTCTGACCTTAAAGTCTATGATTCTATGAAATCCTGGCCTTCTAGAAGTCCATGGCAAAACTATAATTGACTTCAGTGGGATCAGGATTTCATTCTTAATGTCAAATATGTGTGCTCAGTGGTACAGTGGCTTGACCAGTTCAGAAGTTCAAACACCAAGGTTTGGTCTACAGTCAGTTGAACACCAATTTAACTAAATCAGTTTAGATACTGTTTTATTTAAAGCAATGCAGCCCCATTTGTGTGGACATATTACATTGTATTAAGAATGTGCAACTGTGATTTAGTGTAACTTTTTTTCTTTAAGTGAAATAAAACAAATTGATACAGGCGGGCACTGTACATCCCAAACCTGCTCAAAAGAGGAGTTTGCACCAAGGTACCCAGCACCGGATGCTTTGCGAATAATCCCTCTGCTCACTTATGACATTCACCAAATATTTTGAATGCTGACTAGAGTCACAAATAATGCCCATCACACACCAACATTCTTTAAACGCTGGATTTTGTGATTACTATTTGACCAGCTTGGTTTACTATCCATTCTCACAGTATCTGAATGGGTGATAGATGGAGAAGGAACAGCTGTGGTATGTTTCAGAGGGTTGTGGGCAGCTGTCCTCTCCACTACTACATGCACTAAATCTCAGCTCCCGGTCTTAGATCTTATATGTTCCAGCATCTGTCTCTGAAGTGATCAAAGGGTAGTGGAAGAGTACCTGGTATAAGGGTGAGGAGCATAGTTTGGCTTCCTAGTGAACTCCCTGCTTCTCACATATGTTTTGCTGACTACAGCCTAGATTGAGCTTCTAGGCTCAGCCCTCTGTAAAGGGGAACACACAGCTGTGCTACCCCCGGAAGAGGCTTGCAAAGGAATTGTGACTCCCTTCTGCCAATCAGATCCCCATCTCTCTCCACTTGGCAGAGGGAGGAATATCAGGTGCACGCCACCTAGGGAGCATTAATGTGGAAGATAGGGAGTTGGGGAGTTTGTGTGTATGGCAGGGGGCGGGGGAGGAATGGGGTGTCTCACTCCTCCTTACTGCCCTGAACAGCCACATTCACATGGATCACTAATCTGGCCCTCCGTTTGTAATGGATAGTGGTTATAGAGAAGTGGAAAGGGTAATTGTTGACTCTGAAAAGGTTTCTCCCCAAAAAAGGTGGTGTCATGAGCAGTGCCAAATTGGAATGATGCTATCTTTAATTGGCATCACAGAGGGCTGTGTGCGGTCAGCATGCTCTTTGGTTTTATAATAGAATCCCAAAAATTCTGCTGATCTGAAGGGTTTCTGACTGTTCCACATTAATCACAAGCTATACAGCAGAGAGTGAGAGCAAGTGGGCAGATACCCTGGTGGAGAAGTACTAAGGAACTCTCATTATAATCATCCTGTCAAGTCAAAAGAAAACCCTAAGGCTCCTAATAAGGGAGACCACTGGACTAAACAAATTGAACAAGTAGCTATACATGCATGAGCTTAAAAATACTGGTTTTAATCAGATTTCATGAACTGCTTTTTCTGAGGCTGGCACTTGAAGCTGCACTCCAAAATTTGTGCATACAAAACCTGCATGCAACATGTGTAATTTGCTTGCCTAATATAAAGCTGCACATGCAGTTATATTTTTATGAAAACAACTGGTTAATTGTAAGTGAAGAATGGGACATCTCACACATTTAGTGCATGGGTTTAAAAACCATGCTGGTGCAGTTTAGAAAGACCATTTTGAAAATGTTATGTTATGATACTAACAAAACCAAATGCACTCTATGAAGTGCAACATATATGAGGACATCAACACTTAACACTCAGGTTTACTTTGATCTGATACTTCCACTAAAGATAGAGTCTTTTCCTTATCACTGACCGTCCCCACATGCTATGGTATAGGTTTGCACAAACAGAAAATTATCTTATCAGGTTTTTCTATCTCTGCAGAATCATATATTTCCATGTCTGCTTTTACCTCTTGGTTCAGAGTTGAAAGATGTAAAAAAAGATCTTTGAGGTCATAAAATCTAGTGTCTATAACTCATGAAAGGGCTATAGTATCTGAGAAGAGTCCATACCGCCCAACCTTCCACATATGCTGATGTAAGTTACTGCATTTACAATTGGAACTGAGTGCTCTAGTAAAAGGGGAAGAAATCATTCTTCAAAAAGAGAGGAATTGGAACTAATAAAAAATATATAGAAATGGGGAAATGGAGGTGTTTACTTATAGAAACAATATAATATGTTTGGGCATGGTGAAGAAAAATGAGTGAGAGAAAGGGGGGACTTTTCCCCAAATGTGGTGAAGAAAACTGAGATTGCTGTATGTTTTGACATAGTTCTGAAATAGTCTATATTTGGGAGAAGAAGAAAGGGAGGGAAGAAAAAGAAGAGAAAGCCAACAGTGGCTGGTACACAGAGATTAAAAGAAAAAAGAGAGAGGTTGAGACAGAGGAGGGACTGAGAATGAGAGGGCTACCCTGAAGGAATAAAGTAAAGAGATGGACAAAGGAGGGATTTAACAGAAAGAAAATCCACTCTGAACCATGAGTATATTTTTCACTGTTGAACTGAGTGCTAAAAAATTGTCTGCTTGGTCAGTGATTCTTAGTTTTCTTTAATGTTATCTAACATGGGCATACTGTCTGTTGCAGTAACTCTGGTCATTGTCAGCCTGTCACTACTGGAGTGGCTGGTCATCTGTAAGCACATTGCCGTCAGCCTTGCAGGAGGCAGTTCCATTATTATATACCCCGGAATATGCACAGCTGTACAGATGTGCAGTGGTGACTCTTTGATGTCATACCCTGTGAAGTCAGTAGCCAGTGCAGCAGCAGCAATGATACTACCATGTTAAATTCTTTAAAAACTAAATCATAATGAAAACATCTGGTAAGTGCTTTAACACATGAAAGCATCTCCCTTGCTCCTCTCACAAACTCACACACAGACCACCGCTGAACACTGCGACTTAACCTTCACTTTAATTTAAACCAGTAAAGTAAATTAATAATTAATCATAAATAATAACAACTGCACTTCCACCAAGGGGCCATATCTGTGAGCATCAACTTACGCAGGAAAGGAAGAAGCAGTTGATAAAGCAAAACTGTCAGTGACAGGTTTTCCCTACAAGTGATGCTGAAATTGGTTTAGCTGCTCTCGTAGACAGAACTTGAATGCCCTATGCCCTTATTAAGTTTCCGGCCCTCCCAGCACTAATTTCCACCTAGCTGTCTAGATTTTACTTTGTTCGTACAGTGTAGTGTACTGTCATATTGTCTCCTTGACGTAGACATTTTACAGAGGGGAAAACACAGACTAACAAGTACCTGAAGAATATTGATAAAGAACCAAGTGTTTTGAAGTCTTTGACTATTCACCAGGCATAAAATATTTAGTGTTTTTTAATGTAATACTTGTGTTATTTCCTTTTTTCATTTGTTTTTGTTTTGTTGTTTTGCTGCTGCTGCTGCTGTTGCTGTTGCTTCTCCCCAATATTTTTATTCCATACTGTAATAAATCAACATATAAATGTACTGGATTATTTCCACCTGAAATATTGGAAGACAAATAGTGTAAAAGATCAGCTTGGTCATTTACCATATTGCTTTAGCTTCATTCTTCTTCTTTTTTTTTTATTTTAAAACTGTAAACAAACGTTGCCCAATCAGATCAAATCCTCTGTGCCTAAGAGATGTGCTTGTGTAGTGATACCTTTGAAGTAAATCTCATGAAGACCGACCACTCCTCCTTTATTTTTTTTAATAGGAATAAAAAAGAATTTTGAATCAGACCATGACTTGAAAAATATATTTTTGCTAAGCAACAAGAAAAGAATTTCCTCTAGCAAAAGCAGTGTTAAAGCACACACACACACGCATGCACACATGCACAGAGGAAAATGCACATTAAATATGAAAAAGCATTCCTTTAAGGCAGAAGAAAAACAGACCGGCTACAAATTAGCTCTCGGCCCCATCAGGTGTGAATCTCTCTTGTCAATAAGTACCAAACTCCCTGAGATAGAACCACATGTTCATGAATTTTATTTCTCTCCTGCTTAACTCCTAGTTTCACTCTCCCTTGTGGATTTACTCAGGGATGATTTACAGTGGGAAAGGTGACATTAAACACGTCATTGAGCATGCAAAGATGCTGCACTCAAAGCAGCATATGCTTGACTTTGTTAAAAGATGAATGCTGTCAACTCCACAGTGCCCACCAAGATCTGGCCTTCTTTTTCTTCCCAACAAACTTTGAGGAGGATTCAAATACTGGCCTTGACACTGAGAGAAATAAAAGTTAATGTATGCATGACATGATTTCACTTGCAGTCTGATTTAGCAATGTCTTGTCTAGTTTGTCTCTGCTGGTGCCTTTCCTAATTTACTCGTTGCACAAAGAAAATAAATAAATAAGTGTACTATAGTCTTATTTATCCTTCTTTGGACATTTCTTTACCAGGCAGATGGTCAATTAAGAGCACTAAACAATGACACTGTTTTCTCTGTAAACATTTTTTTTCTAATAGCCTAACAAATGAGAATCTGTGCTGCCATACTGCTGAATACCATCTTGACTTTCTAATTACAAAGAACTGTGTCTTGATAGTAACAATTACAGCTGTAACAATGATGCCAGTACTTGAACAATATAGTTGGAGGCAAAGTGCTTATCGGAATATTCACAAATAAAGGCTTACATCTATGCCAGAACTGGAGATGGGAGGTTAAACAATTGGGGAGGGGGAGGGGGATTTGTAGAAGAAAGGTTGAAAACATTGGTTTAGTAGCTACAGATGTGCATTTGAATCCAATTACTTTAAAAGCAAACTGCATGAAAAGATGCCGTTTCCTTCTGTTTGGCTAATCAATAGGTTAAAGGGTTATTAAAATTAACATGCTAATAACACTAATTTTGATATTTGTCTACACTTCATGGTATTTTCAAAGCACTGTACCATGTGAATTAATAGCAGTGTTTGAGTCCATTTGGCAGTGAAATGGTTGTTCTCAGTGTAAAATTTAGAGACGTCTGACCCTTTTATTTATTTTTGAAAGACAATGGAACTTAGGCTTCAAAGTCGCTTGGACACTTCTGAAAATTTTACCCAAACAGGTTTTTATTTTTTTCCTCCAAAAACCAAATGCGTAGAGAAAAAAAGATATTAGTCCTAGGCTCACACTGTTCCAATAATGAAACGCAGCTGGGAGCATGTGGTATATTTATCCTGGGAAAACTCAGAGACACTTAACTGTAACAACATTACTAGGTGCCTCTGTCACAAGGGGGAAAAACATTTAGGATAAAATAATAGTCAGCTGTACACTGGAGAGGGGAAGCGGGGGGTACAGTGCTCCATATTTCCAGCAGCCATAATGGGCCAACTCTCTAAGTGACAGTGTATGTGTGTGGACAGAGGCACTGGCTTTCCTGGTTGTGCTGCACTGGTCTGGGACCAATATCCTATCCCTTGCAGGCCAGCTAGCACCAGGAGAGGAACACTCAACACTTGTTGTACAGTTAGTGCTGAAGCAGTGTCCCTCCTGCACCCCTGGGGCCAGTAAACCTTATTCACCTCTGCTCGAGTGGGGCCATCTTCCCTCACTGCCATTCCCACAGCACTCCACTGACTCTCAAAGCCATACTTTAGCCCACATTTATTAATCAGTGCACATCATTTCTCGAATGCTGTCCATTTTAGATGGCAACCTGACTTTGTTTAGAGGGGGAAAGGATCATCAATTTAAAGAATCCTGTCTGCGTTTTAATTTGGACTTAATAATCTGCCTCTGGCTCTTTTCATAGACAATTGCAACATTTCCCAGGATTTTCTTTGCTCCAATCCAGCACAAAGGGATGTTTATCTCTCTGTCTTGGGTACATTCTGAATACAATAAGTCACATGCAGACCTACCATAATCAAAGTGGGATATAAATTGATTAGCCTTTGAGGGGAGTTTCTGGTGGCTAAAGCACAGGTTTGGGGGCCAGGAGCTCTAAATTCTATAGCCCCAGAATTATATGTGACTTTAGACATGTCACTAAAGTCCTCTGTGGTTCACTTTCCCTGTAGGAATAATGATATTTGCCTATCTTAATGGCATGTTGAGTGGTTTTCATTAATTTGCTATGTACTTTGCACCTCTCTGCAGCACCTTTTATCCTCTGGTCTCAAAGTATCTTTATTATTTGCTTCTCCACATTTTTTTCCAGTTCAAAAATAAAATGTACTGGCATGCAAAAGTTTTAGTCATTGCTCTTACCAGGAAACATAGGCTGAGATGAATATAGACTTCATAAAATTAAAAACAAAATCAAATCCCTTTAGTAATGAATCAGACATTTTGTCTAATTATCCTCCTGTTTTGGGGTGAGACTTGAATCTAAATAGGTAGCTCAGTGGACTTTTCTATGTGGGGAAAAAATAAAAAAAATAAAGTAAAAAAAGGCCTTTCAATAACCATGTCAAATGTAAACAGAATAGACCTGGTTATTAGCAGAGATGTGACTGTAGCTGTATGAGCTCCATAGTGACAGTAGTTCCTTTCTGGATTTCACTCAGCCACTGTCACTTGCCTTGACAATGAACGAAGTTAATGTATTCATGACATTACTGCACATGCATTCTCAATTCACAGCATATTGCATTGTTTACCCCTGTTCTTTTGTAGTACTGCGTGTAGTAATTTGCCTTCTAGCAACAGCAAATTCCTCAACTTAAAATTTTACCCTCATTTTATTTACCCTTAATAGAAAAACCACCATTTTGCAGTACTGCCAGTGTTGCAGATACTATGCTTTGCAGCATCACAACTAGAGAAATGTCAGATTTTACATTTTGATCTCATATATATATATATATATATATATATATATATTTATGCATATCCTTCATCTCCTTTCTCCCACATGCTTTTCTATAGCTGCTGCTTAGCAGATTTTTTACCTGGTGGCTAATTCTTTGTGCAGGATTGCAGAGGGCATTATTGCAATGTATTTAGCCACTGATGGAGGCTTATTATCCTGGATCCATCTTCCTATTCCTGTATTCCTGCATGCCAGCACAACATGGAGCTTCAATGACTCTACTTCCTGATACAGTCATGGCAGCTGCATCTGAGAACTGCTGCAGCTGTCTGCTGAGCAGGTGGATTGTCTGCCTTTTAAATGATCTCCCACTCATGTTCATGATGGTGCCCTATTGAAAACAACTGCCAGATGTAGACATCACTTGCAGAGGACAGCAACAGAGGGTCCTGTGGCACCTTTGAGACTAACAGAAGTACTGGGAGCATAAGCTTTCGTGGGTCAGAACCTCACTTCTTCAGATGCAAGGCAGATACTTGCAGAGGACAATATCCTTTCCACGTTACATGCAACTCCTATCTCCCAGAGCATGGAAACTTTAGCTAACACAATTTCCAGCCCTAGGCTACCAATGTATTAATGAAACATCAAATATTATCCAATCCCTATATCTCAAAGTATTCATATGTGAGGCAGGTTATTTAATGAGTGGGTGGGTATCATAGAATCATAGACCATCAGGGCTGGAAGGGACCTCAGGAGGTCATCTAGTCCAACCCTCTGCTCAAAGCAGGACCAAGTCCCAACTAAATCATCCCAGCCAGGGCTTTGTCAAGGCTGACCTTAAAAACCTCTAAGGAAGGAGATTTCACCACTTCCCTAGGTAACCCATTCCAGTGTTTCACCACCCTTCTAGTGAAAAAGTTTTTCCTAATATCCAACCTAAACCTCCCCCACTGCAACTTGAGACCATTACTCCTTGTTCTAGAGGGTCCTGTGGCACCTTAGCATCTGAAGAAGTGAGATTCTTACCCACGAAAGCTTATGCTCCCAATACTTCTGTTAGTCTTAAAGGTGCCACAGGACCCTCTGTTGCTTTTTTACAGATTCAGACTAACACAGCTACCCCTCTGATACTCCTTGTTCTGTCATCTGGTACCACTGAGAACAGTCTAGATCCATCCTCTTTGGAACCCCCTTTCAGGTAGTTGAAAGCAGCTATCAAATCCCCCTTCTTTCTTCTCTTCTGCAGACTAAATAATCCCAGTTTCCTCAGCTTCTCCTCATAAGGCATGTGCTCCAGCACCCTAAAAATTTTTGTTGCTCTCCGCTGGATTCTTTCCAATTTTTCCACATCCTTCTTTTAGTGTGGGGCCAAAAACTGACACACTTTGTGCCAACATTTTTTAGAGTTGTGCTAAAAAAAAGTGGGTTTGTGTCATTACTGCCCCCTTCAGAATCTACAGCAACACATTTGTATGTCCCAGAGCGGAGGTCTGGACCACAGTGTTCTGAATGAGTTTATAAATTCTGAACAAGTGTCATTAACATTTACTTAGGGCACTTTGATAGTTTCTACACTCATTCAGCTTCCCTCTTCCCTCCAGATTTGGTTCATCACACTGAATTCTTTTTCCACTGGACTGTTGGGTAAACACAAAGCAAATTCTCCTCTGTATAGCATACACCTTTAATCAACATGAAAAACCCAAGCACTTTGATGAAATGAAAATCAGGACATTTCAGGTGTCCTGAAAAAAGTTCCTGGACACCAGACATCACATGAAAAAACATAACTATCCTGGTAAAACTAGGAGGTATGGTTACTTTACTCATATGTCAAGGAAGGCAGAAGAGCTAGAGTCATGACATCCACTTGGGCCCTCACCGTGCAGATCTAATTTAACTGAAAAGTGTTTATGGTGATGGGCACTATAGAAAAACCCTGAGATACAGAAATAGATTGAACATGGTGCAAGTGGGATACTGCAGGGAAGAGGATTTGATTTGTGCATCAGAGAGGGATTGAAGAGCCAGGCTAGAGGAGGAACATGGGGTTCTGGAATTTGAAGACTAGAAGGCAATCATAGCACAGGAAGGCTCTTCTAGGCCGTGGGAGTAAAGAATGGGAAAGGTTTTAATTCCCACTGTAGAAACACAGCAGAGATTAGTTCTAATAATAATAATAAAAACGTTGCAAGCTAACAAGAATTAAATTGCATGCAGTAATGTGAACGACCTATCCCTATCCAATTCTAGCCAAATTAATCTAGTCAAGGAGAGGGAACATAAAGTTGAATTGTTTATTTAAGCCACAGACTGAGGGCGCAAGAGGGTGGGGACAAGAAGGTGGCATGTTCACCAAAAAAGGAGGGCTAGACAAGGGGAAACTGACTAATAATAATAATAATAATAATAATAAATAATTAATGACACCTGGCTTTTCATCAGTAGAGCTCAAAGCACTTTACAAAGGAGATCAGTACCATTACCCCCCTTTTACAGAAGGGAAACTGAGGCATGGAGCACTGAAATGATTTGCTCAAGGTCCTCCAGAAGCAGAGCAAGACTAGAAGACAGGTCTCCTGAGTCCCGGGCTAGTGCATGGGTCACTAGGCCATACTATCTCCACTGGAAATGTTTAGAGCAAGGCTCAGCATAGGGACTAAGTTAAAGCAGCCCAGGTAATGGGGTTCAATTGTGCCTGAATCTGCCTCCAGTTCAATGGTACTATACAGTGCCCATGTGTAGGTGGGTCGCAGACTATAGCACCTCACCTTGCAAGAAATCACTGTGCCATGCTGATACTGGTTTTTCTGCGGTGTGTTTTGTTGATTTGTACCTGTCACCTGCTGGCAAGCTGGGTACTGGCATGCTCTGTCACATTCTTCTATTTCTTTTCCATTCTGGACCAGCAGCGGGTGTTGTGGCTCCCCCCGCTGCCAAGTTTAGGTATTGGGGTCCCTGCTGTTAACTCCTGGGTTTTCTTGTGCTGTGTACACTCAGGTAAATGTTATGGCTTTTTGTGATAGCACGGGCAAGCTGTGCACCAAAGGGCCTCCTCCCTTCCTCGGTTCACATGGTGGCATGCTCACTGAAGGGCCAGTGAAGTGCCATCCTCTAGTTTTGCACAGTGTATTCCTCTGTTAATAGAATATTTGAATATTATACTTGAAGATAGTTAATTATGTGCTGGGATGTGCTGGAAAAGAGAGGGGGGAGGATGTGTGCCTCCTTATGTCTAGCATCCAGAACAAGTTGGAGGAGCACTAGGAGTGCTCTGAGGTGTGCTAGCATGCAATAGCCCTTTTGGGGCCATTATGCTAGCTCAGAATAGCCAAGAGCACAGTGCACTCCAGCTACACCATTTCCTTCTCCCAGCCTACCCCTGACACATTTCCTAAGGTAGGGCCCAGGATGGATCCTGGTGGAGAGCCATTATGCCAGTTCTGTACCTACCATTAATCTGTGAGGCCTATTTCTGTCCCCTTTTACCACCTTTTTACCCTGCATTGTAAAGGAGAATTATGGCTAGTCTTTTTGTTGTTCCTCTTCTCCAAATCTGTCTCCAGGCTAGTGAGCATAATACTGCAAACAGCTAAGTATCCTTCTTCAATGATTTGGCACTAAATTTTGTAGCTGCGTGTTCAGAGGTGCTCAGGACCCACAATTCTCATTGATTTCACTGTTTTGGGAACCTGGTAACTTAATATCAGGCCACCTGACTTTATATACCAAAATATAGATGTGCATGCCCACCTTTAGGTCCTTTGGCCCAGATCCCTAAAGGGAATTAAGCACCTAAATAGCTTTGATGATTTAGGCCTTAGTTTGAAAGTTTGGGCCATACACAGAATTTGCAAAAGGAGAAAACCTTGAAGTGCTCAACTAGAACTGTGGAGGTGGGAATTTCAGTTTAAAGCTTTTTTTCCAGATGGTGTGGGTAATTAAAGTTATATTGTAAAGAGTATTCACTCTAGTTTTCTGAAAGCAAAGGGAAAATAATACTGGGAATTTAGAAAACATGAATTTTTAAAAACCAATAAGCTACACTAACTTCCTATAAAATCCCCTGACCTTAAATTTTTATTTGGAAATACAAGATTCTGAATGAGACCAGCCTGGGTAAACAGGTATAATTTGCTTGGCAGAAACAGTGTTTATGATAATGGTACTTTAAACTACAATTTTGTCACAGAAATTTTTACTTAATTTCACAGCAGGGGTATGTGTTTGGGGGCGGAAGGTCATTGTAAAGGGGGGGAGATTGACGAGTGAGCTCACCCTGCATGTACCTTGCAGCAGTAGTTCCTGTGCCATGGGGCTGGGGCTGGGCCTGGCTCCCTGCTCTGGGCCTTGTGACCTAGTGGACATGCTTGCAACTGCACTCAGGTTTGATGCGTTTGACCCTTTGGAGATGGAGATGGAGAGGGCAGAAGGCCAAATTTGATTGGCATTGCAATCTAGCACATGGGGTTGCAATGTCACTTAGGCCTCGTCTACACTACGACTTTAATTTGGATTTAGCAGCCTTAATTCGAATTAACCCTGCACCTGTCCACACAACGACGCCATTTAATTGGAAATAAAGGGCTCTTTAAATCGATTTCTGTACTCCACCCCGACGAGCGGAGTAGCGCCAAAATCGATTTTAGCAATTCGAATTAGGGTTAGTGTGGCCGCAATTCGATGGTATTGGCCTCCGGGAGCTATCCCACAGTGCACCATTGTGACTGCTCAGGACAGCAATCTGAACTCGGATGCACTGGCCAGGTAGACAGGAAAAGCCCCGGGAATATTTGAATTTCATTTCCTGTTTGCCCAGCGTGGAGAGCACAGGTGACCACAGATAGCTCATCAGCACAGGTAACCATGCAGTCCGATAATCGAAAAAGAGCACCAGCATGGACCGTACGGGAGGTACTGGATCTGATCGCTATATGGGGAGAGGATTCAGTGCTAGCAGAACTTCGTTCGAAAAGACAAAATGCCAAAACTTTTGAAAAAATCTCCAAGGGCATGATGGAGAGAGGTCACAATAGGGACTCAGATCAGTGCCGCGTGAAAGTCAAGGAGCTCAGACAAGCCTATCAAAACACAAAGGAGGCAAACGGTCGCTCCGGGTCAGAGCTGCGGACATGCCGCTTCTACAACGAGCTGCATGCACTTCTAGGGGGGGCCGCCACCACTACCCCACCTGTGACCGTGGATTCCGGGTCGGGGATAGTCTCATCAGCTACACCTGAGGATTCTGCGGATGGGGAAGAGGAGGAGGATGAGGAGGAGGACGAGCTTGCAGAGAGCACCCAGCACTCCGTTCTTCCCAACAGCCAGGATCTTTTTCTCAGCCTGACTGAAGTACCCTCCCAAGCCAGTATCCAAGACCATGACCCCATGGAAGGGACCTCAGGTGAGTTTACCTTTTAAAATATAAAACTTGTTTTAAAAGCAAGCGTTTTTTAATGATTAATTTGCCCTGAGGACTTGGGATGCATTCGCAGCCAGTACAGTTACTGGAAAAGTCTGTTAACGTGTCTGGGGATGGAGCAGAAATCCTCCAGGGACATCTCCATGAAGCTCTCCTGGAGGTACTCCAAAAGCCTTGCCACAAGGTTTCTGGGCAGTGCAGCCTTATTCCGTCCTCCATGGTAGGACACTTGACCACGCCATGCTTGCAGCAAGTAATCTGGTATCATTGCCTGACAAAGCCTGGCAGCGTATGGTCTCGGTGTTTGCTGGCATTCAAGCAACATCCGCTCTTTATCTTGCTGTGTAATCCTCAGGAGAGTGATATCGCTCATGGTAACCTGGTTGAAATACGGGAACTTAATTAAGGGGACAGAGGTGGCCGTTCCTACTGGGCTGTTTGCCTGTGGCTGAAAAGAAATCCTTCCCTGCAGTTAGCCAAGCGCAGGAGGGGAAATTGGCCATGAGCTTTTCACGTTTGGCTAGCAGGGATCTTCCCTGTTACCAGCCACGCGGTGGGGGGAGGGGTACAGCGATCATCCCAGAGAATTCATGGCAGGAGTGGGGGGGGGTTAGTTTGGTTCCTGCAGGGATCTTCCCTGATACCAGCCACGCGGTGGGGGGAGGGATAAAGCGATCATCCAGAGAATTGGATGGGGGGGGGGTGGTTAGTTTGTTTTCTGCTGCTGCTGAATGTTAACAGGAAAACTGCAGCACTCAACGGGCTTTGATTGGTATGTGGGAAAGGAGGGCGCAGAAGCCAAAAGACAATGGCTTACCATGGCCACATGCAAGCCGAATTCTGTTGCCCGGACCTGTGATCTCTAGCAGCAAAGCCACAGGCACTCAGTATTAAGAGGCAAAATGCGACCTTGCACAGAAATCATATGTGCTATGTAATGTGAATAGGGTTGGTCACCGTGAAAGAGTATAAGCATTGTTCTGCAAAATGTATCTTTTTAAAAAATTCTCTCCTTTTCCCCCTCCCTACAGCAGCTGCAAATTCTTCAAGCCTCCCTCCTCTGTCCCGAAGGCTATCACAGATAAGGCGTTGGAGAAAGAAGACGTGAGACGAGATGTTCGCAGAAATCATGGAATCCACCCGCAGTGACAGAGCTCATCTGAATGAGTGGAAGGACACGGTTTCAAAGTATAGGAAAGAAGCCAGTGAACATGAGGACAGGAGGGACCAACGTGAGGACATGAGGGACCAACTTGAGGACATGAGGGACCAACGTGAGGAGAGGAGAGACGCTCGAGATGAGAGGTGGTGGCAGGAAGATCAGAGGAGGCAGGATGCAACGCTGGGGCTGCTGCGTGAGCAAACAGACATGCTCCGGCGTCTGGTGGAGCTTCAGGAATGGCTGCAGGAAAACAGAGTGCCGCTACAGCCCCTGTATAACCCCCTCCCCATGTTCCATGTCCTCCTCACCCAGACGTGTAAGAACACGGGGGGGGGGGGAGGCTCCGTACACCTTCCCATTCCACCCCAGTGGACAGCCCAAGCAAAAGGCTGTCATTTTTTTAACCTTTTTTTAGTGGCCTTTTCCTTCCCACCAATCCTCCTCCCAAACCCCACCCGGGTTCCCTCCCTCTTTTTATAATCTATTAATAAAGAATAAATGATTTTTAAACGATAGTGACTTTATTTGGTTTGAAAGCAAGCTGGGGGAAGGGGGAGGGTCGGTTCCTTACAGAGAATGAGTCAATAAAGGGGGCGGGGTTTCATGAAGGAGAAACAAACGGATATTTCACACTGTAGCCTGGCCAGTCATGAAACTGGTTTTCAAAGCTTCTCTGATGCACAGCGCTTCCTGGTGTGCTCTTCTAATCGCCCTGGTGTCTGGCTGCGCGTAATCAGCAGCAAGGCTCCCACCCCGCCATAAAGGTCTCCCCCTTATTTTCACAGAGATTGTGGAGCACACAGCAAGCAGAAATAACAATGGGGATATTGGTTTGGCTGAGGTCTGACCAAGTCAGTAATGATCACCAGCAACCTTTTAAACGGCCAAATGCACATTCTACCACCATTCTGCACTTGCTCAGCCTGTAGTTGATAAGCTCCTGACTCCTGTCCAGGCTGCCTGTGTATGGCTTCATGAGCCATGGCATTAAGGGGTAGGCTGGGTCCCCAAGAATAACTATTGGCATTTCAATATCCCCAACAGTTATTTTCTGGTCTGGAAAGTAAGTCTCTTGCTGCAGCCCTTTAAACAGAGTAGTGTTCCTGAAGACGCGAGCGTCATGAACCCTTCCCGGCCAGCCCACGTTGATGTTGGTGAAACGTCCCTTGTGATCCACCAGTTTTTGCAGCACCATTGAAAAGTACCCCTTGCGGTTTATGTACTGGGTACCCTGGTGCTCCGGTGCCAAGATAGGGATATGGGTTCCATCTATCGCCCCACCACAGTTAGGGAATCCCATTGCAGCAAAGCCATCCACTATGGCTTGCACATTTCCCAGAGTCACTACCTTTCGTAGCAGCACCTGAGTGATTGCTTTAGCTACTTGCATCACAGCAGCCCCCACAGTAGATTTGCCCACTCCAAATTGATTCCTGACTGACTGGTAGCTGTCTGGTGTTGCAATCTTCCACAGGGCTATTGCCACGCGCTTCTCAACTGTCAGGACTGCTCTCATCTTGGTTTTCTGGCGTTTCAGGGCAGGGGACAGCAAGTCACAAAGTTCCATGAAAGTGCCCTTACGCATGCAAAAGTTCCGCAGCCACTGGGAATCATCCCACACCTGCAACACTATGCGGTCCCACAAGTCTGTGCTTGTTTCCCTTGCCCAGAATCGGCGTTCCATGGATAGAACCTGCCCCATTAACAACATGATCTCCAAAACACCGGGGCCCGCGGTTTGACAGAATTCTGTGTCCGTGTCCGTGTCCATGTCCATGTCCTCATCACGCTTGTCGCTGCGCTGCCGCCGCCGCTGCCTCCTCGCCTCGTTTTTCTGGTCCTGGCTCAGCATAAACTCCACGAGAACGCGCGAGGTGTTTACAATGTTCATGACTGCTGTCTTGAGCTGAGCGGGCTCCATGCTTGCCGTGGTATGGAGTCTGCAGTGTTCACCCAGGAAAAAAGGCGCGAAATGGTTGTCTGCCGTCCGTTGCTTTCATGCAGGGAGGGAGGGAGGGGTGAGGCTGTACCCAGAACCACCTGCGACAAAGTTTTTTGTCCCATCAGGCACTGGGATCTCAACCAGAATTCCAATGGGCGCGGGAGACTGCGGGAACTATGGGATAGCTATGGGATAGCTACCCACAGTGCAACGCTCCAGAAATCGACGCTAGCCCCGGTACTTGGACGCACACCGCCGAATTAATGTGCTTAGTGTGGCCGCATACATTCGACTTTATACAATCTGTTTCCCAAATTCGAATTATATAAATTCGGATTAATCCCGTAGTGTAGACATACCCTCAGGTTTGGTGTGTTCCTCCCTCTGCAACTGGAGACGGAAGGGAGTAGGGATGGTTGGGCTCAACTTGAGTGACACTTAGACCCCATGCACCAAGTCACAATACCATTTGGGTGGGGAGGCATTTCACACGGTTTGCAGGCATTTCACAAACTTTACTCAAATTCTGTGATCTTTGTGACAAAATCATGGCCCAACTTACACAGGACCTGATCCACAGCCCACTGGAAAGACTCCCACCGACTTCGGTGGATTTTGGCTCAGACCCATAGTACTTTTAACCCAAGGATCCCCAAATGTTTTACCAATACCAGTTAGTTAAATCACACAATGCCCGAATGAGCTAGGTATTATTATCCCCATTTTACATATGGGCAAAAGGAGGAACAGGGAGATTAAATGATGTGTTCAAACAACTCAGTGACTGTCAGGAATAAAGTCCATGGGTCCTTCCCAATGCCTGTTCCTCTTCTCTGACCACTAGCCCATGCCCCATCCCATATCGATCGCACCATAGCACATATAAGAAATCTTGAGAAAACCCACTAAGTGATTTTTAATGAAACCACCAAGAGAAGGAAAGAAAAAACAAATCTATAATAACACCATTTTACATCACCTTAGGCTCACAATATTGACCTTTTCCTACCTGACTGGTGCCAGGTATAATGAAATTTAATAAAATTAATATCAAACCAAGGGGATCATCCACCAAAAAAGCAATTGGTGGTGGGTTGGTGTATTCTTTTGCCTTCTCTCTGCTTTATTCACTCTTTTTGAGACCTTAAAATAGTATAAAGTAGTATTTATTTGTACAGTCCATGCCTACTTCCCTCCCCCACCCAATCTCTTACTGTTCTGGGCTGCAATGAAGCAGCCACAATATCTCAGGCTTGCCTCACACACACACACAATCCCATTTGGATTGAAATACTGGTATTTAGTCTGAGTTTCATCTTCAACATTCATACCTGGTCTATCAAGGTGTCATGTTGGATAGAACTCTCACAGATCGTGACCATCTTACAAAGACAGTGACTAAGGTCAAAACACACAATAACCTGTTTGGAAAACTGGCTGAAATGAGCACCAATGCTCAAATGTTACACACCTCAGCCTTGGCACTTTGTTACTCAGTGGCGCAGTACTGCACTCCAGTATGGGCTCGCTCATCTCACACAAGGATGATCAATGTACAACTTAATTCCACCAAGGTACACTTAAATCTACAGTTCTCTGCAATATTGCTCCACCCAGTGTTTGCAGAGAGAAAAGTGTAGCAAAGCTCATGACAAAATTGTGTGATATGCCACATCTACCGTTAACTAAAGACTTGTTTAATCCACCACAAGGTTGACTGCCCTCAGAGCACCCAGTCTGGATAAATTTACCAGGTGGTAAGGATTTACAGTAGAGGACCCCTGGTGAGCTTCATGGTCTGCAGAGAAAGTGACAAATAATGATCTTGTCTCAGACCACGCTCAACATCTACCTGAATTTGATATACCACAAAGGCAATGGAGCTTTCTTAACTGGTTTCATACTGGACATGGAATTTGTGCTGCAGCAGAATTTCAGTGGCATTTTTGAGACAGTCCACTATGTCAATGAGGGCAGTCACAAACCATGGCACACACTGTTGAGGACTGCAAAATGACAACTTCCTGGAGGTCTTCGTGCCTTGAACATTGCTGATAAAAATGCTATGATGTAGCTTAACCAGATTGCATACACCAAATAAAAAATTCCAGCAACTCCTGAATTCACAAGCTAACATTCACAAGTGTGAGGGGGATTGTTCACCAGAAAGCAAACTCTGGTTCTTCCCCAGAGACTAGCCTCTCACTTGCCCCACAAATTCTCTTTCCATCATAAAACCAGAACTAGTGAAAAACTAAAGGTATGTGGTGCTTTCCATAACATAGGGCATGATACGGTTCATTCCATGAAGCATTTAGAGCCAGGTTTGATGTCCTCCCGACTTTGAATGTTACCTCATACACTGAAGTCAGTGGGACCCCTCAAACTGTAAGGCACTACTCAGTGTGTGCAAGGCCTTAGAATCTAATATAGACAAGACAAATCAAAAGGCCTGAGAGGTCAGATAGGTGGTTATGGAGACCAGCAGAAGAAAGGGTCATGGGAAAGATGGAGTTTAGGGAGGAATTTGAAGTAGAAGAAGACCATTGTAATTGTAGGGAGCAGACTTAAAAATTATGTGAAGCTCAGAGAAAGAGGAATCATAGATTCCAAGGTCAGAAGGAATCATTGTGATCATATAGTCTGATCTCTTGTATAACATAAGCCACAGAACTTCCCCAGAATAATTCCTAAAGCATATTTTTTAGAAAAACATCCAATTTTGATTTACAAATTGTCAGTGATGGAGAATCCACTCCAACCTTTGGTAAATTATTCCAATGGTAATTACCCTCGCTCTTAAGCATTTACGCCTTATATCCAGTCTGAATTTTCTAGCTTCAGCTTCCAGCAATTGGATAGTGTTATACCTTTCTCTGCTAGACTGAAGAGCCCATTATCAAAAATTTGTTCCTCATGTACGTGTAATGAAGTTATCCCTTAACATCCTCTTTGGTAAGCTAAATAGACTGAGCTCCTTGAGTCTGTCATTTCATCATTCTAATCATTGAATCATTCTTGTGGTTCTTCTCTGAACCCTTTCCAATTTATCAACATCCTTCTTGAATTGCGGACACCAGAACTGGACACAGTATTCCACCTGTGGTTGTACCAGTGCCAAATACAGAAGTAAAATAGAATAATAGAATCATAGAAGATTAGGGTTAGAAGAGACCTCAGGAGGTCCTCTAGTCCAACCTCCTGCTCAAAGCAGGGCCAGCACCAACTAAATCATCCCAGCCCAGGCTTTGTCAAGCCAGACCTTAAAAACCTCTAAGGATGGAGATTCCACCACCTCCCTAGGTAACCCATTCCAGTGCTTCACCACTGTCCTAGTGAAATAGTGTTTCCTAATATCCAACCTAGACCTCCCCCACTGCAACTTGAGACTATTGCTCCTTTTTCTGTCATCTGCCACCACTGAGAACAGCCAAGCTCCATCCTCTTTGAACCCCCCTTCAGGTAGTTGAAGGCTGCTATCAAATCCCCCCCTCATGCTCTCAAACCCCCCTCACTTCTCATCCACTGTAATCCCCAGGTCTTTTTCTGCAGAACTGCTTCTTAGCCAAACGGTCCCCAGCCTGTAGCCGTGCATGGGATTCTTCCATCCTAAGTGCAGGACTCTGCACTTGTCCTTGTTGAACCTCATCAGATTTCTTTTGGCCCAATCCTCCAGTTTGTCTAGGTCACTCTGGACCCTATCCCTACCCTCCAGTGTATCTACCTTTCCCCCCATCTTAGTGTCATCCGCGAACTTGCTAAGGGTGCAATCTATCCCATTGTCCAGATAATTAATTAAGATGTTGAACAAAACTGGCCCCAGGACCGAGGTACTCTGCTTGATACTGGCTGCCAACTAGACATTGAGCCATTGATCTACCCAGCTTTCTATCCACCTTATAGTTCATTCATCCAGTTCATCCAATCCATACTTTTTTAACTTGCTGGCAAGAATACTGTGGGAGACCATATCAAAAGCTTTCCTAAAGTCTAGATATATCATGTCCACCACTTTTCCCATATCCACAGAGCCAGTTATCTCATCATAGAAGGCAATCAGATTTGTCAGGCCTGACATGCTCTTGGTGAATCCATGTTGACTGTTGCTGATCACCTGCCTCTCATCCAAGTGCTTCAAAATGGTTTCCTTGAGGACCTGCTCCATGATAAACTCTCTACTCCTACTCAAAATTACCCCATTTATACATCCAAGGACTGCATTCCTTTTTGGCTACAGCATTGCACTAGGAGCTCATATTCAACTGATTATACACCTCCACCTGCAAATATTTTTTAGTCAATGCTTCCCATGATAGAATTTCCCTATCCTGTAAGCATGGCTTATATTCTTTGTTCCTAGATGTATACATTTACATTTAGCCGTATTAAAATGCATATTACATTCCTGTGCACAGTTTCCCAAGAGATCCAGATAACGCTGTATCAGTGACCTGTTCTCTTAATTATTTACCACTCCCCCAATTTTTGTGTCTGCAAACTTTATCAATGATAAATTTATGTTTTCTTCCAGGTCAATGATGAAATGTTAAATAGCTTATGACCAAGAATTAATCCTTGTGGGATCTCACTAGAAAGACACTCACTCAATGATGATTCTCAGTTTACAGTTATATTTTGAGACCTATCTGTTAGCCAGCATTTAATCCATTTAAGGAGACAAGGAACCTTGAAGGAGAGAGGGTTAGGATAGACACAGAAGGTGAGAAGGGGAGGTGAGACCCTTGGAGAGGATATCTGATTCCAGAGCTCCATTGCCAGCAATATGCTGGCCACACTCAGCTTTGTATCTTCTTCTCCACAGATATGATCAGTTCTGTCACAAAGATGTCAAAGGCCTGCAGGAGATCAGTGCATGCATAAAGAGCTGCTATGTCAGACTGAATGTAGGCAAGAATGAAATGATGCTGGTGGGAAATGAGAAGTCCTTACTGAAAGCAGTGAAAAGACTGGCTCCATCAGTCAAAAGCATCTGCCTTCTATTCACCAAGGGCAAGAAGTCTTTGGGTCTTACCAAAAATATCACTACTCCAGGTGGCAAGAAATGTGCCCTTCCACCTCTCTGGATAGTCCTGGAGGAATTCTGCACACCAAAAATTAAAAATTCTATGCCCAAAAAATAAAAATTCTGCATTTTAAAATTCTGCAAAATTCTGCAAATTTAATTTGTCAGAGTAACACAATATAATCACACCAGTTTCAATTATGTTGGTTATTTATTTAAGCTACAATACAATGGATGGGGAATGGGAGTGGGGAGCATTGAAGGAAATCCCCAAATCCCCTTTGTCTAATAGAAAAATAGCTAGGTTTGACTCTTTATTTCTAGTCATTAGTGAACAAATATATGCAGCCATATGCTTAGTATTACATCATAGGCAACTGAAGAGCAAGTGAGGGCTGGGGAATCAAACTCAAATTTATATTGGCTACTGATCATCTCAGAAAGGTGAGTAGTAAACAGTTCATGGAGTGCATTTTGACAGGAAAATTTTTCAATCCAAAAATTTAGACCAGTTCTAAGCACTAAAGCAGCATAAACAGTTCTAAAGCCACATTGTCCTTTACAATAAGGCTCCTTTACACCACTCTGGCAAGGTAAAGGAGCCTTAAAACTTTTATACCTGTTTTATGCTCCTGGGGAAATTTACTAAAAATGGAAACAATTCACTAACAACAATGGGAACAACTAAACACCCAGCCTGCCATACCCTCGCGCTGATTCACATCTCCACCAGCTGCTCCAGACTGCCGGGGAGGAGCAAGTGACTGCTCTTGCAGCTTCCCTTGGCTTCTCCTCAGAAGTTATTTTTCTGCAGGGAAGCAAAGAAATCTGTGGACGACATTAATTCTGTGCCCGCACAGTGGTGCAGAATTCACCCAGGAGTAGAGGACGATCTACCCACAATGATCAATGCATTGTTCACCTCCAGAATACACTGTAGCTGGGGCTGCAGGTGGAGGCCAACTTACAATGCATCCAGCAGCCTGTTTTAGCAAGAATAAAATGCTAAAAACACGTCATATTGGTCTTCTGCTCCCGTTATTAGCGCCAATAATTTTCAGTGCCATGTCCAGGCTGTGATCTTTAAGGCCCTCAGCATGTTGGGGAAAAGCTACAGAAGTCTCTGTTACTGTGTTTATGACCCACTGAGACAGTAGTGTTCCTCTGGGACAACACAGCTAAAAATGCTCAGGGCATAGTCCTCAAGAGCTGGATAAAATATTTTTAGGTTAGTGTTCTATTGAATGAGCTACCAGAGGAAATTAGATTGAGCTCTACCATTAGCGTTTGTAGAGTATGGTACAAGATTTACCTTTTTGCAAAAACCTTGCAATAAGTGAAGGTGAAAACAATAACAACATTAATAATAACAACAATGTAACAGAACAAACGTAATGTGCTGTATGAGAGGAGATCATGCTAGGGTTTGAAGACAAAGATGAGGAGCTTGATACAGTAACAATAGGAAGCAAGTGAACAGATTTGAGGAGGGGTGTTGATATGATCAGAGCAGCAAGAAGAGAAAATTACTTTAGCAGATGGGTTTTGGACAGACTAGAACAGAGGTCTCAAACATGGGTCCATGGGCTGCATGCGGCCCATGGAGTTATTTCCTGCGGCCTGCCATAGGCGCTGACTCCTCCCCCTGCCCCCATCTCTTCACCCCCCTGAGTGCACCATGTCCCTGCTCCTCTGCCTTAAGACACTAGGACTTTCCATGAGGGAGGGGGGAGAAGCGGGCATGCGGCATGCTCAGGGGAGGAGGTGGGGAAGAGGCGGGGCCAGGGAGGGAATTTGGGGAAGGGGTTGGAATAGGGACAGGGATAGGGCGGTGTTGGGATGGGGACCTTGGGGAAGGGGTTGGAATGGGGGCGGGGAAGGGGTGGAAAGGGGCGGGGCACATACTGAAGTGTTGCTAGATACCTCTTGTGGCTATGGTAACACCCCTCTTTTCATTAAGTGCCAGCAATGTGCTTGGTAAGACCTCTCTATCTAGCAGAGATACACGGGAGCCAGGATGCACAAGAAGACCCAGAGGGGGGATTAACTTGGAGCAGTCTGGGAGAGGGGGTTGTTTATTTAGGCATCTGTGGTGTGATTTGGATCATACCTGTCATTCCCCTTGGCTTCAGGGCTTTGTTGCAATGCACATGCTATCAGAGCCTGTTCTGAAAAGTGCTAAGCACCCTGAGATCCCACTGGTCTCAATGGGAGGAGAAGGCACCTCAGCTCTGCACAAAGGAAGTTCTAACAGAGAGATGACCCAAGGCGAGGGGATTCAAAACCTGCGTCCCAGCCCCTGGCTGTTCTGGGCTGTGACCTGAGGCTGAAAAGTGCTGCTAGCTGCCTTCTGTGAGGTTCAGCGCATTCTCATGGCCAATGGCTCTTAGCCCATCAGTCCCCATCAGACCCCATGACAGCTCACTCTGCTTCCACAAGGTAATGGCAATGCTTGGAAGTACATATATATGTGAACAGTTTTTCTCTTCCATGAAGATTAACAAATCTGTGTTAAGGTCAAGGCTCACTGACGAACATTTGCAAGCAACACTGAGATTGGTTTCGTCTCAGGATATCAAACCTAATATTGATGCTCTGGTTGATGCAAAATGCTGCCAGCTAAGTGGCCAAAAATGAAATGACTGTCAAAATTAGCACTGACTTTTCACATTACAGTTTTTAAGAAGTTAACACATTGACTTTTAATAGCATACTATATTACTCTTCATTTTTGACTATACTTTTGTATTGTTGTATGAAAAGGTTTCAGTTATGCGGCCCTCGGGCCAATGTACTAGTCCTCCTGTGGCCCTCGTGGTGATCTGAGTTTGAGATCCCTGGACTAGAAGAAAGACAGAAAGGGGCAAGTACCCAAGGTGATAGATGATCAAGGCATGAACAAAGCTGCTGGCAGTGGGAATAATAAAATAATAATAATAATAATAATAATATTGAGCACAGGACTTACATACTATGTTACATTTTCACAGAGTGGCACAAATGTAAAACAATTCCCAAAATACTCATGGTATAGCTATAGGCCAATATTGTCATCCTTATTTTATAGATGGGATACTGAGAAACAAATGGATTTTAATCGTGGATGAAGATGTGATGAGATTTAGTAAGAGTTTGGATCAGGGTGGATAGACGGTGAAAGAAGCCAAAGTTGATTTTTGGAGAGAAGGAGGATGGCAGAGCTGTCAGTGGCAAGATAAGGAAGAGACGAGAAATTAAGAGGAAAGAGAAGTTCAGCTTTGGTGAGACTGAGTTTGAGGTGATGGCAAGACTAATAGGAGATGTATGAGAGACAATCAGTAATGCAAGACTGAATGGAAGGTTGTAGGGCATAGCCAGAGATGTAGCTTTAGGACACATCTGTGATGTTGCACTCCATATTTTTATAAAAATATGTTTATAAGTGTGAATATAATGTAACTGGAATATGCTTTATGCAAAAGCTCTCTTGTAAGGTATCATTACAAATCTTATAATCTCCTGAATGTGGTCATCCTATTTGTATGAATGTATCATTCTTGTATCTGAAACTAGGAATATGAAATATAACTCTGAGGTCCTATTGTAATTATACAAAGTGTGGGCCATTAATGGTGGCTTAGAATCTTGATGGCTCCCATTACCTAGGACAATTGGTTGTAGATGGCTCTGTTTATTTGTAAGCCTTCCTGTATACATGTGTGCCAGTGAGTGGGTAATGAAGTCTCACAGGACATGTGAACATATCACATCATACTGGAATCCATCTTTACCTGGTGCTTTCCCATTTAGAAGCAGGGGGAGAACCCAGAGAGAGACAAAGGATTCCCATCTTGTGCCAAAGCTATAAAAGGGGATGGAACAGAATAAAGGGGTCCCAGTAATGTGGAATCCCCTGCTTTTCACCTAAGATGCCTGCTGGAACTAACAAGAACTGTACTGGGGAAAGGATTGGCCCCAGACTAGGAAGGAGTCTAGTCTGTGAAAGAAGCTTATTGGAACATCTCTGAGGGTGAGATTTACCTGTATTCAGTTTCTTAATGTATTAGGCTTAGACTTTTATGCTTTTGCTTTATTTTACTTGGTGACTTACTTTGTTTTGTCTGTTATTACTTGAAACCACTTAATTCCTACTTTTTATTCTTAATAAAATAACTTTTGTTTATTATTGAACCCAGAGTAAGTGATTAATACCTGGGGGAGCAAATAGCTGTGCATATCTCTCTATCAGTGTTATAGAGGGTGGAAAATTTATGAGTTTACCCTTTATATGCTTTATACAGAGTAAAACAGATTTATTTGGATCTCATTGGAAGCTGGGTGTCTGGGTGCTGGAGACAGGAGTACCTGCTGTGTGGTTTTCAGTTAAAGCCTGCAGTTTGGGGATGTGGTTCACACCCTGGGTCTGTGTTGCAACAGGCTTGAGTGTCTGGCTTGACAAGACAGGGTTCTGGAGTCCCAAGCCATCAGGGAAAACGGGCTCAGAGACGGTTTCAGCACGTCAAGTGACAGTCCCAAGGGGATCTGTGACCAAACCCATCACACCATCAATATAGAGGTGCTAGCTGCAACTATGGATCAAAGAGATGTTATCAAATTAGACTCCATAGTGGAAGGCCTAAGAGACAGGGTAGATGGGAGGACCAAGAGTGACCAGATGAGACACGGAGCATTTAGCATGGTAGAGTAGGAGAACAGTTGTGAAAGGGAAAGTGATGCTAAAGGCAGCATACAGATTGAGAATGAGAGTAGGGAAGTGCCCAGATAAGAAGATGCCAATAACACAGGGACAATATGTATAGCTTACTCCTTAGTTAACTCCTCTCACAAACATTTCTTAAAAAGTCCTTTATTTAGATATCTTTGAAGATGCTCTGTAAAGATGTATCTTAGCAAATCTACATCTACAGGGGAAGACAGCTCCATCTTGATTATCTTTTTCATCTTATGATGTAATGCTTATATTTCCCACTACTGACAGACACAGGAAACCATTATTTTCCTGTCAAGACATATACCTATTTCAGGAAGTGACTGAAGGCACTGAAGTTAGACTAACGGGAGAAAAATTTCCAGAGCTAGGGATCTTGTTGTAAGAAGGCCCTTCCCTTCTTTCTTAGTGTTACCTTCATTGCTTCTTGGCATATCTGCTATAGTGAAAGCCAAGTGGTTTGTTGCAAAAGCATCAGGTGGAAATGGAGGGGTCCAAAAAGTCCTTTTAACTAACAGTGTTACTTAACAAAACATTGAGTGGAATTAATTGTAGTTCTTCCAGCAATCCTCCCTCTTTGGGGAGATTATTTTGACATCTTCTACTTAACAAGTTCTACATACATTTCAAGTCTTAGAATTTGCCCATTGTGCTGTCTGAAAGGCCATTGGACATGATGAATCGTAAAAACAGCAAAATCAAGGAATTTCTTCTTTGCACATATGTTTTCAACTTTAGTATTTAATTATGGGAGAAGGTGATTTCAAATCAGAATGTGGCACAGGAGGCACATACATCAGATTACTTTTCAGAGGAGTTAATCTTCCTATCCATTATCTGGAATAGTTCAAAAAGCTCAAAAAATGGAACGGTTCTTGCAGAAAGGAAATCATGTTCAGGTAATTACAAATAACAGACACATCTGGTTATCTTAATTGTTTGGGAATGTCTCAATTAGCTCAGAAGGACTCAGAGACAGTAAAACTTTCTCACAGCAGATTGGATTCACTGATGAGAAGAAATACAGTAGATCTAACACTCTGGAGCGTATTTAGAGGCACAGAAAGCTTTCTGTACCATTATCAATAGGCTTTATTTGCATCTAAAGAATCACAGACTCAAAAGTTAGAAATGAAAAATAGGTCACCCTGCCCACCTTTCTGCCGACACAGTAATGTTCCTTACAGGGCATGTTCTAGTGTTCCCATGGATATAAATGTTCTTTGTATTATTGGCTGTCGACCAAGAAAATGATAGTACAGAGTTGATTTTGCAGTGATTTGGCCTAAAAAAGGTGAAATGAACATTCTCCATCCTTTTTCTGAAATTCATTGGTATCAGTTATTCAATTCACAGTTGCCTGTGAATGGTGTTTGAAGTGTTTCTTGCCTGAGGAGCTCAGAAGTATCTGCAAATCAGAATTTTCCTTACAGGGGTGTATATAGGATGGTAGATACTCTGCTGACTGGAAGTCAAACCCCTGGAAGTAGCCTCACACTGGGCTTTGATCATACAGCTGATGTAACCTTCATGCATAAGATAACCATGATCTTATCATAGAATCATAGGATTAGAAGGGACCTCAAGAGCTCATCTAGTCCTGTCCCCTGCACTCAAGGCAGGGCTACGTATTATCTAGACCAGTGGTTCTCAAACTAGGGCTGCCACTTGTTCAGGGAAAGCCCCTGGCGGGCAGGGCCAGTTTGTTTACCTGCCGCATCCGCAGGTTCGGCCGATCGCGGCTCCCACCGGCCGCGGTTCGCTGCTCCAGGCCAATGGGTGCTGCAGGAAGGGTGGCCAGCACGTCCCTGGGCCCATGCCCGCCAGGGGCTTTCCCTGAACAAGCGGTGGCCCTAGTTTGAGAATCACTGATCTAGACCATCCCTGACAGGTGTCCAATGATGGAGATTTCACAATCTCTCAATTTATTCCAGTGCTTAACCACCCTGACAGTTAGGAAGTTTTTCCTAATGTCCAACCTAAACTGCCCTTACTGCAATTTAAGCAGTACTTCTTGTACTATCCTCAGACATTAAGGAGAATATTTTTTCTCCCTCCTCCTTGTAACAACGTTTTATGTACTTGAAAACTGTAATCATGTCCCCTGTCAGTCTTCTCTTCTCCAGAGTAAACAAACCTGTCTTCCATGACTTTTCAAAGATAGTCGCTAATGGCTCAGACACCTCCTTAGTCAGCTCCTTGAGTATTCTAGGATGTATTTCATCAGACCCTAGTGACTTGAAGACATCTAACTTGTCTAAGTAATGTTGAACTTGTTCTTTCCCTATTTTAGCCTCCGATCTTACCTCATTTTCACTGGCATTTACTATAGTAGACATACAATCGCTACTAATCATTTTGGTGAAAACTGAAACAAAAAAGTCATTTAACATTTCTGCCATTTCTACTTTTTCTGTTATTTTTTTTTTCACCCCTCATTGAGTAACAGGTCTATCCTGTCCTTGGTCTTCCTCTTGCTTCTAATGTATTTATAGAATGTTTTCTTGTTACCCTTTATGTCTCTAGCTAGTTTAATCTCATTTTATGCCTTGGCTTTTCTGATTTTGTCCCTACATACTTGTGCTATTTGTTTATATTCATCCTTTGTAATTTGACCTAGTTTCCACTTTTTGTAGGATTCTTTTTTGAGTTTCAGATCATTGAAGATCTCCTGGTTAAGCCAAGGTGGCCTTCCTGCCTCTAAGGGTATGTCTACTGCAGCTGGGAGCAAGCCTCCCAGCCTGGAGAGAAGGGGACTTGCACTAGCTCAGCTCAAGCTATCATGCTAAAAATAGCCATGTAGATGTTGCAGCTTGGGTGGCAGCTCAGGCTCTCAAGGCCACCCGACCCCTTGGCTCTGAGTTCAGGTGATTAGCCTGAGTCTCCACCAGAGTCATATTGTCCACACTGCTATTTTTAGCATGCGAGCTTGAGCCAAGCTAGTGTGAGTCTTTCTATGTGGGCTAGGCTGCATGCCACCAGCTGCAGCATAATCATACCTTAGGACATCATAAGCCGCAACCTGTCCCTATCCCATTGCACACTGCCCAGCCCATCGTTCACTCTCACTCTTCAGCAATCACATATGTATCCAATGTTCTCCCTGGGGAATAGCGCTCAGCATCTCTGTATCTCACTAGAACCCCAAAACATGTGTTTGTGAGGGCGAAGGGGAGGAGAGGTCCGTGTCCTAGGTGGGAGATTTTGTTATGAAAATCTTGTTATGAAAGTTTCTTGACTGATTCCTCCAGTTCTTTCACAAATGCTGTCAAAACCTGAGTGAAAACTTCTATGGTAAAGGCCAAAGAAACAATCAGCTCCCAGATAACTCTTATTCACAGCCTAACTAGCACCTTTGTGTAGGAGACATGATTTGGGTTAAATCCTGTAAATGTAGAGAATATACCCCCATGGCTAATCAAACCGACAAAGGAGGGGTGTCTCTATTGCTCCACACAATTCCTGATCAATATTATTTATCTGGATGAATGTGTAAAATAGCCATGTCCTGTCCACATAATGCCCATTCCCATCCCCTGCACCCCGTGGTTATCAGCAGGAGGGAACTTGGCGTTTGCTAGTAATTATCTGCTGCTGAAAAGAAGTGCTATTTCTCTGATTTTTGTAATGCAGATCAATGCACATGTCACTGCTGAAAAGCTATGTCATTTAGGATGGAGCATTAACTGCTAGGGATGGATTTTGAAACCCCTTACTTGTGGGCTGAACATTTTCTGAAGGAACAGAGCCTTTTGAATTCCCTTTATCACACTGCCCCTTTAAGACTGCCTGGGCTGAGGAGAGGGAGTTTGAGAAAGTGACAGTTTGTTATCTATACATCTGATGAAGTGGGTTCTAGCCCACGAAAGCTTATGCCCAAATAAATTTGTTAGTCTCTAAGGTGCCACAAGGACTCCTTGTTTTGTTAGTTTATCTCTTTCCCAAGCAAACTGTTGCCATGATTTAAGTGGTAACCTGAGAAAGAAAGGGACAGGAAATGGCAGATTAGCAACAGTGACAGACATCAGAAATGTTATAAGTAACATGGTTAACGGGAAGACAGTAACAGTATCTTAAGAGGGAAGGTAAAAGAGAGGGGCTTGGAGGACAGAGGGCAAATCCTGGAGAAGAGAGAGAAGGGAGGACTTGTGATGAGAAAGATAGTAAAGAGATGGCATGAAAGAACAAAAAGAGCCAGAGGAGGATGCCCAAAATAAAGACATCCAAAGCTGAAAGATCTGTGTAGCTATGGAGGGTGGGGTATAAGACTGGGAATCTTTTCTTTTGCTTTTTTTCTCTCTCTCCCAAAGATGTTTGTATGTATGCTCTGTGCTAACTTGTTTTGTTGGCAATTTTAAGAGAGAAATTTCTCTAAAAATCAGTTTCATGATAAAAATCCTTAACATACATACTCATGTATATATAATACATCATGTGATTAGATAGATAGATAGATAGATAGATAGATAGATAGATAGATAGATAGATAGATAATCACATTTTGTGTACACACAGAATCATGTGTGTGCCATTTGAACAGCATTTACCAACTTTCCAAATGAAGGAACTGCACTGTACAAGTATCCATGTCTGATTTCAGTGTGCAGTGAACAAGAGCCTCTTCTATTGAGCTCAATAAGTGGATCATCAAAAACTACGTTAAAAGAACATTAAGATTGCGAAGTCAAACACTCAGAAATTAGAAAATGCAACAAACTTAATTCAGAACCCTTATATATAAGCACTAAGATGCACTCTTTAAGTACATGATCACAGACTATTTTTGCTACAGGGTCCCTCCCTCATTCAGTGTTCAGGATGCATGGAGCCCACTGAATGAACAGCTATTCAATATTTCTTTCTAGCCTCATCATTCAATGTGTATCCCCATGTATTATTCACTGGTCATCTCAAACCATGTTCTGAATAGAGAATTATTAATTTCCTCATGGGCTTTTCTGTGGTGCTGTCATCGTAATATCTTAGTTCTTTACAAACATTAATTAATTGATCTTCACAACACCCCAAGTGATGTGCAGAGTTACTATTATTATCCTCATGTTACACATAGGAAACGGAGGGACAGAGATTAAAGTTCAAATTGACAAAATTATCACCAACTTTTGGGCTGACAATTAAAAGTTGTGATCATTAACAAATGTGATCCACACTATTATGTATTCTATATATGCCACAGATACTATAGCAGGGCTAGCCAACCTATGGCATGTATGCCAAAGGTGGCACGCAAGCTGATTTTCAGTGGCACTCACACTGCCCGGGTCCTGGCCACCGGTCTGGGGGGGGGGGGGGGGGTCTGCATTTTAAATTAATTTTAAATGAAGCTTCTTAAACATTTTAAAAACCTTATTTACTTTACATAAAACAACAGTTTAATTATATACTAAAGACCTTCTAAAAACGTTAAAATGTATTACTGGCATGCAAAACCTTAAATTAGAATGAATAAATGAAGACTCGGCACACCACTTCTGAAAGGTTGCTGACCCTGTACTATAGAAACTTACAACATTTTTAAACTGTGATTTTTAGAACATATGTTTGCTATAGAGAATTATTCTATGAATGTTTTGTGCAAACAAATTTCAGCCTTTGGATTGCTCAGAAACTGTTCACTGTGAATATTCATTTGAGTACTTGATAGTTACAACTTGATATGTAAGGTGTGTGACTGGTTATCTAAGTCACATGGCATCATTTCAGTTTCCTGATTAAATCACCTTAACTTTATAAACCTTGTCTGCTTCCACATGACATTTTTTTGTTTAGACATGACATGAATTTTTCACACAACTGTTCACCTATGTCTAATATATAGTGCTCACAGCATTCATTTTTGTAATTGTCATTTCTTTCATTATGCTGGCTGGAAGAATGTGTTGATTTGACAGGTTTGTTTTTAAAAAGCACTTATAAATAAATCGTAAAATTGTTGAAAAGCTAATTCCGTGTACAATACCAATGAGCATTACTGGAAAACCACATTGCTGCATCACATGGCGTAAAAACATATTTTAAATAGAGTGAAAGCATGAGGAAAAAACAAAGTCCTCATAGTGTAAAAATCTGGTCAGTGTTTGCAGTCAAAATTTATAGAAGAGGAAGAAAGTTTTTGGTAGAAATAAGTGGAATAAAAGTACCTCTTACAATAGGTTGAGAAATTCCTATAGGCTGAGAATTAGAATTGTTGCAATTTTTATTTCAGGACAAGTTCCATGTCACTTTTAACATTAATAGACAGGTTCAGGATATGTGTGACCCCTTCTCAAAGACATGGACTTCCAAGTTCTCTCAGCAAGCCTCTAGCTGATCATTTGGCCTGCTCTATCCACAAACTGAACATTTAAAAGTTTTGAAGCCTCCTTGCCTTACTTTATTTTTTCCTTCCACATCTTAAGCCAGTTACCCAGAGGCAAAATAAATCCATCCCTCAAAAAGTCTAACTTATTCGTGCTATGTTCTAATCCATTATCTAGGCCCACTAATGTGTACTACATCAGCAGAGGAGCAATGCTCTGATGATGTAGTACAGCTCGTATACATGTACATCATCAGAGTTATATCCTTCTGATCTGCCTGTGGGTTTAATAAGCATTCCAGATGGCTTGCTATGCCTGAAGCAAGAATGGATAATCACACAGCTCTACCCTCAAAACAATAATAAAATAAGGACATAGTAGCATAGGGGCTCATGCCTGCCAAAAACATTCAATAGACTGTATAATACAATAGTCCAGTGTGATTGGTGAGGCACATTTATACCCTAGCTATTTACAGGTGAAAGGGACTCGGTTTTAAATAAAACACAGGTTACAAATACAGAGTGTTATTGTTATTATATATTACACTGAAATGGAATTTTCTCAGCCACAGAAGGGATGCTGTTCAGTTACTGACTGTTCAGCTGCTAGCTGGCCCATAATGGTGTGGTTATTTCTCATGTATGCAAATCCCAACATTCTGATTGGCAGAAGGAGAAGGGTCTGATTTGAATAATGACTCAGTCTTGTTTCTGAACTGTCATGCAGTATCCACATATCTAATCTAGTATCTATCATATTGCTAGGGTATCCATTGGCATAGTTCCTAGCCCTCAAGTATAGTAATATTAAGTGTCACACAAGATTTCCCCACACTAGCAAAATTATTTGTTGGTGACACCCATTGTCAGCAATGGATAATTTTGCTACACAAGGGTCATAGAACTGTCCATAGTGGACATTACTATTCTTTTCCACTGCCCAGTATGGCAGCCTTGCTTACTGGTATTAGTGTGTTGTTGCAATCCTCTCTCATCCAGTTGTTGCAGGAATGGTTTTTGCAAATATAAGACTACTGCATCATGCTCTGAAATCTCTATGCTCTGACTAAGCCAGAGCCTGGTGATTTGCATAACAACTGTATGACTATTTGCATTATTATAACTTGAGACCAGACCTTGTCTGCTTCCACTTGAAAATGATTTTGTTTAGACATGCAACATATTTTCAATGGTTAAACAAATATCAGTTATAGTTAAAATGGGCTGTGAAGATAGTCCCTGTTTTCCATGGAATAACTGTACCCCAGGCAAAAATATTTGTGTCTGAATGTGGCATAGAGGAGTCATTGAGAATCCCAGTCAGATCTGTTGGTAGTGGACAGGAAGGAAAGGGACTACCAGGAGGAGGGGACCAACATTGGTGGCATGTGAAGCAACATTCAGGGGTGTTGCTGACTGGAAATAAGAGGCCTTATTAAAATTGTTGCTGGATCTGTGCCTCTTAGCATTGCCTCTGAGCTCATTGCAGACACTGCACTTGGGGTTCACTCCAGCTTTATGAGATGTGTGGTGTCTACGGTTTATTTTGGAGATCATTCTTTTTTGCAAAGGGAAGGTATGAAAGGAGGCAGGCACTATGGGGTGCAGGGGAGGAGTGGGAGGGAGACAGGATGGGAAATGAAGAATGGAGGGAGAACCAAGAGGAAGGAGAGAAGGAGCTGGCAGAATTTTTACTCATTGTGGAAGTGGGGACAATGTGTTCCGACCTAGACAGAATGGGAATTGAGTGGCATATGAGAGAGGGAGGATGGAGGGCAAGATGATGAGAGGAGGAGTGTATAGACTAGTACCATGGGGTCTGATCTCTCCACAAGCTGACATTTACTCACACTTATAAAGTGAGAGAACATTCTCTCTTGTATATACAGTCCTGGAGAAGGTTCCATAGGAAAGGAATATAATTTTCACAGGAACTCGATGTTATTCAGTGGATTTCATGCTACGCGGCAGGAAAAATCCTGCAGAAGAGGTGGGATTGTAAAACTCCAGGATTGTAATCTGCGCTCCATTGAACTCAATGGGAGTTTTGACACTGACTTCGGTAAGGACAGGTTTTCACTCCGGGACTCTGGAGGAAGATATATACAAAGGAGAGTGGCTAACTGGCTTCAGCCATTTACTGTACTTTTTCCCCACCCAAACAAGTGGGCTACACTTATTAAATGAAATGACTACAGCATGTTTCCATAATATGTGATGCTGAAGCTGCTATGACAGCTAAGAAGCTGCTAGGCATGATGTGTCAAGAAAATGTACCAGACGAAAAGTACATGGAGCTACAGTCAAAAATACAGAAAGAATTCCAAACCACATATCTTCTTAATATGATATTTAAATAGGTTTTAAATTGTGCCTATACACCCAGGCAGACCTTTAAGGGTTAACTGCACACAACGTAATGAATTCAATAATGATGAGTTAAAAAAGGTCTCATTAGCAAGTAACCACTTTATTATGAAAGGAAATGGTAATGAATTTAATAGCTCAAAATCATTAACAATATTTAGTTTGCTGGTACTTGTTCTCTATTATCCTCATTAATATGAACATTTAATATGTTTTAAAATGGATTTGTAATACTTTCTGTGCCATGAGGTTACATTGACAGAAAGAGTGTAATTATTTCACTAATTGTTATCACTGTCTGTTTGTGCTCCAAATAGCAGCATATTTAGGTGTAAAAAAAAAAGTAATTAAGAGAGGGAAGTTTAAAACCTAATTAAACCAAAACTCTTAAATTATAGGCTAACCCACCGTAGGAAAAAAACTGGGGAGTGGAAGTTCTGGGAAAAGATTTTCTCTACCGGTATTTAGGGAAAACTAAAAGAAAATAGAAGCAGAGAGGGTTTGTTTGTTCGTCTGTTTGTTTGTTTTATAAATAGAAAAGTATCTAGGTAAACATATCCCAAGGTACAGGACACACGTCAGAACAGTGGGTCTCTTGAACAGGACAGCCTGAAATTAAAAGTGATTTCTGAGACTGCCTTATCAGAAGCGGGGACAAAGCTTTCTAACAAGTCACACAGGAGGTAGCTTCATGTCACAAGGCACCTCCACTCCCTCTTCACTCACATTGGTAGTTCCCTCATCATCTGGAGGTTCCTAGGAGATTCCTAGGCCATCACCTTCCCTTTGCAAATCCCAAAGTGCATCGTCCCAATTTGTAATGAGTCTATCTTTCCCACCAGGTCCTCTGTTCCAATGAGGCCCCCCCAAAGAGACTCCCTAATCCTTTCTGCTCTCTCCCCACACCAGCCCCTCTCTCCGTAAGAGACAATCTTTTCCTGCCCAGATTCTCTCCTGATCCCTGTCCACTCCGTTTGTAGTGTAGACATACACCCTAAGAGCGACCACACTGTGAAACAACACTAGAGCTACACAGAGTGATTGGATTAGCAGTTGACGAATTGTTGTAACTCGAGTTGCTGCATCCACACTGCATTACTAGCTCCAGCATCAGCAATGCTTCAGCTTCAATGACCACTCCCCACGGGCCATTTAGCTGGAGTTTAAAGCACCAATTAACTTAAGCTAGAGATTTTGTTGTGAATGGACAGGGGTCAGTTTAGGGACAGATCTTGGGGGCTTGAGCTAACACTGCAGTGAAGCCAAGGCCTAGGAGATTTCACAGTCCCTCCTGTCTCCCTTAAGACCATCTCTCTTCTGAAGAGACTCCCTGATCCTCCCACACATTCTCTCTAAAAGGCTACTTAATCCTGCTCCATTCTTTTCCCTTCCCTCCCTCCATCCCTCCCTCACCTCCCATTGCCATCTCTCCCCTGAAGAGACTTCCCCCAGGCCATGCCCTTTCTCCCCTTCTCTGGCGGCCATTCCTTCCACACAGAAACCTCTTCACTTCTCTCAGTCCTTGCAGCTGTCAAACTTCCAGGCTGGTTTTTAAATCTGACAGACTCCCAAACTGGCTTTCTATGCTTCTGCTGCAAGGCATGAACCTTTTTTCCACCTGAAGACTGCTAATATCATGCTGAACTGAACTGAAGCAAACTTTCAACGGATACCACCATTTGATGTGACTGATATGGAGACTTTTGTTCTGTTTTCTATTTCTACATTTAGGTGTTAATAATATTGCAGCTACTTCTCTTCTATTTATTTCTTATACTATAGAGAAGGATGAACACCTATTCAGAAATCTGTCCGTAAGTTAGTTATGCACTCTGCACTCTGCACTCACTGGGGTGTGTACGATACTTGGAGCCAGTTGACCTGTGCTTAGTGCAGGATGTGACTGTGAAGGGCAAAAATGTATTTTCACCACCTTGCTGTTTCCTGATTCTGGTTCCCTCGGGTAATTTAGAGCGGCCTCGGGGCTGTTCCATGCTGCGCTCAGATGTTCACAACCCCCTGAATCTGTTCTGATGGCTGCAGAGAGCAGGAGCTCAGCTATGCCCTACCTCGTTTGCCTCTACTCTGGTGGGCTGTGAGTGGAGGTAGCATAGTCAGCATGCTATAGTGATACTACAGTGATTATCATGGTATGAGCCCCTAGACAAAATAGAAGAGAACCGTCTTACACTCAAGGACTCTTCAGCTGCAGGTTTCACCCACAGAGAGAATCTTGTGGGATAGGGGTCCTGGTCTGTATACTTTTCATTTTGGGCACTAGTGTTCCCAAATTTGAATGCTAGGAGAGTGTGCCAAAAATTCTTGTACCTTTAAAGTTGAGAGGGAAGAAAGTCATCTTATTCATACACATGGTCTGTCCCAGGCTCAGCCATGGATGTTGTATAAGGTCTTGGGCAAGTTACTTCCTTCTGTGGCTCAGTTTCTCCATAGCTATCTCACAGGCGTGTTGTGAGGCTACATTTGTTAATGTTTGTAAAATGCTTTGCCATCCTTCCTACTAAATTTCTACCCTCCTATGGGTTTTACCTTGCACTGATGTGGCCCCTTTGCTCACAGAACTGAAGAAGGCACTCCTGGTTCTGTTCTATGGCTATGTCTGTCCCAGCTCCAGCAAATGGTTATAAAACTCGTATTAGCTGAAGTAAATCCTGACACATTTTTCTTTTTGTTATATTGAATGTCGGTTTCTTCTAAATCCATGTGAAATTATTGCATGGAGCACAGCTTTTTTCTTGGTCCATTTCTTCTCAATCATCTCAATTTTAAGTAGCAGATTATTACCCATTGGGCTCCACATAGATACTCTCCCACAAAAAGAAACCACAGCTTGCTTGAGACCTTGTTTGATACCAGACATGTTTGGAACCATGTACTTTGTTTACCGAATTAGCTTTTCATTGAAAACAGCTGTTCCATTGACTTATCTGACATGTAGTGTTCATTGGATCTTCCAATTGGTAAAGGCAACTGGAATAATTTTTCAGACCCCAGTCTTGTCGTGGGCTCCATGTAGGCTGAATATACATAGAGGCCCATTTAGGGTGACCAGATGCCACAGATTAAATATCGGGACGCGGGGGGGGGGGCAGAGAAGAAAAAAGCCGGCGGCGGAGAGGGAAAAAAAAAACAAAAACGGCCGGAGCACCCCCCAGCCGAGCCGCGCTCCGGGCCCTTCCTGCAGCTCCCTGCCCAGCCGTTCCCGGGCTCCGTCGCCCCGGCCCCGCAGCAGGGGCTGCTCCGCTCCACCCCGCCAGGGCTGGGACACTCGCCCCCGCAGCCCCGGACAGCCCCTCTCCAGCCGCGGGGAGCTCGGGGACCTGGGCAGGGGGCGAACCAGGTAGCCGGGCCCGGCCCCTCCCGGCAGGAGCGTGTCCGCCTCCGACCCACCGCACTGCCCCGCGGGCTGCAGGGCTGGAGCAGCCTCCGCACTGCACTCCCGGCCCCGGGCCCTGAAGGCGGCGGTGAAGCCAAGCGGCTTGCCCTGGTGACCCTAAGTGAGCCTAGGGGGCGAGAGTCCCTCCAGGACGTCAAAATTGCTTGTTTGTCCAGTGTCCCGACCGCACATCGGTCGGGACGCGGGACAAACAAGCCAATATCGGGACAGTCCCGATAAAATCGGGACATCTGGTCACCCTAGGCCCATTAGCTTCAGTGGTACTCCACAAGGTCTACCTGTATGAATCTCTTTGCAATACTGGTGCCTTATAAATCATGGCAATTGTCTTAATGGGATCAGGTAACTGTGGCCACTGATATCTTCCATCTGAAAAATCAGTCTTTTGGCCTTTCCTTTTACTTTCCTTTGCTTGGGAAGGCAGCATTGTGTAATGGACAAGACACCAGACTCAGAACTGGGAGACCAGGATTACATTTTCAGCAATGCTGCTATCCTGCTCTGTACAACTAGAGCGATTTACTGTTGGCCCCCCATCCCCATAATTTCCTTTTGTCTGTCCTGGCTATTTATATTCATACTGTAAGCTCTTTGGAGTGGGAGCTGTCTTTTATTAGGTGTCTGAACAGTGCCTACCATGCTGGGTCCCCAGTCTCAGATGAGGCCTCAAGACTGTCCTGTAAAACAAATACTGATAATAATACATGACTATGATTCTGAAAGCAAAAGCTTCATACAGCCTATCTTCCCCACTGAAAAGTTTATAACTTGAGCAAAGGCATATGTGGCCTTGGTTCTGAGTGTTGTTAGCCTCCACACAAGTGCAGCGAGTAAAGCAAATCATTACTTCATCCCTGCTTTGTGATTTATCGGCTCTCTCAGGCTGTGTGTTAACCAGAATGTTTAATAATTGTTAATAATTCATTATTATAATTTGGCACGTGATTTTTTTAAAAAATCGTGTAATATTTCATGTTCACCTACATAACTGAAAAGCAGTATTGTTGCCACTGGGGTTTCATTAACAGTCTATAGAGAAGAAACTTATCATTCAATCTACAATAAACAGGCACGCTATCAAACATTATTTGTAGTGATAGCCAATAATTATGAGGGGGTCACACACACACTTTGTAGCTTGTATAGGTCACCTTATTGCACATGTCAGGTGATCCTTGCATCCCTCCAATCCCCGACAAGCTCTCTGTGTACCACCCTCCAATCCCCCTCCAATACAGAGATTCCCTGCAACTCCCGCTAGCCTCCATCCTGCCAGCTATTAAGTGTCCTACCATGGCTGGACTCTAATATCCACACGTAGCCAATTAATCTGGTTTAAATAGTTGCTGCTTATCAAGGAAGGCCTCTTCTTCCCATAATTTCTGAAAATGCTGCCTTCATAGATTCATAGATTCATAGATTCTAGGACTGGAAGGGACCTCGAGAGGTCATCGAGTCCAGTCCCCTGCCCGCATGGCAGGACCAAATACTGTCTAGACCATCCCTGATAGACATTTATCTAACCTACTCTTAAATATCTCCAGAGATGGAGATTCCACAACCTCCCTAGGCAATTTATTCCAGTGTTTAACCACCCTGACAGTTAGGAACTTTTTCCTAATGTCCAACCTAGACCTCCCTTGCTGCAGTTTAAACCCATTGCTTCTGGTTCTATCCTTAGAGGCTAAGGTGAACAAGTTTTCTCCCTCCTCTTTATGACACCCTTTTAAATACCTGAAAACTGCTATCATGTCCCCTCTCAGTCTTCTCTTTTCCAAACTAAACAAACCCAATTCTTTCAGCCTTCCTTCATAGGTCATGTTCTCAAGACCTTTAATCATTCTTGTTGCTCTTCTCTGGACCCTTTCCAATTTCTCCACATCTTTTTTAAAATGCGGTGCCCAGAACTGGACACAATACTCCAGCTGAGTATTTATCAATGAATATTGTCAAGAATGATGTGACATCCTTCCATAATAAGAATTGCCTGACACTATAATGTCAACACTGGAAATACCATTCTGGAGAGCACGTAAATAGGAGAAATACCAGTATGTAAGTTACATAAAGAAAATATACCACATTAAGAACAAGAAAATGGTAACTGGTCTAGAGCTGGGCAAATTTTTGTGCCCTTTTGTGCTCACTTACTGCACATATTTCAGTGATCCAGTTAAATGGAGGAAATATTCTTTGAAAGCAAATTTCAAAGGGCAATTCAATATTTGCACTAGAAGTGCTCATACTGTCTTCCACTCAGGACATAGCTTCAGTGGCCAACTGCAGCAAAGCACGGTGGCTCAAATTTGCAATATTTGCCATCATTCCCTTGAGTAAAAATCTGTCCTATACATTCAAATAGCGAATATTTGATTAGCATAAAAAAAAGATAAATTCTCCAATATACCATTTGTTCCTCTCTAGCCTAGTCTAATAAAGCTACCCTTTTTGGTATATTTTAATTGCACTCTGAATTTTCTCAGTCATACTTGTCCATTCATTTTACTGTAGGGAGGCATTAACAGTTGGTATCTCTGGAACTTGTTTATACTTTTTCCTTCAAGCATCTTCCTCAATGGCTTGTTTTGTTTCTGTCTTGCATTTTGCATAAAATAGGTCTGACTGTGTTTCCTGCTCACTCCTAGTTTCCTAAAACTCGAGACGTTATTTACCCTTATAAAGGGACAGACTCTGCATTCCTTGCTCACCTAAGACTCCCATTGGAGTCATCTTTGTCTGTGAAGCACCATCCACATCAATGGTGCTGTATAAACTGCCATTAATAAGTCAGTGAGAGTTTTAGGTAAGCAAAGAAGGCAGGATTAGATCCCAAGTGAGTGAAAAGTGACTGTTGGACCACAAACTGCTACTGAAAAGGAAGCTGGCTAACTGGGCTGAAAGCAGTTAAAAATCCCTACTTTTTCTTCAGAGCTCCTCCTGTCTCTTTCTTTACCTTCCATTGCTTTTCTGCTCTCCTTTTATTTGTTACCAAGGAAGCTGAACTGAGACCCCAGAAAGTTAAATAATTGCTTATTTCCCTTTCTTAAGTGAAACTTTGTTTCAGAGGCTCCTGGCCACTTCTTTAAGCCTGCTGCATGTCAGGGTGAGGGTGGGAAGGGAAGCAGCGGTTTCCCTCAGAGTGCTGCTAGAGGAGAGCTAGCCACAATGTATTGAGAGGGAAACCACCGCTTCCCTTCCCAGCCTAGCAGCAGCACTCAGCAGTGCCAGAGAAGCAGCCACACATGGTCAGGTTAACTGTTATTTACTAAACTGGGGGAGAAGCCTTTTCAGAGATCCCAAGACAACATCTGAGGTAGCACTAAAAATGTAAAGGTTGGGAAAAGGGAAAAGGGGAGGTAGCAACTGGAGAGGGAAAAGATGGGGCAGTCAGAGAGAAGGATTATGGGGAAAGAGAGAAGGGGAGGGAGGAAGCATAGGTAGAAATAAAGGAAAGGAAAGGACTTGCATTATATTTCCCTATAGTAACCTTTTCTACACACATCAAATGAACTCAGACAAATTCAACCTGAGTGCAACTCTACAGAAGCCAATAGAATCACACCAGGGATAAATTTGACCAATTAGCACAGGGTAGATTAATTTGGGCTACAAAATCCCAGCTTGACACCATAGAGGGGAACCTGGAGCACAGATGTGACATCATCAAACGGTCCAACTAGCCAATCAAAGTGTAGCTTTGGCTAATCAATACCCGAACCCTACTCTAACTGCTGCTTCTTAAATGCTTGAAGTGTGAATAATGCACTACAGCCTGGGATTCCACAGTTAAGTGAGAGCAAAAGTATGTCCCAAATTAGTAACATTCTTGTTATTTTTATACTTCTGTAATTTTCAAATAGTGGACTGTTTTATGTTTTAACAGAGCTCCCACCCAAAGAATGCAAAGGCACTACAAATAAGGTCAGCAAATATTTTTCAGAGGTTTCAGAGGTTTCAGATTATTGGATGAATCACATGGAAAGATTAATCTCTTTCCTTTAAGTGGCTTCTTTGGTGTGTGTCACTTTTCCCATGGAGAAACATGAATATCTCCCGGAGAAACTGTAAGACAGTTCTTGTTGCAGAATGGTGGTCCATATAAGAATCCCTCAGCTTCAGGGGTGACAGTGAAGAACTTGTCATTTATTTCAGTTTTCCTCATGAAGGATTCACTGTTTTAGGAATGGCCCTTTGAAAAATTCCTACCTTTGGGGCCATCATCAGAGAGGAATTTTCCTTCCAGGTGGGTGCAGTTGAGTTGTGATGAGTATCCTTCAGGAGAGGATGGCCGTGAGTGCTTCCACCTTGTAATGCATCCCCAAGGACTGACATTCTGAATGTGTTTCATAAGGAATAAAGATGGTGATGCCTTCTCCAAGGATGCCTGGCCTTTCACAGTGCAAAAAGTGATTGACCTAACCCTGGAAATTCAGATCTGGACTGGGACTTTCCCAACATTCAGAAAGGAGAGGAGAGATGGTTTTTGGTTCAGTCCATCTTTACTTTAAAGTCGGACTAAAAGCAAATGATTTTTTTAAAGCAAATGACGATTGACCTAGGTGATTCTAAGGTGGCCATCATCATCATAGCATCTGAGCATCTCACAATCGTGAATGGATTTACCCTCACAACAACCCTATGAGGTAGGGAAATACTGTATTACTGAATTGAGGCACAACATAGATTAAATGATTTGTCCAGGATTTGTGGCTGGATAGGTCTTCTGAGGTCCAGTCTAGTGCCCTATCCACTAGACCAACCTTCGCACCGTAAATTAAAGTGGTCAATCTTCCCATATTTTAGGCCCTTTATCTTGTCCACTGTGGGACTATTTGGCATGCAAAACTGTTGCCAGTCAGTGATTCAGTTTGCAGACTATGATTCACCATTGTCTGCTAGAGGAAACAGACTTGTGCTTTAAGAAATCCTACGTGAGCCCATTTGCTTCCTTCCTGTCCTTGAAGTCGTACCAGCCTCTGCTAGAGGACAACAAATGACAATCAATATTGACAGTTTCCAGAATAACGATAAGGACAAAAGTTGTTCCAATTGTTTCTTTTAAACAAATGAGCATAGAAAACTCTTAGGCTTTGGTTGTTTAATGTTAGAAAGTGTATTCTGCTCAACTACAGTACTTATGCAACAGCTTTGAGTGTCGGAATAACAGAACTGTGAATTTGGCAGTCCACTGCTACAGTAATTTCCTGGGTAAATGGATTGGGAATTTCAGCCATGTGGACTACATCAGGGCCAAGATGGCTAAATTTAAACTGGCTTGCAGCTGACCTGAAGAAAATCACCATACGTAGACACACACACAGATATGCTCCCAGCCCAACTCTTGACATATGTTAGCCTTGATCCTTTGGGCTATCAAAGCTAATAATAAAACTGCAAAATGATTGCAAGGCTGAAGAGTTTTTAATAAAGGGGCACTATTTTGCTGCACAACTTTGCCTTATAAGCAATTAGCAGATGATTTTTTTAAAATTAAAAAAGCTTTAAAAATGTAAATATAGTAATAAATCTAGTGCAGCTCCATGAAGCTGGCATGGCAAAAATCCAGCCAACCCCATTATTTATACCTAATATTTCCTGGCATGGTGGTTTTGTGTGTGTGTGCATGTGTGAGTGTGCGTGTCTCTACTTGCCTTTCTCCCAAGAGAAAACTTCATAGTCCTTAGGTGCTTTTATTCAAGCCAGTCTCCTCTATGAAAAGATCTGATTTGTCAGCATTTTTCTCCTTGCAGTAACCAGGGTCATATTTTATAGGCACTTAAACCATGCAATCACAAACTGTCCATGTCTTGTCCAGACATCGGCGTCGCTATTTCCATATGAATCTAGGTCAAGGCAATAGTGTAATGTTAAAAACCTGGCACGTGATCCGAAAAAGCAAATAGGATGTCTGACATTGAGCTACCTGCACATCTAAACTAGTGGGACATAAACCCAGTGACTGGTGCACCCACAAGATGCAGCTTTCTCCAAATGGACAGCTAGGATGTTAAACAGAAGAGACTTGCTGAAGACTGGGGACTTGAAGCACTGAACACTGAGTGCTGCTGTAAGGGGCTGGGGGAAAGCTGTAAAACAATTATTTCTGACTTCTCAATCCTGGGGCTGATTTAATCTCACAACTCCTGGCTCTATGGCCTCATGGAGCAGGTGCACCAGCCAGGGACTACAGGAGTGTGTTCCACTCAGGCCACACTTCCTAGGTTATCCAGCACCACCCTGACCAGCCAGGAGAGAAGTGATGTATGAGCAGGTTACCCTTGCTCTAGTCTACACCATGCACAGATTCCCCTACACTGGGAATTGCCAGTAGGGAAAGTCTATCAGCTTTCCAGCCCCTTCCTGCATAATCATTGTATCATAATTGTGTAGGCTACACACAAAGTGGAGCAGAGACTGCTTCCTGGGGACACACACTACTCGAAGGGACAGGGAGGGGTCGGAAGGAGCTAATCCTATGCCTCCAAACCATGCTCAGGCTCATACAGTGGGACAGCAGCATTGAGAGGAGAGCAGACTGCACCATGTTAAAGGATGGTGCAGCTTGTGCTGTCCCCATGCGCATTAGGCTGGTCAAGTAGAATTGTACCTCTCTGAGAGCCTTGGCTAAATGCCTCAAGTTGGTGCTGCAAATGTAAACAATCTTTGCAAACAATCCCGTGCCACATGCTGCTGTTAAAGCATAGGCCTATGTTGGGGGTAGTGTAGATTCAGAGTGAACACCGGGGCAATGCTTCCAAGAGCTCTGGGGGGAGCATGGCTGCATTGCCCCCTGTTAGGAGGACAATGCATGCGCCTCTCTGCAGCCAGCCAGCTTTGCTGACTGGTGAACAGTGTGGCGAGGCCATGGGCCTACCTACTCCTATCAGAGAAAAATCCTATAGAGTTTAAATCATTCTGTAGGTTCCTTCAACCACTCCGTAGAATCTAATAGTGAATCATAATAAGCAGGGGAATAAGCAGGAAGAACTCGAAATGCTAGTAAATAAGCACAACTATGACATAGATGGCATCACAGAGATTTGGTGGGATAATACGCATTACTAGAATATTGGCATAGAAGGGTACAGCTTGCTCAGGAAGGACAGGCAGGGAAAAAAGAGAGGAGCTGTTGCCTTATATATTAAAATGTATACACTTGGACTGAGGTGGAGATGGAAATAGGAGACAGACTTGTTGAAAATCTCTGGGTAAAGATAAAAGGGATAAAAACAAGGGTGATGTCATGGTAAGGGTCTACTACAGACCGTCAAACAAGGAAGAAATGGTGGATGAGGCTTTTTTTAAGCAGTAGGACTTGGTGGTGATGGGGGACTTCAACTACTCAGACATCTCTTGGGAATATAACACAGCAGGGCACAGATTATCCAACAAGTTCTTGGAATGCATTGGAGACAATTTTTTATTTCAGATGGTGGAGAAAGCTACTAGTTGAGAGGCTGTTCTAGATTTGATTTTGACAAATAGGGAGAAATTGGTTGAGAATTTGAAAGTGGAAGTCAGTTTGGGTGGAAGTGATCATGAAATTATAGAGTTCATGATTCTAAGGAATGCTAGGAGGGAGAACAGCTAAATAAAGACAATGGATTTCAAGAAGGCAGACTTTAGCAAACTCAGGGAGTTGGTAGGTAAGATTCCATGGGAAGCAAGTCTAAGGGGAAAAACAACTGAAGACAATTGACAGTTTTTCAGAGACACATTATTAAGAGCACAAGAGGCAATCTAAGGCACAAAACAAGATCAAACTAGCTAGAGACATAAAGGAAAACAAGAAAAATAAATACATTAGAAGCAAGAGGAAGACCAAGGACAAAGTAGGCCTGTTACTCAATGGGGGGGGGAGGGATAATAACAGAAAATGTGGAAATGGCTGAGATGCTTAATGACTTCTTTGTTTCAGTTTTCACCAAGGATGTTGGTGGTGAGTGGACGTCTAACATAGTGAATGTCAGTGGAAATGAGGTAGGATCAGAGGCTAAGATAGGAAAAGAACAAGTTAAAAATTACTTAGACAAATTAAAACAATGAGGAGTCCTTGTGGCACCTTAGAGACTAACAAATTTATTTGGTCATAAGCTTTCGTGGGATATAGCCCACTTCATCAGATGGTTATCTCTCACGAAAGCTTATGCCCAAATAAATGTGTTAGTCTCTAAGGCCAGGTCTACACTACCCCCCTAATTCGAACTAAGGTACGCAACTTCAGCTACGTGAATAACGTAGCTGAAGTTCGAAGTACCTTAGTTCGAACTTACCTTGGTCCACACTCGGCAGGCAGGCTCCCCCGTCGACTCCGCGGTACTCCTCTCGCCGAGCTGGAGTACCGCAGTCGACGGCGAGCACTTCCGGGTTCGACTTATCGCGTCCAGACTAGACGCGATAAGTCGAACCCAGAAGTTCGATTGCCAGCCGCCGAACTAGCGGGTAAGTGTAGCCAAGGCCTAAGATGCCACAAGGACTCCTCATTGTTTTTACTGATACAGACTAATATGCCTACCCCTCTTAGACAAGTTAGATGTCTTCAAGTCACCAGGACCTGATGAAATGCATCCTAGAATACTCAAGGAGCTGACTGAGGAGATAACTTAGACATTAGCAATTATCTTTGAAAAGTGATGGAAGACGGGAGAGATTCCAGAAGACTGGAAAAGGGAAAATATAGAGCCAATCTATAAAAAAGGAAATAAAGACAACCCGGGGAATTACAGACCAGTCAGCTTAACTTCTGTACCCAGAAAGTTAATGGAGCAAATAATCAAGCAATCAATTTGCAAACATCTAGAAGATAATAAGGTGATTAGCAACAGTCAGCGTGGATTTGTCAAGAACAAATCGTGTCAAACCAACCTGATAGCTTTTATTGACAGGGTAACAAATCTTGTGAATGGGGGGAAGCGGTAGATGTGGTATATCTTGATTTTAGTAAAGCTTTTGATACTGTCTCACATGACCTTCTCATAAACAAACTGGGGAAATGCAACCTAAATGGAGCTACTATAAGGTGGGTGCAAAACTGATTGGAAAACCATTCCCAGAGAGTAGTCATCAATGGTTCATAGTCATGCTGGAAGGGCATAACGAGTGGGATCCTGCAGGGATTAGTTCTGAGTCCGGTTCTGTTCAATATCTTCATCAATAATTTACACAATGGTATAGAAAGTACACTTATAAAGTTTGTGGATGATACCAAGCTGGAAAGTGTTTTGGAGGATATGATTAAAATGCAAAATGATCTGGACAAATTGGAGAAATGATCTGAAGTAAATAGGATGAAATTCAATAAGGACAAATGCAAAGTACTCCATTTAGGAAGGAACAATCAGTTGCACACATACAAAATGGGAAATGACTGCCTAGGAAGGAGTACTGCGGAAAGGGATCTGGAGGTCACAGTGGACCATAAGCTAAATATGAGTCAACAGTGTAACGCTGTTGCAAAAAAAGCAAACATCATTCTGGGATATAGTAGCAGGAGTGTTGTAAGCAACACACAAGAAGTAATTCTTCTGCTCTACTCCACGCTGATTAGGCCTCAACTGGAGTATTATGTCCAGTTCTGGGTGCCACATTTCAGGAAAGATGTTGACAAATTGGAGAAAGCCCAGAGAAGAGCAACAAAAATGATTAAAGGTCTAGAAAACATGACCTATGAGGGAAGATTGAAAAAATTGTGTTTGTTTAGTCTGGAAAAGAGAAGACTGAGAGGGGACATGATAGCAGTTTTCAAGTACATAAAAGATTGGTACAAGGAGGAAGGAGAAGGATTGTTTTTCTTAACCTCTGAGGATAGGACAAGAAGCAATGGGCTAAATTTGCAGCAAGGGAGGTTTAGGTTGGACATTAGGGAAAACTTCCTAACTGTCAGAGTGGTTAAGCACTGGAATAAATTGTGTAGGGAGATTGTGGAATCTCCATCATTGGAGATTTTTAAGAGCAGTTTAGACAAACACCTATCAGGAATGGTCTAGATAATACTTAGTGCTGCCATGAGTGCAGGGGATTGAACTAGATGACCTCCTGAAGTCCCATATGAACAACAGTTTGCAGGGTCAGGCCTGCAAATTGGATCTGGCTACTAACAATAGGCACTGTTTTCAACCAAGGAGGGCCTGAGTGGGCAGACCAAACTGTAGGTCTTAATCAGTTTAAAATATTTTTAAAATAAATATCAGTCCTGATCCAAAACTCATTGAAGTTGATAAAAAGAGGGTCTTAAGTCCAAATCCTCACAGGTATTTGAGGTATTAAAATCAATGGAAGTTAGATGTCTAAACCCCTTTTGGGCTTTGGGCCTTAGTGCTTATGAAAGGTGACCCTGGAGTGATGGCCCTGAAGACTAATGCCCTCTATTTATACACTGAGCAGATGCAGAGCATCAACCACTTAACAAATAGAGAACAACTTTTAACGATTTACAGTATATTGTTTTACGTTTATTGCTTTATGTATATACTAGCGAACCACAAAGACAGACAACACATTGTTAAGTAGTTTCCCCATTTTATACAATGCAGGAATTTCAATGCTCCCTCACCATGTAATCTACAGTAGCTTATAACAAAATCTGATCATTATTATTAGTTTTATACTAACCTGGTCTACATGTGTAAAAGCAAAAATGCAGCTAAAAGCCTATGCACCGTGTGGCTTATTTATGAGCAGCATTTAGATAGTACACAGGGAACTTTTTGCCTGGAGTTTGGGTAGTCTCAGGCCAGTGTACAGATTCATACTCTATGGAAAAACACCCCTTTATGATTGTATAACAAGTGTGTGTATGTTGCTTTTGGAATGTACACAGGGCTTGGGATATCAAACAGCGTCAATTCTTCCCTCCTGTTGAGTGATGGTCTGTGTTGAGAGTGCAGCAGAACAGCATGAAGATGGCATTCTGGGAGGAAATATGACACTCTAGTAGCTAGGCTTGTCACAATAAACATCTTGCCCTTTTACGACAACAGTGTTAATGTTTTGCTGTTTACTTTTTTGTTCAGAAGCTTGGGACATACAGAGGTCTCCCATAATTTCAACACCTCCTGTGTTTCAGTTTTCTCTTCATTCCCCCTGCCCTTTGTATCTTTTGGGATTTCTCTGAAGGGCATTTTATTGGAGGCTTACTTTTCCTACCTACAGTAGCTTTACCCATTGATGAGGGACTTGTGATTAGTTGATATTGTTGTGTTTCAATAATCCACTGTACCCTGGATGAATGGCTTAACCCTGTGTTAAGGTGTATAGTGATAGTACTTGACAATACTATTATCTAGTTGAAGATATTGCTTATAATGGTAATTTGGATCCTGTCAAAGGTTCATGATGTCATTTACATTAAGCATTGGAATGGACCTTGAAACTAGTACTTTATGTCTGTCACAGGGAGGGAGAGGATAGTGTTTGCAGAAGGTGGTAGCATTATAAGATACTACTGTATGCTCCAGGTAGATTCTTTCAGTTATGATTACCAGAGGGATTACCACAAAGGGGCGAAAGCAGAGACGGGAGCACGCATGTTGTGAGGAAAAGGGTGACACTCATTCCCTGCATTGAAGTGCAAAAGGATACAGCCTCTCTGTATTGTCCCCCGAGAGCCCCTGCCTGAATAACAGCAGCCATTCTTTTAGTGGCATACTCTAAATAACCCTCAGGATAACATCTGCTCTAACCAAGATTAGCGAAAGACTTTTCAATTGAGCTAGTCACAACTTGTTCTTTGCATAGCTTCATGCCAGCAAGTCCTCACTGCACGCTTGATAGAATATCCCTCAAACTGGGAATCTTGGTTCAGAAATGCTTTCGCTATCCCAGAAATGTAACGTTTCACATCCACTCCTGACCAGGGGCGATTCTATGTATTTTGTTACCCCAAGCATCGCAGTCAGGCGGCTTTCGGAGGCATGCCTGCAGGAGGTCCGCTGGTAATGCGGATTCAGCGGCAAGCCTGCGAGAGGTCCGCTAGTCCCGCACCTTCGGCATACCCGCCGCCAAATTGCTGCCGAAACCGCGGGACCGGTGAACCTCCTGCAGGCGCGCCGCTAAAGGCAGCCTGAATGCCGCCCTCACGGCAACTGGCAGGCTGCCCCCCGTGGCTTGCCGCCCCAGGCTTGCGCTTGGTGTGCTGGTGCCTGGAGCTGCCCCTGCTCCTGAAATTTCTGGGCCATTGGCAGTGAGAGCTGATGCTCAGAAAGAGCCTCTTCTTGAACTCCTTAGAGCTTTTATTGATAGGACAATTTGCTTTTATATAAGTCATTGAAGCAAGTGGGAAGTGTCCTGCAAACCTGGACCTGCTGTATGTGTGGCTAAAGCCTCTGTTAAAAATGTGGGGAGACTGTAAATACAGGAATTTAAATTCCATTGTTCTAAACCCAGCCAGAAACAGAATCTGTATGTCACCTATATCTGAATGGTGCAGGCCTTGTTCATCCAAACTCCTAACATCATACCATTGTGCACAATAAATAATAATAAGAATAATAATTAATAATAAAATACTTAATCAGTTGGGAGGTGGCCTTTATGCTTATGTTCAGGCTGGCAATAATGTGCCCACAAAAGGGAATGAGAACACCAGCCTAGCTCAAGTCTTTGGTTACTCAGGCTAGGTCTACACTATGGGGGGAGGGTCGACCTAAGATACACAACTTCAGCTACGCGAATAGCTCAGCTGTCTCCACATGGACACTGTCGAGGAATTACTCGTGGATTCGCGAATAGCGTAGCTGAAGTTGCGTATTTTAGGTCGACTTACCTGGCTGTGAGGACGGCAGCGAGTCGACCGCTGCCACTCCCCCGCCGACTCCGCTTCGCCTTTTTGCGAACAGGGGCTGCTAACAGGGAGTTTCGCAAGGGAGTTTGGAAGGGGAGCAGGAAGGGGGTGAGGGTCCCTTGCCGGTTCTATCTGTTTTCTCTTTATTCCTTTTAATACCTATAAACCAACTACATTCAAAACTTCTTGTTTAAACAACCCTTTCAGCGGACAGGGGGCTGCAGACGGGAGTTTGACAGAGGGAGGCTTACGATGGTTAGGAAGACCCGCAACACCTGTGCCAGCACTGCTACTGTCTCCTCCACCTCTGCCTGTAGCCAGACAGAGCGCCTGAGCATGGATGCTTCTACCCAGATCCTGGTGTGGTTTTGCAGAGACTGTAACTTGCAATTTCCACTTACTGATATCCAGGCTGGGGGGACCATCCAATGTGAGAGGTGCCTGCTGGTGGAATCTCTCAGGCAGCAGGTGGGAGAGCTACAGGAGGAGGTGGCTAGGTTGAGGAGCATCCGAATCCACGAGCAATTCCTCGACAGTGTCCATGTGGAGACAGCTGAGGTAGCTGTCCCAGTACACAGGACTGCTGATACACCACTGGTGGAGGAGGAGATGGCTCAGGGTGGACACTGGCAGCTGGTTACTTCTAGCAGCAGGCAGTGCTCCACTCCTGCCGTGGTAATAGGTAACCGTTATGCTCTTCTTGATACAGGAAAGAAGGAATCACTCCCTACAGTAAAGGAGGAGAAGCCTCGTACCCCTAAGGCTGGGAGGTCTGCTGCCACCACTGCGAATAGGAAACGTAGGGTAGTGGTGGTCGGAGACTCTCTGCTGAGGGGGACGGAGGCGCCCATCTGTCACCCTGACATTTCATCTCGGGAGGTATGCTGCCTGCCGGGAGCCCGTATCCGAGACGTTACGGAGGCATTGTCGAGGATTATCCAGCCCTCTGACTACTACCCCATGCTACTCATCCATGTGGGCACAAATGATACTGCACGGTGTGACACTGAGCGGATCAAGAGTGACTACAGGGCTCTGGGAGTACGGGTGAAGGAGTTTGGAGCGCAGGTGGTATTCTCTTCAATTCTTCCTGTCAAAGGTAGGGGCCCGGGCAGAGACAGATGCATCATGGAGGTGAATGCCTGGCTGCGAAGATGGTGTCGCCAGGAGGGCTTCCTTCGAGGAAGGACTGCTAGGCAGAGATGGCGTTCACCTTTTGAGGAGGGGAAAGACCCTATTTGGACACAGACTGGCTAACCTAGTGAGGAGGGCTTTAAACTAGGTTCGACGGGGACAGGTGAGCAAAGCCCACAGGTAAGTGGGGAACATGGAGACCGGGGAGATGGGTCGGAAACAAGAGGGAGTGTGGGCTATATTGGCAGAGAGAAAGGAGGGTCAGGACAAAACTGGGAGGAAAGATCAAACCAGTATCTTAGATGCCTATATACAAATGCGAGAAGTATGGGGAATAAGCAGGAAGAACTGGAAGTGCTAATAAATAAATACAACTATGAGATTGTTGGCATCACTGAAACTTGGTGGGATAATACACATGATTGGAATGTTGGTGTGGATGGGTACAGCTTGCTCAGGAAGGATAGACAGGAGAAAAAGGGAGGAGGTGTTGCCTTATATATTAAAAATGTACACACTTGGACTGAGGTAGAGATGGACATAGGAGACGGAAGTGTTGAGAGTCTCTGGGTTAGGCTAAAAGGGGTAAAAAACAAGGGAGATGTCATGCTAGGAGTCTACTACAGGCCACCTAACCAGGTGGAAGAGGTGGATGAGGCTTTTTTTAAGCAACTAACAAAATCATCCAAAGCCCAAGATTTGGTGGTGATGGGGAACTTCAACTATCCGGATATATGTTGGGAAAATAACACAGCGGTGCACAGACTATCCAACAAATTCTTGGACTGCATTGCAGACAACTTTTTATTTCAGAAGGTTGAAAAAGCTACTGGGGGGAAGCTGTTCTAGACTTGATTTTAACAAATAGGGAGGAACTCGTTGAGAATTTGAAAGTAGAAGGCAGCCTGGGTGAAAGTGATCATGAAATCATTGAGTTTGCAATTCTAAGGAAGGGTAGAAGGGAGAACAGCAAAATAGAGACAATGGATTTCAGGAAGGCAGATTTTGATAAGCTCAGAGAGCTGATAGGTAAGGTCCCATGGGAATCAAGACTGAGGGGAAAAACAACTGAGGAGAGTTGGCAGTTTTTCAAAGGGACACTATTAAGGGCCCAAAAGCAAGCTATTCCACTGGTTAGGAAAGATAGAAAATGTGGCAAAAGACCACCTTGGCTTAACCACGAGATCTTGCATGATCTAAAAAATAAAAAGGAGTCATATAAAAAATGGAAACTAGGACAGACTACAAAGGATGAATATAGGCAAACAACACAGGAATGCAGGGGCAAGATTAGAAAGGCAAAGGCACAAAATGAGCTCAAACTAGCTACGGGAATAAAGGGAAACAAGAAGACTTTTTATCAATACATTAGAAGCAAGAGGAAGACCAAAGACAGGGTAGGCCCACTGCTTAATGAAGAGGGAGAAACAGTAACAGGAAACTTGGAAATGGCAGAGATGCTTAATGACTTCTTTGTTTCGGTCTTCACCAAGAAGTCTGAAGGAATGCCTAACATAGTGAATGCTAATGGGAAGGGGGTAGGTTTAGCAGATAAAATAAAAAAAGAACAAGTTAAAAATCACTTAGAAAAGTTAGATGCCTGCAAGTCACCAGGGCCTGATGAAATGCATCCTAGAATACTCAAGGAGCTAATAGAGGAGGTATCTGAGCCTCTAGCTATTATCTTTGGAAAATCATGGGAGACGGGAAAAGGGCAAATATAGTGCCCATCTATAAAAAGGGAAATAAAAACAACCCAGGAAACTACAGACCAGTTAGTTTTACTTCTGTGCCAGGGAAGATAATGGAGCAAGTAATTAAGGAAATCATCTGCAAACACTTGGAAGGTGGTAAGGTGATAGGGAATAGCCAGCATGGATTTGTGAAGAACAAATCATGTCAAACCAATCTGATAGCTTTCTTTGATAGGATAACGAGCCTTGTGGATAAGGGTGAAGCTGTGGATGTGGTATACCTAGACTTTAGTAAGGCATTTGATACAGTCTCGCATGATATTCTTATTGATAAACTAGACAAAGACAATTTAGATGGGACTACGATAAGGTGGGTGCATAACTGCCTGGATAACCGTACTCAGAGAGTTGTTATTAATGGTTCCCAATCCTGCTGGAAAGGCATAACGAGTGGGGTACCGCAGGGGTCTGTTTTGGGACTGGCTCTGTTCAATATTTTCATCAACAACTTAGATATTGGCATAGAAAGTACGCTTATTAAGTTTGCAGATGATACCAAACTGGGAGGGATTGCAACTGCTTTGGAGGACAGGGTCATAATTCAAAATGATCTGGACAAATTGGAGAAATGGTCTGAGTTAAAGAGGATGAAGTTTAACAAAGACAAATGCAAAGTGCTCCACTTAGGAAGGAAAAATCAGTTTCACACATACAGAATGGGAAGAGACTGTCTAGGAAGGAGTACGGCAGAAAGGGATCTAGGGGTTATAGTGGACCACAAGCTAAATATGAGTCAACAGTGTGATGCTGTTGCAAAAAAAGCAAACATGATTCTGGGATGTATTAACAGGTGTGTTGTGAGCAAGACACGAGAAGTCATTCTTCCGCTCTACTCTGCTCTAGTTAGGCCTCAGTTGGAGTATTGTGTCCAGTTCTGGGCACCGCATTTTAAAAAAGACGTGGAGAAATTGGAAAGGGTCCAGAGAAGAGCAACAAGAATGATTAAAGGTCTTGAGAACATGACCTATGAAGGAAGGCTGAAAGAATTGGGTTTGTTTAGTTTGGAAAAGAGAAGACTGAGAGGGGACATGATAGCAGTTTTCAGGTATTTAAAAGGGTGTCATAAGGAGGAGGGAGAAAACTTGTTCACCTTAGCCTCTAAGGATAGAACCAGAAGCAATGGGTTTAAACTGCAGCAAGGGAGGTCTACGTTGGACATTAGGAAAAAGTTCCTAACTGTCAGGGTGGTTAAACACTGGAATAAATTGCCTAGGGAGGTTGTGGAATCTCCATCTCTGGAGATATTTAAGAGTAGGTTAGATAAATGTCTATCAGGGATGGTCTAGACAGTATTTGGTCCTGCCATGCGGGCAGGGGACTGGACTCGATGACCTCTCGAGGTCCCTTCCAGTCCTAGAATCTATGAATCTATGAATCTCTCGCTGAGATGGAGTTCCGGAGTTGACGGCAGAGCGATCGGGGATCGATTTTATCGTGTCTACACTAGACGTGATAAATCGATCCCCGACAGATCAATCACTACCCGTTGGATCAGCGGGTAGTGAAGACCTGCCCTAAGCTTTTGCCTGCAGCAATGCTATATTTTGTAATCACTGTTAACTCACCACTTGGCTTCACAAGGTTGGGGCAGTGGCAAGTTGTCCAGTAATGTAACTTGTTTGTTAATGCTAACAGGCATTTGTAAAACTACGAAAGCCCTGGGCCTTCAAGTTGAAGTGTAAGATAGTTGCTAGGGTTGTGAAATGTATGATGTAAAACTTGGGATGTTTTGGTTATAACATATCTCATTTATTTTCACTGTCATCACCCGCACTGGTATATAATACCTGCTACATGTAGAGTGACATATTGCAGATGGTTTCAAAATAATATTGGGCTGTGGAGAAACCAAAAGGTCTCTTGTGCTCAGGGTCTGGTTATTTTCAATTCAAAGCAACTAGTCAACAAAAGTTCCTGTATGTATGTAGTTTAAAGGAGTTGGATTCCTCTGTGCTGACTCATGCTCACACTACCCACCTAACAACTTACCACTGTGAACTTTGCAAGAGAATCTAGCAGTTTTAATACCCTCAGGATTGAAGAACAGAGAGCAAAAGATAAAACTAGTTATAACTATTCATTAGTTTTTGGTACTTCGGATAATTTGTGCAATAGCTTCAGGGATTTAATTGAATCAATCTTCCCACCTTGTCTTAATTTTAATTGCTGCGTAATTTTTTTACCAACCTGGGCAAAGGAACTATATGAAAATGTGACATATGACAGTATACATTTACCTAAGCTCTAGGACTATTCTGACCTACAGGCAATTAGACGCTGCCTCCCAGCACTCAAACAACCAATTAAAGAGTTAACAAAATGACCTCCAAATCACCTACATGTTCAGGTTTTTGGATTGCCATGAACATTACACTTCAACTGATATAATTTTTGACTGACCAATTTAGTAAATCTATGTCACCTAAATTCTAGCATCATGCCTGTAAAACTGAAGAATCAGATTTGATAAGGTTCTTTCATTGTCATTAAAGATGAACCCACCTTAGCCCTTTGCCTAACAAGACAATCATGCAGCAGTCAATGCAAGACATGATCCCAGCTTGTCATCAGGGAAAAACTTGCTTGCTAGGTCAATGAGGATTGTACTAAGTTCATCTCAAGGATGTAAGACAGCCATCTAAGTGGCAACAAGCCAGGCGCTAAAAATGAAACCAAACCAAACCAACAACAACAACAAAAAGCCATAGGGTCAAGTTTTTTAAAACTCAAGTTTTACTAGAAGTCTCCTTCTGAAATTGTTAGGCATTAGAATAAGATTATAATCAGAAATGGAAACACTTGGCATGAGGCTAGTATTTGCTTTTAGATAACTGCTCATTAAAAATCAGAAACACACATATTAGAAATTACCCTGAGATATATAATTTCCAATGAAAAGTATGTTTGAATGTGGTTTTTGCACAGAAATAATACATAATCCAGAGAGGGAGGTGAGGTCTGGTAATCTGACCAGGAAATCCTGAGTTCCAATCCCACCTTTGACAATACTTTTGTGGTTTTGTAATCTCTCTTCCTCTTTTTACCTCACCTGGCAAATGAGCATAACAATAGTCCCTTACATACATCACAGAGAGGCTGGAATGCTCAGAAAGTGCTGTGAAGATGAATTAATTGTCTGTAATCAACCGCCAATGTCTTGAGCACTGGGTATTCTACCTTATTTAGCAACCTTCTGCTAGTTGTAAGTGCTACTCCACAAAATCAGGCTTAGGGTATTTTACAAATCAGTTATCAGTTTCTTGCAGGAAGGATATGGACAGTAAAAGAAGATGCTGGATCATCACCCTAAGACACAGAATCAAGATTTGTAGGGCCAGATCCTCAGCTAACATCAATTTGTGTTAACTCATTGAAGCCAATGCAGCTAGGCCACTTGACACCACTAAGGATTAGGCCCTCAGTTTTAGTACTTGACAATATCTTTCATAATGTGAATTGGGAGAAACTTTCTATTGCTTTTCTATTGTTTTATTGTTTTTCTTGGTCACAAAGAGGAAAATTCGGCCCTAGTTTATATCCTGTGAAACGCTATTGACTTCAATAGGAGTGGAGAGTGTGTCAATCAGGAGTAGGGTGACCAGATGTCCCGATTTTATCGGGACTGTCCCGATATTGGCTTGTTTGTCCCGCGTCCCGACCGATGTGCGGTCGGGACACTGGACAAACAAGCAATTTTGACGTCCTGGAGGGACTCTCGCCCCCTAGGCTCACTTAGGGTCACCAGGGCAAGCCGCTTGGCTTCACCGCCGCCTTCAGGGCCCGGGGCCGGGAGTGCAGTGCGGAGGCTGCTCCAGCCCTGCAGCCCGCGGGGCAGTGCGGTGGGTCGGAGGCGGACACGCTCCTGCCGGGAGGGGCCGGGCCCGGCTACCTGGTTCGCCCCCTGCCCAGGTCCCCGAGCTCCCCGCGGCTGGAGAGGGGCTGTCCGGGGCTGCGGGGGCGAGTGTCCCAGCCCTGGCGGGGTGGAGCGGAGCAGCCCCTGCTGCGGGGCCGGGGCGACGGAGCCCGGGAACGGCTGGGCAGGGAGCTGCAGGAAGGGCCCGGAGCGCGGCTCGGCTGGGGGGTGCTCCGGCCGTTTTTGTTTTTTTTTCCCTCTCCGCCGCCGGCTTTTTTCTTCTCTGCCCCCCCCCCCCGGCCTTCCCCCACCCGCGTCCCGATATTTAATCTGTGGCATCTGGTCACCCTAATCAGGAGAGCATCTGCCTGCTCTGTGGGGTGAGGGCTGGTAGTGCCATCACAGGACTCTGAATGTACAGCACACCATTTCACACAAACTAAACAAACAAAAAAAGTGGTGGATGCAATTAGAGGCGAAGGACAGGGCTGCCTGGTTCTGAATGGTATTTTTTCTTCACCCTTTGTAGTTTCATTGCTAAGACAAGGCCCATAGGGCATCTTGGCCTAACAGCTTTACTATAAAAATATGGCGTAATTTGAAGTGAATGACATTACAGCAATAAATGAACTGGACAGTCCAGTGACTTAAGGCTACTTGTCTTCCCTGCTGCCAGGTGGAAGATCGGTGTCTGGCAGCAGCAACCTCAGTTCTCCCTGCTTTCCAGGTCAGTGGATGCAGGGAGCATCACAGAGGTGACACTCTTGGCCTCAAAGGGGCTGGAGAAATAACTATTTGCAGCACTAAGGGCACTTAATAGTAGAGACAAAGGAGCGGCTAGCCAGGGGGGGAAAGAGGTAGCCAGGAATGGCCAGGTGGGCAAAAAAAGCCCCTCTGTCTTCCTGGATCGGCTTGCTACCCAGTCCGGCAAAGGGGAGGAGGGGAGAGCTACTGCTTTGATGCCTGAGCCTTCCTTAATGTGAGAAGTGAATGTGGAAACTAAAATAATAATGGAGAGCAGGGATCCCATTGAGTTGTTTATGTATTTGTGATGATGTGCATGTGAATACATGTGATTATATAAAAGTGTGCCTGTGTGTAATGTAGCATTAACACCAGCTCATAAGCTGCATGGTTTTATGAGTTGCTATAGTTAAAAATAAGAAAAAAGAAAATCAAGCTAAATTTTTGCCCCTTTATTCTTCTCAAATATGATGCAGTTTTCAGATGCCTGGTCCTTTTTTGGGAATAATTCTAAATCCATCATTCAAATATCCTTTGAGTTGACTACATGATATACATATCATGAATACATATAATCACAGCACAGTATTTTGTGGAAGTTCTGAAAATAGCATTGAAAAGAGCTGACCATGAATTTCCATCTGAGGATTTGCATTTTGTTAGCACGTGTGAACAAACTCCGTTCACTCATCTTATAATGGAAGCTACCCTGACACCTTTGTAGTGTTGAATCATTTCTTGTCATCACATGAGTAATGGTCCCATACAATCATATATTCTGTGACTGGTGCCAACGAAAGGTGCTTAGGCCCATTGGATTAAATTGTTTATTTGGGAATTCAATTCAGTTGAAAAGTTCCCACATCCATGAAGTGTCAAAACCCGTTTATTCATGCTGCAGTCATGTGCTGGGCCAAGGAAGGGTAAGACTCAGTAAAAGAGAGGTATTAAACTACCATTTGGTCTTTCCAGCCTTCTTTCACCAGTCACCTAGGACTGACATTTATGCCTTAGCTGGTGTAGGGTTGTTTGTTTGGGTGTTTTTCCCCCCTCCATAGATCATAAACGTTATTCATGAATAACCCTCCTTTATTAACTCCAGGCCCCATCTTGTAATATTAATTCTGGTCCCTATAATCCATCCCGGATGTGAAGTGCAGAGGAGAAATGGAGGAAAAGGAGGAAATCATAGAGGAGATCAGCAAAAGTCAGCTAGGTGGAGAGTTGCAACATCTCTGGAAACCATCTTTCCTCCACACACTCCCCTATGCTGCACATTAAGGAGATTATGTGTGACCATGACTGCTGCCAAATGTGAGTGTGGCCAATAGTCTGGTGGAAAGAGGGAACAAGGAGGGGGTAGATTTCAGGGAAGAACACTCTTAAGTAGCATGTTCCTCTAGGAAACCAGCCAATATTGCATAAGTTCTTCATGTGGCCCAGACCCCATGATGCCAAGAGGAATTTCTCAAAACTCAGCTCAGAAGGTTTGCAAAGCTTGATGAAATGTTCAGTGATTCTGGCCTGACTTTCAGGTTAGAATGAAATCAGGCTGTGTTTTGCCTTGTTTTGGGTTTTGTTACCAGAGCTCTAATCTAAGCTTTTTATATGATTCTGAGTTTCATTTGTCTTCTCGCTCATTGGAATGAACAAATTGTTACGTTCATTCATAAGGCTGTCCAGTTAGCATTCCTTGCTGGTTTTGAACAATATGGTTGCTTCATATGAGGAAAGTTCATCAGGAGAGAAAAGGGAGGACCAAGAGTCCCCCATGCCAAACTATTGGCATACTTTGTTGGGTACTTTTGCTTATATCTCATGTGCTGCAGCAACGATCCAGCTTCACAGTGGTTTACTGGAGATACAGAAACT